>NW_016107352.1:2223232-2271209 GCF_001604975.1 Cebus imitator | reverse complement strand
GGAGACAGAGTCTCACTCTTGTCCAGGCTGGAGTGCAGTGGCATGATCTTGGCTCGCTACGACATTTGCCTTCCGGGTTCAAGAGATTCTCCTACCTCAGCCTCCTGAGTAGCTGGGATTACAGGTGCCTGCCACCACACCTGGCAAATTTTTGTACTTCTGGTAGAGACAGGATTTTGCCATGTCGGCCAGGCTGGTCTTAAACTCCTGATCTCAGGTGATCCGCCTGCCTTGGCCTCCCAAAGTGCTGGGATTACAAGTGTGATCCCTGCACCTGGCCTTCCCTTCTACATTATAACTATAAATACTGAGGTTAGAGAGGTTAACTAGTTAGTTCAACAGATAATTATTAATAATTAGTGCTGAACCTGTCCCCTCTGCCTGGTCTCCTGATTCCAAATACACTTTTCCCTACCTCTCCTACAGTCTTCTAGCTTCTCTGCCAGTGGAGCAAATTTTCCCTAGGGTTACATGCCTAAGCACAAATTCTTAGTTACTTAGTACAAGTATTACAAGAGCCTGAGGGGTAAATTCCAAAGAGTTTTTACGAGTCTATATATAAAAGATAAAGCCCTGGCTTGTATACAGCCTGCACATAGGAGATAAAGCCCCAGTAGTTGTGTGTAAATTCAAAAGCAGAGAGGTATGACCCAAAATAACTCCTGATAGTAACACTGTGTTCCCAGTTTGCTCAGGGGTATATTGGCACCATAGCATGGTGCACCCTTACTGCTACCTGCCATGAGGCCAGATAACAGCTAGCCATCTCTGGTTTCATTCTACTTTGGATGGGTATGGCTGTTTCCTGAATGAAAGAAACTGAGATTGATTTCATGCTAATAACTGTTGATTAACAGTTCATGCTTTGTGGAGAGGTAGCCTGAATTCATTCATAGCTCTGCTGTTTACCTGAAACCTTGGGCTAGTTATTTCACTTTTCTGTGCCCTGGTGTTCCAATCTGTAGGATGGGGTATGACCTGCTCCACAGTGAGATTATGAGAACACTTCAAACATTCCCAGGCACACAGCTCAATAAATGTCATCTATGAAGACAATGAAATTCAAGCAAAATTTCTTAAACCCTTGTGCCATACATCCCTTTGGCAGTCTGGTGAAGCCTTTATTCCTTCCCAGCATCATATTTTTAAATGGATAAAATAAAATATATAGGATTACAAAGAAAACCAATTATACTTAAATACTGCTACCAAACTATTTTAGAATCTATGATATAATATGCTTTTTTAAATTAAAATCTTAAATGGATCTAGAGGTAGGTAAATGTCTAACAGCAGATATTTTGAAGTAGAGATGAGTGTAAATGGAACTTTGAGCTATCTACAACTGAAATGGGATAGAAAAATATCTATAATTTCTATTAGTGACAGAGTCACAAATACTACTGATAGTACTGTGGTTTGTTGCCTACACTCATCATCAAAGGAAATACTGAATTTGAGTTAGAGGTTTAAATAAAGATATATTTTTCCCCCAATCCAAATTCATGGATCCCTGAATTCTACCCATAGATTCCTTGGTCACTGGACTCCACAGGGGTCACTTGAGGAATGACTGTGACCCCAATGAAGGAAGCCAGCAGATACTGTTTCCTGTGTTATACCTACCATAGGTTTGTGATGAGGAAATAATAAAATAAATAACTGAACTGTAATGAAAATGAAAACAAAGAAAAACAAAAGGAACCTAAAACAGAGAAGGCAAATAGCTTTCCTTTTGGGTGCTAATTTTAGTAGACTTGTTGTGGTTGCTGAAACAGTGTGTTTGAAGCTGGCTCTGGGTTAAAGGGAAAATGCTGTTATTGATTACCAGTGCCTGCATGACAGCAGAATGCCAATAGCCATGCATCTCTGACCTAGCACAGTCATAAGCATGTTATGGACATACAGTGTTAGGGAACAAATAGGCTCCCACAAAAGTAAAAAAATGTTCTTCCTCCCATATATCACTTGTGTATGTTTATATCATTTATCTTGTACTTTTTTACATGAATACTTTTAGGTTTATTAATCTAATCCAAAAGGTTTTTATCTTTCTGTGTGTTTAGATACATATGTGTATATTCCCCAAACTTCTTAAATCTGATGCCAGTGAGGATTGCTTCCAGTCACAAGTAACATACATCAAATTAATGGTAGTTCATTCAGATAGGGATTTATTTTTCTCACATGACAAATACTTCTGTAGGTGACCCCATATAGAGCTTGTTCATTGAGCCAGTGATCATATCAAGGAACTCGGTTCTTCATATATTTTCATTCTTTGGTCTCTTCCTATTGACTTTATAGCTTCATCTTTCTCAAGGATGCAGAATGGCTGCTGCAGTCTCCAGCACTTCGTGTGCATTCAAATCATGAAGAAGGGAGATTGAATGATGCCAGCTAGCTCTCTTCTCCTGTCTCCCCTTTATATCTGGAACACAATATCCTTCCCCAAAACCTGGGTCATATGATTACACCTCATTACAGGCGAGTCTAGGAAAGCAAATGTTTGCTTTGCCCACCTCTACAATGGAAGCATCGAGGGAGAAATGAAGAAGGGGTGGGCATGGCTTGAGTTTTGTTAGCCACTAGGGCCTGCCACCCAGAAGACAGAAGTCCACTGACAAGCAGGGAACTGATTTTTCTGCCATGGAAAACGTCTGGCACTTTTCTACTGAAGAAATTTGGAAGTCTTGATGGGCCAGGAACAATAGAGGCAAAAATCCCCATTTTCTTTTATCAAAAAGGAAAGCCAAGAAAAAATTAGTTAAGTAGAAGTTATGCATAGCCCTTATGTAACTCTTCAGTGTTAATAACAGGTAGGCTGCATATCAAAACGTGATATTGTACAAGAAAACTAGTTGATAAAGCCTGCCTTATTTAGCATCAGTTACTTCTGCAAACCTAAGTTGACTCTGAAACAGGAACCACATATTAAACTTTTCAAACACATCAGAATGTGTTACCTTGAACAGATTTTATTTAATCCAAAGAGATTATCTTTGAAAAAATTAGATGGTAAAACATCATTTATGCCCATTTTTGTATAGTTAAATAGGCATAGTAGTAAGTTGTGTAAAATTGATATCCAAATCAATGCATGATACTAAAACTTGGTGTACAAACAGCAGCTATAATCCATTGCTTTGTATCTACATCTATTTCTGGAGTCATATAATGTTAGTAGACTCTTAGAAGTGTTTTAGGCTCATCCTTATTTTATCCATAAAGAAGACTGACACCTATAGAGATTAACTGACCCGCCAACGGTCATGGCAATTTCACTGCTAAGCCAGGAACACAGATGCCTTCACTCCTTTCTGAGAAAAGTACTGAGTAGTTTAGAGCAAAAGCCTCCCTGCTTCCAGCACTTCTGGCTAAGTTGAGCCTTGGGAAACTTGTTCTGTCTGTTTCAGTTCGTTCTTCTTTAAAATTGGAATAATGCTACCTAATTTATAGGGTTGTTTGTAAAATTAAATGAATTCATTTAGGTAAATCACTTGGAACACTGGTAAATTATACCTGCTTTTATTGTGTATTTCCTTTGACCACCTACAATTATCATTAGTGTCATCCTCATTGTCACAATAACATAAACTTTTTTTTTCTCTTTCTCTTTGTTTTATAATTTCAATTTTATTTTAGATTCAAGGGGTCCATGTACAGTTTTGTTACACGAATATATTGTGTGATGCTGAGCTTTGGGGAACAATTGATGCCATCTAGTGAGCAGAGTACGCTATAGCTTTTCAGCCCTTGTCCACTCCCCTCCCTCCCTTCCCCTTCTAGTAGTCTCCAGTGTCTACTTTGTCATCTTTTGTTTTATTTTTTGAGGTGGAATTTTACTCTTATTGTCCAGGCTGGGTGCAATGGCATGATCTTGGCTCATTGCAACCTCTGCCTCCTGGGCTCAAGTGATTCTCCTGCCTCAGCCTCCCGAGTAGCTGGGATTACAGGCATGTGCCACCATGCCTGGCTAATTTTTTGTATTTTTTGTAGAGACAGGGTTTCACTATGTTGGTCAGTTTGGTTTCAAACTCCCGACTTCAGGTTATCTGCCCACCTTGGCCTCCCAAAGTGCTGGGATTACAGGCGTGAGCCACCGCGCCCAGCCCACTGTTGTCATCTTTATGTCCATGTGCACTATTATTTAGCTCCCACTTAAAGTGAGAACATATGGTATTTGGTTTTCTAGTTTTTTTTCCTCTCAAGTCACTTCTGTGACAAATAGGAGTGAGATTTATTGTATTTTTTTAATGCTTTATTTAAAAAACTTGTATTTAATACATTTAATGAATTATATTTATATTTAAATATTGATTTATTTATGCTTTTTGTCTTATTGCTATATTGTTTCAAGAAATTTAATATTACTTGAGTTATATGATTTCAAATACATACTGATTAACCCTTTAATTAGAAACTTTATGTATGACATGAATTGCCAAAATATGTAGTTGTTACAACCTACGAGTAGATCTGGCTTACCTAGGCCTAAGCTTTCTTCTGTTTTGCTGAGAAACTGGTAGCCTGCCCCATACTCTAGAAGCCTTCCCTGGTGTCTAGACCTCAGAAGCCATCAGCTGTGTGCACAGGAGAAGGACACATGGCAAATAGCTATTTTGTCTCTTAAATATATGGTATGTGGGAACCACTGAAAAATGTAAAGCTTCTACAAGGTGCTATTTTTATTATTTATGGCTCTAGAGAACAGAGAAGGTGAAAAAATGTGAGAGGAGATGGGAAAGCCAATAGTATGTGGCCTTCAAAACAATAGATCCCACAGGTATTGCCCCAAACTGCTTCCTGGCCCTCTCGTGGGGAGAGGGAGGGGGAAGACATCCTATTGAGTTCAATATTCTCTCATTATTTCCTCCTTTTAATTTTCTGGATACACAACGGCAAATAGTTTTGCTAAAGTAGCTACAAAACTGGTTGGTGCTCTCCAACCTTCCCACTCCAATAAATGCTGTCATGGATGGGTACACTAAAATCTCAGAATTCACTGCCTGTCACTCATCTGTGTAACCAAAAGCCACTTGTACCCCCAAAAGCTACTTAGATAAACAAATTCTTATTTAAAAAAATACTGTCATGGAGGTGTTACCTTCTTTTCTTTTTTATTAGTAACTATTTGTGGGATGCCTTTGGTGTGACAGGTCTTAAGCAATACCATTTTCTCTTGGCTTCTTTGCAGTCTCTGTGTGAGGCTTATGGTCATTTTTCATTGTTTGACTCTTCAAAAGGAAGACGGGGCTTTTGGTTCTACATCTGGAACTCTCTTCCCACAACACCAGAACTATGAGAAATGTGACCTGGTTCTGTGTTTACATTTGCGTAGGAACTTGTATTATAAGTTTTATTTGTTGAGTTATTGGCTTTTTTTTTTTTTTTTAAATAACTCACCTCAGTATATGGGTTTACAGTACTATGCAACAGACATTTTTGTTTTAACTTCATTTCTGCTGCAGATTTATGTTCCTACCTTTGTTTTTTTATTTTCTCTTTCGTCTCCTTTAGATTTGTGCTATGTTTTATGTATTGCTGTAAGCCTCTTTAAACCCTTTCTGAAAAGAAGCAGGGAATACATAAACAAATAGATTTTTTTTTTTTTTTTTTTTTTTTGGTAACAGAAATCGACTAAAAGCCTCCGGAGAAGTAGAATCTGTAGACCTTCCAAACTGCCACCTGATTAAAGGAATTGGTATGTATGTGAAAATAGTTGTTGGACACATTGCATTTTTTTGGCCACCAACATTAAGACACTTATTAATGGTATTTTAGCATGCAATTACTGTTTTTCAGTGGATAAACCACATTAGATTAACAATCTCTTTTGATCTCATGCACTGTGTATTTATTTTTTCTTACCCTCACTGTAAATTATTCTTTTTTTGTGTGTAATTCTATGTTTAGCATTTGATTTCTTGCTTGTTTTGTGACTTCTCTGAATGAACTTCTTTGACTTCTTTGTCAAGTGTATACCTGACAAATAAGTGTATTATTTGTCAGGTATGGCCACTGCAGTCTGTGTTCTGTGAGCCTTGTGGTCAGCTAGTGAAGGAAGCTCCATGTAGGCAGTGACGGCGTTTACCCTGCTCACTACTCTATAACCAGGATCTGATCTTATGGCTAATACATAACTGACTGATATGGTTTGGTTGTGTCCCCATCTAAACCTCATCTTGAATTGTAGTTCCCATAATCCCCACGTGTCGTGGGACGGACCCAGTGAGAGGTCATTGAATCATGGGGGTGGTTACCCTGTGATGCTGTTCTCATAATAGGGAGTGAATTCTCATGAGATCTGATGGTTTGTAAGGGGCTTTTCCCCCTTTTGCTTGGCACTTCCCCTTGCTGCCACCATGTGAAGAAGGATGTGTTTTCTTCCCCTTCCAGCAAGATTGTAAGTTTCCTGAGGCCTCCCAGCCACACAAAACTGTGAGTCAAGTAAACCTCTTTCCTTTATAAATTACCCAGTCTCAGATATGCCTTTATTAGCAGTGTGAGAACGGACTGATGTACCGACAATTCACAATACGTGTTGAAAAAACTTGTTTTTATTTTATCTTCTAAGCTATGACTGCAGAGGGGGTTTTCCCTCTCATGTTGGCTTTATGTAGGATGTACTGTGGCACCTGAGTCTTTGAGGAGGGGCTCCTAAGAGCAAGCCCCAGTTTTTCTATAGATAGGGAGGGATCTGTCCAGATTATTCGCCAACACTGAGGATCTCTCTGGCATGTTTACAGTTTTTCTCCGAGGTAAAGTCCATGCTTTGCTGTCTTTTACACTTTATCACCTACTATTAAGTACATGTCCCTAGTACATACCAGACTTATAGTAACTATTGTTAATTATCAATGAACAATAAATATTGGCTTCCCTTTTAAAAAATTTTTTAATTCTTTTTTTTTTTTTTGAGAGGTGACCTCATTCTGTCACCCAGGCTGGGATGCAGTAGCGCGATGTTGGCTCACTGCAGCCCTGACCTCCTGGGCTCAAGCGATCCTCTTGCCTCATCCTTCTAGGTAGCTGAGACTGCAGGCACATGCCCCCACTCATGGCTAGTTTTTTATTTTTGTAGAGACAGGGTCTCGCTATGTTGTCTAGGCTGGTCATGAACTCCTGGTCTCAAGCAATCCTCCCAACTTGGCCTCTCAAAGTGCTGGGATTACAGGCATGAGGCACTACGCCCAGCCAATATTGGCTTTCCTTAGACATGGTTCATGGTATGATCAGAAACAAAAAGAATTAGAAGTCAAAACACCTATTTTCTTGTGGTACATATACACCATGGAATACTATGCAGCCATGAAAAACGATGAGTTTGTGTCCTTTGTAGGGACTTGGATGAATCTGGAAACCATCATTCTCAGCAAACTGACATAAGAACAGAAAACCAAACACTGCATGTTCTCACTCATAGGAGGGTGTTGAACAATGAGAACACATGGAATCAGGGAGAGGAGCATCACATGCTGGGAGCAGTTGAGGGGGTAGGGGAGGGACAGTGGGGGGGTGGGAAGGGATAATATGGGGAGAAATGCCAGATATAGTATATACCTAAAGTAAAATGAAAAAAACAAAACAAAACCCTATTTTCTAGTTCTATTTTGCCACAAACTTGCAGTGTGACCTTAGGCAAAGTTGGCTTTTGTATTTGTCACCTATAATGATGAGTTTGTGATTAGACTGAAGGTTTTTAGATTTTAAAAAGCCTGGATACATTTATTTATAATCTTATTCTGAGAGCCACACTGTGGAAATAACTAGACTGTCATTGGGTCCCTTCTAGTCCTTGATAACAACATCCTTCTCTAGAGGTAGGAGAGACAATATAATATTTTGTTTTATTCTTAAGAAATTAAAACTCAGGTTACATGGAAATGTTCTACTCCTCTCCGAATAGGTAACATTGTTAAACAAGTTTTGAGTGTCCTTCTGCCTTTTTCTGTCTTTTTATGAATACTACTGTACATAATTTTTAAAAACATAAATCGGGTCAAATTAAGCATGATATTTCAAAACTAGTTTTTTTGTACTTGATACTAGGTTTTGGAGACTTATGTTTGTACACAGAGTTACCTTTTAACAACTGTGTGGGATTTTTGTGCAAAGTTCCTTTAAATAGTGTATGTGCAAACAATATAGAAAAACATAAAATGGAAAGTAAATAAAATAAAAATAAAAATCTCTCAGCAGACTCTTCAGCACCCTCAATAGAAATAACCCCAAAGATAAAGTTTCTTTTTTTATCTTTCCTGATAGTTTCAGTGCATATGCAAACAAATATATTGACTCTTTTTTTCACAAATAGAATTTTAGTGTAAATATTTCACAACCTGCTTCATTCCTAAAACAGTGTGAGCAGCTTTCCATATCAGCATATATGGTTACTTTGCTGTTTTTAATATTTTCGCATTCCATGATTTATTTAACCAGTCCCCTTTTAATGTACCTTTTGGTTGTTACAGTGTTTTGCAACTATGAACAAATCAGTGAACGTCATTGCTGCTGCATTTGTGTATCTGTAGAATACATCCTTAACAATGGGATTGTTCCTTTAGGATATGTGTTTAAAGTTTTGACAGCCATTGCTAAATTGCTCTGAAGATGACAACAGTAATAAAATCAGTACCTCATAGTTGTAACCACATTTACTCCACACAGGGTTCTCAGCACTCTTTTAGCAAAAATAAATCATCAGTTGACAGTGCAACCTTCAGAGTTTCTCTGCAGATCCCTTGCTTGCCTCTCTTTCTTTTTCTCTTTTTTTAATCAGCTTTCCCAGGTTGATCTGTTTTTCATTCCTTAGGCTTCTGTTTCCTATGTGTTTTTCTCCTTTTTTTTTATTGATACTTTTGTATTTCCCCAGTTCTACCTCCCTTCCGCTCGACTGGTAGGCTGTCCTGGAATTTCCCTTCTTTCTTTCAATTGCCCGAACACTTAGTGGGAGGAGGGAAACTCATATCAAATAGCAGATTGACTACATCTGTGCTGGAACGTGCAGACATTTCAGGAGCCCCAAGTAACTCAGCAGCTTCATCTTGCCTCCGGCTGTGATCAAGAAGAGCCCTCTCAGAACTGGTCACTCAGGGAAAGCCAGATGGCATCTGTAAAAGATGTTGGACAAGGTTGGGAGGTTGGGCTAGTGATCTCTTAGGTTACTTTTGCTGCTGAGTTAATAATTGTCACATTATTAAACAGTCCTTGGCCCTGGGAAGCCTACCTTCTGTGAATTCAAGTCTCAGAGCAGACAATAGGGCACAACCAGCCATGTTACAGGACAGACTGCCAAGTGTATTCCTGTTACAGCTCAGTGGGATGGAGCACTCCTCAGAGAAAAACAAGCCCAGCAACATTTGTATTCTGAACAAGCATCTGTCTATGTTTGTGACCTTTATGTTGTGATGTGTGTGAGCTGCTGTCTGGAATTGGAAAGAATGAGGAAATATGTCACCTATGGCCCCTCTTGTGAAGTGTTTAATGCCTCTGAGGCACTTCAAAAGGCAACAGAGCGGAGAGGATGAGTGATTAGAAGCACATTTGGGATACATTTTTAGATCTAATTAGAATTGTGCTTTTTTTTTTTCTTTTTTTCTTTTGCCCTATGATTAGCACACACCATATGAAGATTTGTTGAATGTTATGTTAGTAATGTATAATGGTTAATAATAACTTGTGGTTATATGTCTTTAACAACAGTTGCTTATTCACAGGTCTTTGATGATAAGGAATAACAATGTGCTGGACACACATTTCCATATAGGCAACAGCAACTTCTTATGGTAGAGAGGGCTGTTTCTTATTTTCTGTTGTATAAACAGTAGTAGCTGTGTACTTGAGGCCAACTAATCCCTCTAAGAGGTGAGCCCCCGTCCCCCTTGCCCTCTATTTCTATGAGCACACACATACACATGCACACACTACAGTGCTTCCGTTACCATCACTGGCAGTGAACTATGTGCAACTTTTAGGTGCTTTATATCATATCATATTGTGTTTTTCTGTTTCAATCATAGTTTGTGACTACACATCATACAGTATGTGTGCCTTCTGTGGGGCAGAAACTAAGTTCACTATTTAATCCTTTCTAAAAATTCCTTCCCAGTCTATCTTACAGACAGAAACTAAGCTTTTATGCACCGCAAATTTGGCATAATATTAACATCTGCATATTAAAAATTAAAATGTGAAGAGCTAGTTAACTTTGAGGCTTAAAAGTAAAAAAAAAAATCTTATTTTCTAAATGTCTGTCCTTCAGAGTTCTGGACTAAACCAGAAATTTGAATGGACTGTCTTTCTCGAGGTAACTAACAATTTTATGCACCTGGCAGTCAAGACCTTTACAATAACTGCTGCTTGGGAGATGATTGGGGAAAAAAAGCATTAAAGTTTGTAGCCCTTACCATCAAGTACTTTACAGTCTACTGATGGGAGAAAAGGAAAACAAAACAAAAAACTACTGTGAGATATAGATACATCTTTTCTTTTTCTAACAGATAAGGTCAAGGAGGTTAAGCAACTTTGGCAAATTCTCTTTCCAATATAGTGTCTTTTCCCAGGGTGATTAATATATATACTTGATGAGTGAACCAGAAAAGTAGAAAATAATATGTTACATTACATATTGGATACTCTATTGGGTATAATAAAGGATGACTTGCTGTTATAAAGTTATAATAGCTTAGAAAAGAGAGAAGTTTATTTTTATTTTTCTCTTAATCAGTCTTAAGGTAAGCAAATGACCTAGGGCAGTAAGATGACTGTGTTCCGTGTGGTCATTCAGCGGCGAAGGCTGATGAAGCAACACAGCTATCTTCATCGAGGACCAGAACTCTGGTTGTTGCCATTTCCTAGCAGGATGGGGTAAAAAGAAAATTTACATAGTTTTTTTTTCTACCTAGTAGTTGCATACATATTATATTCTCACATCCTATTGACCCAAACTTAGGCATATGGCCACATCTGTCAGCCACAAAGGATGGGAAATGTTATCTATAGCTATGTTACCTCATGCCTGTTGCTAAAAAGGAAGAAGGGGAATATGAATGCTGGTGAACACTTGGCCATCTCTGACACAGATGACTGCTTAAGTAATAAGCAATCAAAATTAGATGTGCTAAGCTAGGAGACTTTCTAAAGAAAGGGTTTGGCATGCTGTGTGTGCCATTCATGGGTTTTTGCTGATGCTGTTCCTTATGCCTGGAAATTCTCCCCCAAATTCCCCTGAGCAGTGGATGCAGTGGATACCTTCCCCAGGTTCCCCCAGCTTCCCTAAGTGTTGGCTACCAAAAGCTCTCATTGCATCCAGGGAGCTAAGTCCTCCTGCACACAGGCAATAACGGACTGACATGGGGTAGATTAAAAGAAATAAGAGACACATCAATCAATTGAATTGTGTGGGACCTTATCTGGACTCTGAATTAAACAAACTATAAATTCTTTAAAGCTACACCTTTTAAAAATAATTGGCCATTTGAACACTAACTAGATATTTGATGATATTGAGGGATTATTGTGAATTTTTAGGTGTAATAATGATATTGTGGTTTGTATAAATATATTTAAAGATAATATGATACCTGGGATTTGCTTTAAAATAACACAGGATGAGGATAAGTGGTAGGACTGCAGGGGAAACAAGACTGGCCATGAACTGATAACTGTTGAGGGTGAATACTGCGTACATAAGGGTTCACCACACCATTCTCCCGATTTGTGTCTATTTCCCATAATAAAAGTGTGAAAGAGAGAGAACCCATGAAAGGGAGGGAGAGAGTCAAGCATACAATAAGAATGACAAATAGCACCAAATCAGTCCACAGTATTAAGTTTTCACATATTTACATAAAGATCAGGAATGCAATACTGAAATTAATGTATATCACTAGAATAAAAAAGTGAGGATTTATTAAATTTGTTTTGAAATAAAATAAGTTGAAATACAAAAAAGAAAGGGTTTTGAAAGAGGTGTTAAAGAAAAGTACAGGATATTCATTGGTAAAGATGTTGGTGAGAGGCATGGAAGCAACACTTCAGAGGAAAAAGACAACATATGGGATTGACCATGATTGAATTTACAAGTGAAGTGGCTTTACAGAGGAATCGGGATGTTTCTGAGAGAGAAAATTCATTAAATTCTAGCTTGAATATTTTCTGTTTGCTTTTAAGTCAAACCAAAAGCCTTGAGTCCCAGCTTCCCAGTTTGTGACCTTGAGCAATTGCTTAACTTTTTCAAAGCCTCCATATTCTCACTCTAAAATAAAAGATAATCCTACTGCCTCTTAGCATTATGAAATCATATGAGATATTGTATGTAGAGTATTTACAAGAAGCCTGGTACTTGGTGTACCTAAGTATGTTAGTGATTATTATTAAATTAGAGGAACAAAACTTTCTCTAGCACTGACTGCTCTTGAAGTAACACACCAAAGAGGTGATATGAGAGGATACAACCCTCCTGCAGTAGTGGCTATAGAAATGATGATGGGGGACTAGATCTGGAAAATATTCCAAAAAAGGCTACAGATAGACACATTTTTTTTCCATTGGAATTAGGCAATGAAGTTAAACAGAAGTTACAATATGGTTGAAATAAATGTATTTTTTTAAAGAATTTTCTTTCCTTAATTATTAAAAAGCACAATTTTTGTAGAAAATTTTAAACAAAGTATAAAGAAAATAAAAATCATTCATAATCTACTACTCAAATAAGCAGTTAATTTTTTCCATATATTTTTTCTTTTTCCATGTGTACACAAGCATTATATATATGAAAATTAATTAATTTTTTTTTTTTTTGAGACGGAGTTTCACTCTTGTTACCCAGGCTAGAGTGCAATGGCGCGATCTTGGCTCACCGCAACCTCCGCCTCCCGGGTTCAGGCGATTCTCCTGCCTCAGCCTCCCGAGTAGCTGGGACTACAGGCACGCGCCACCACGCCCAGCTAAATTTTTTTGTATTTTTAGTAGAGACGGGGTTTCACCATGTTGACCAGGATGGTCTTGATCTCTTGACCTCGTGATCCACCCGCCTCGGCCTCCCAAAGTGCTGGGGTTACAGGCGTGAGCCACCGCGCCCGGCCAAAAATTAAATTTTTTAAAATAATTTTCAGGAAAAATAAATTTTAGTTAATTGAGCTTCTATTAAATAGGCCTGAAAAGCAAAACCTGGACTAGAATTCTCTCTCTCTTTCCCCCCTCTCTATCTGTATATATATGTATATGTGTGTATGTGCTGTGTATACATGATTCTTAACTTATAACCAGTGGAGAACCACCATGGAACAAGAGTCTAGCGGTTCTTAACCTTTTTGGGGGAATCACAGTCTCTTTTTTGAATCTGATAAAAATCAAGGACGCTTTTCCCAGAAATGTTCTCATCTGTGCATACATAAGACATTTTGCATTGCATAGCATTTCAGCGGGTTCATAGATACTTTGAAGCCCAAAAGGTTCCACAGACCCCAGATTGAGAACCCTGCCACTATGCCACACTTAAGCTTATTTCTATGTATCTCTTTCTGAGGAGCAGGCTGATGGGTCATCTTTACAATGTGAAGTTCTTGGCGTTTTTATTTTGTTTTGCTTTTCTGCACTATGATGGAGCAAGCAACACTAGAGGCAACTGGCTAAATGCAAACTCATGAATCAAGACCAAAATGGCTGAATAGATAGATGCATGCTGTTTGGTTTTGACAACCTAGAAATAATCTTGAAGAAATCCTATGGAGAAGTCTTAAAGAGAAAGATTGGATTTTGTAGACTCAAAGAATGTGTCATGGTTTGGCTTAATGTAAGCCATTTTTATTCTTCTTTTCTTGTGTTTGGGTCTATTATCTGTCTGTAGAATTTATACATAGAGACTGATGGCAAAGTCTTATGTCTAATTATTTGCTGTGCTATGTGGAGAGTACTGCAGAAAATCAATAAACAATCAATAGTAATTGTAGCCTGCCTCAGAGACAGGAGTTAGAAGTTTCAATTGGCTTAGGTGCATGGTATTTTTCATTAATTTTCTTTTGCTAGTTTTTTCTGTAATATAAAGATTAAATGGAAAAGCTTTCTTTGCTTATGAAAACAAGTAGACACTGTTTTTAAAAGAGGGAATATATAATCCCAGGTGTTTTACCTCTGTTAATGAGAAAGATGTCTGTTTGCTTCAGATTGAATGAGCAAAGAAGAGGACAAGGATATTTGCATGGTTAAATGCCTATGAGTCCTTCCTTCAGAAAGTAATATTCCCCTGATGTTAATTACTTTTATACGGACATCTGGATGTTTATCGTAAGAGTGTACAGATGTCAACTTTTCCTGTATTATAGCTGGAAATGTGGTGATAACTTGACTTTGATTTGAGTAAACATAAAATATCTAACATTTAAAGTCAGAAGTTCACTTCGGGAAGTGGTTTAAACTGACATTTATTAAAAAGAATGGTGCCTTGGAAAAAAACATCAGAACCATCCCTAAAGATACATGCACTCTGATAAAGTAAACAAAGTCCCAGTTATGCTTTATGTAACAAATAACAGAACTTGAACATGACATTTATCTGTTCCTTAAACTTAACAGAAGCTGGCTCTGAAGATATTGACATACTTCCCAATGGCCTGGCTTTCTTTAGTGTGGTGAGTGTCTTCTTCCTTCTCCAAATTCAGTAGAGGAGATACAAGGGTATTTGATGAGGCCTGCAGAACAGTAAGTTGCTTTTAAAATTCATTTTCTAAAATGCATTCTGAAGAAAAGAGGGGTCAAACAGGATCTTGGAAAACTTCATCCAGCTTTTCTAAATATAAAGATGAAGACTCTTTGCCCATTGAGATAGTGCTCTTTATTTCCCCACTGCACTGCACTAAAATATTCCAATGCAACCTGTGGTGTTTTTTTTTTTTTCTTTCATTATTTATTTATTTTTTGAAATGGAGTCTTGTTCTGGTCGCCCAGGCTGGAGTGCAGTGGTGCCATCTCAGCTCACCGCAACCTCTGCCTCCTGGGTTCAAATGATTCTCCCGTCTCAGCCTCCTGAGTAGCTGGGATTACAGACACCCACCGCCATGCCCAGCTAACTTGTATTTTTAGTAGAGATGGGGTTTCACCATTTTGGCCAGGCTGGTCTTGAACTTCTGACCTCAGGTGATCCGCCCACCTGAGCGTCTCAAAGTGCTGGGATTACAGGAGTGAGCCACAATGCCCAGCTGCAATCTGTGTTTTAAATGTGCATTATTAAAAGGGATAAATGAGGTCTTACTGTAGATACTCAATACTAACATACTATTTTAAATACAGCATCTACCCATCTGTCTATTACATATTCAACTTTAAGCAAATATTCTTGCCATTATTATTTATTTTCAAATATTATACCAAACTCGCCCTATTGCTTTCTTTCGTTTTTCCCCTGAATAGCCAATCATAAGTGGAAAGTCATTGACTGAGTTTATTTACACCCTTCACTTTGCCTTGATTCTTGTGAGCTGAAAAATAGTATCCTTTCTGGCCATAGGATAGAAAGACTTTAAAAATAATTGGCTTGTGAATAGTGTTGAAAATGACTTGCAACAATATCTATTCTAATTGGAAATCCAGATGAGAGGTCAGATGAGGAGGTTCTGACTACCTACCTCCCTGGCTTGGGCAGATGTAGGAATTCTTGGCGTCTTCATAGGTCTAGTTTATCTGGAGGAAGAAGTAACCAACTCTGAAGCCTGACTGTAATTATTCTGTTTCCTCTCAACATCCATTATTTTCAGGCTCTGAGAGTCAGGAGGAATATGGAAAAACCAGGAGATACTTAGAAGGGAGTTGCCACACTAATAAAATAGTTGTTAGACTTATGAGAAAGGTGAGAGAACTCAGCTTGGAATAGAATGAGAATGAGAACAGTCTTCAGATTCCTGACGGTTTTTATATGAAAGACTAAGCAGCTGGTTATTACCATTGAGGGAATAAAGAAATACTGTGGGCTTTAGCAGAAACACCTATATATGTATTTAATTTAAAAAATAAGGTTTTAAAAGAAAGGTTTTATTTAATTGCTAACGCAGAATGAATAAAGTGATATTTATAGTAGGATTCTGGGTTTGTTTAGA
This sequence comes from Cebus imitator, assembly GCF_001604975.1. Classification (NCBI taxonomy): domain Eukaryota; kingdom Metazoa; phylum Chordata; class Mammalia; order Primates; family Cebidae; genus Cebus; species Cebus imitator. Next base: position 2,255,115 of record NW_016107352.1, on the reverse strand, counting down.
AGCACATGCTTGCACATGTGTAAATAGGCTTAGGAAAAACCACTGGGACCACTAGTCCAAAATATTCAGAAGTAGAGATGCAAAAATTCTGAATAAAGTAGAAGGCAGTTGCATTGATTTTTTTGTTTGTGGTTTTTTTGTTGTTGTTTTGCAAGGATGTGTTCTTAGAGATTTTTATAATCTAGAATTCACCTATTTCAAGATTTCTCTCTAGCTCCCATAGTAATAAATCTGAAGTAGGAAGGATGAGGTCTCCAAGCACATAACTCTGTAGCCATTTTAGCTTGGGGGCATATTACAGTTACAAAGATCTTATAGCCATGTCAATAGAACTTTTTCTGCTTTTTTTCTGTTATCCTTCTTTGGTTATTTGACTTTGTTTTTTAAACATTCCCCGTTTGCTGCTGTTTTTCATTTACTTGGTATTGTCTCTAATATAACCCAGAGTGTACTGTCTTCTAAGTGAAGAGCTCCTACATTGAGGGGTTTGTTTGTTCTTCTTCCTATCATTTTAGCTCATCCAACCCAACGTATTTTACAGTTATGGGTTGAGGGTCACCTGAAAACTAATGTCACACTTCATGAATAATTGGATGACACAGAATAAAATGTAAAAAATGTAAACAACAATGTGAGTGTACTTCACACCACTGAACTGTACACTTAAAAATGGTGAAAGTGATGAATGTTATGTGAATTTTATCACAATTAAAAATAAATTTATAAAAGAGAAAAAAATACTTAATAAGGAATGCCAACATAACCATGTCTAGTTATTACCATCTGATAGTGTTTCCTTTGCATGGAAATCATGCTATTGTTTTGGACACATTCATAAAGAATAGAGATTATTAACAACTGAAGTGGCACTGCCATGTAACAATAGCATAATTCAGTTTGTTCTATTTACTCGGCCTGCCTTCCATGAAAGTATACAATTGTAGATAATTTTTTTAATTGGAGAGATTTCCGCTTATATCCAATTTTATACATAAAGTGAGATTTTTTTATTGTGCCCTTAAATTTGCTTAAAATATGACTTCACCATATTAGTAAACTGAATAAGGTAGTGCATTCAAATAAAATTTATCACCAAGAAGCCTTTACCTTAGGAATGCAGTGATGAATCATATTTTTAGATAGACTGATAGGTAATTTATTAACTGATTTAAAAGAGAAAAGACGTAGATCATCTCAGTGAGTACCAAAAAAGCATTTAATAAAATTTGATACTTATTCCTAAAGTTCCAAGCAAACTAGAAGGAGAAGGAAAATTCCCACAAAACTACAGCAAACATTATTCTTAGTGGTGAAGCATTAGCTGCATTTGCATTAATGTTCCAAAAGGAAGAAAATACCCAGGAATACCATAACCCTCAGTAATCTACTAGGGTTCTTAGTGATTCAGTAAAACAAGAAAAAGAAATTTGAGATAGGAAAGAAAAAGACCAAACTGTCAGTAGAAGCAGGGACTGGCTCATTTGCCCAGGCTGCTGTGCGGTAGTACAGTCAGCTCCCTGCAGGCTGAACTGCTAAACTCCTGTACTCAAGAGATCCTTCCACCTTAGCCAAGTAGCTAGGACTACATGTGCTCACCACAAAACCTACCTAGTTTTTTTTTTTTTTTTTTTTTAGTAGAGAACAGCTACGTTGCCCAGGCTGGTCTCAAACTCCTGGCCTCAAGCAATCCTGCCACGTCAGCCTCCCAGAGTGCTGGGATCATAGGCATGAGCCACCAGGCCTGACCTAAAGCTGTAGTAATTTTAAAGGTGTTATACTGGCACAAGAATAGGCATGAGACATTAAAAGAATACAACAGAGAGTCCCTAAATAGACCAATATGTAAGAGATCTAGCACATGATAAAGGTGACATTTTGAATCAGTGGGAAAAGGATGGACTATATGCCAGGCACTGTTCCAGACAGAGGGATCTAGCAGAGAACAAACTTTCCACAGTCAGTATGTAGATGTCACTTTGCTCCACACTCAGCTCTCCCTGGAATCACCTTGTCCACCAACCTTCTGATTACCCTCTGAAGAGAATAAATCCCTGATCTTCTGTATCAACTCAACAAAATCAGTTATTTTCAGCTTTCAGTGTTCCAGCTCCCCATTATTATTTTTTCTATTATACTTTCTCTGTTTTTTGAGTTTTTTGTGGCTTTATACCACTACTGTAACCATAGTCTCTATTTCTCCTTCATGTACAGTTCCCATGTTAGTCTGTAAAGATACTTCAGTCTTTGTATTTAATATTTTTCACTGTTTTGGAAGGGTCTAAAATTCCCAGGACTCCACAGCTTTGCACCAGATAAGCCTGGAGGAATACTAATGATGGATCTAAAAGAAGAAAAACCGAGGGCACGGGAATTAAGAATCAGCCGTGGGTTTGATTTGGCTTCATTCAATCCACATGGCATCAGCACTTTCATAGACAATGGTAAGAGCCAATGAGCTACCAATGTTTAGAAACGTGTGATGGTTCACAAATGACTATGAAAAAGAGATTCAGATCATATTTATAGGAAGAGAAGAACAATTAAGTCATGAATGATTTCTGTATTCTTCAGTACAAACAAGTTGTTCATTTGCCTCTTGAGCTGACAGTATAAGTTATGCTACATTTTGAAATTTCTAACAGTTAACACCTGAAAGAATGTTTAGCTTTCATAATCTTTTCATATACCTATGATCATTGCATTTAAAAAAAACTGTATTTTTGAATTAAACTAGAAACAGATTATGCATGAATTCTGTATATGGAGTAGGGAACACTCTCTTAAAGGTCAGGGAACCAATGATCAGAAATAACACCAGACAGACAGCAATAGGAAAGACGGAGAAGAATGATCTGTTAGGTCACCTAATAGCTTATACATTCAACCTTTCCTTGCCCGTGGTATTTAAATGTCAGTGTCTGCGCAGAGGTCCTGTGGTAAATTAACTCTGTTCTTTCAATTCTTTAGATGACACAGTTTATCTCTTTGTTGTAAACCACCCAGAATTCAAGAATACAGTGGAAATTTTTAAATTTGAAGAAGCAGAAAATTCTCTGTTGCATCTGAAAACAATCAAACATGAGCTTCTTCCAAGGTACTTCCTTATTTTATTCCTTCTCTAATTTATCCCCAGCATTTTCAAACAATCTCCATGGTGGGTTGTCCTGTCATCTTTTATAAGAGCGCGCGCGCGCGCACGCGCACACACACACACACACACACACACACACACACACCCTGTATTAGCTAATGTATAAGAGCTAAAGAGCTTATATTTTTTTATTAATAAACATATGTGTGTATAGCTTGGCATATGAAAATTGATGTCACTCATTATACTATTCACTGTTCTATGTGGAGTTCTTTGAGAAATGATGAAATGCCCAACTGCAGGGTGATACTCTTCAGGCCCATCTTGAGGGTAGAAGACAAACCCTAACATTTTTTCCTACTATCACCCTCCATCTTAGATGACTCATCACCTGGATGAGTGTCCTGCCAATGAAGAGTGGCCTGTTTTATACTGGGTTTGTATGCTTTGCATGGGACGTTATACTGATTGCTTTTATAGGGTTAGTGGTGGTTGAATGCTAGTAATCCCACAGAATTGGAGCCACTCAAGTTGAAAGTGGTTCATTACTACTTCAAGAGCATAAAGCTTGTTGAAAATGTGCCTAAAAAAGAATCATATGTATCCAACCCCAGTTCAGTGTGTATTAGCCTACTGCTTCTTTTAGTTTAAACTTGATGAATATTTTTAATTTCATTAGAAATTATCTAGGGCCTATCTATGCCTATCTAGGGCATGAGCATGTAACTTCCAATAATTCCTTCCAAATCTGCACTTGATGAAAAATAGGAGCCCAAATACCATCCAAGCATTGTGGTGCTCTTTCAGAAAAAGGAGACCTACCTTCCCTGTAGCTCTGTATTTTTCATTTAGCAAAGAATAAAACAGCTCTTTCAGAAATTTTTGCATAGAGTAACTGGAATTTAAATTTAATAATACCCTCACCTAACTGGTCTTAAAAATGAAATTGTTTTTAGCATATAAATCTCTCACATGAAGCATTGTACTATGGCAATTTCATCATCCATCTCTGCAAGTGTTTTTTGAGTGCCTGTTCATTCTCATCATGTCAGCTTTGTGAGGCAGGTAGAAATTGAACAGTCAACCTTAGTTTGACTAATAACTAAGCAAGGGAAATTAGAAAAATCCAGGAACTAAGCAAATGGAAGCTACGTAAATGTTCTGACTGCCTAACCAGCTCACCAGCCAATCAGGCTCTCTCCAGCTGTGTACTGTGGCCAGCTCTGTCCTTATATGTAGTTGTTAAACCCTACATTTCTTGCGTCAAAAAACATGCTCTGTTGGCACTAAGTTCTCTCTTCTTTTATAGTAATCCTACCATAATTGCTAAATGACCTGTGTTTAGATTACCTGGTACCATATGAAATTCTTCTCTGGCAACAATATTACAGTATACTGTATGTGATTTTATTTTATTTATTTATTTATTTTTGAGATGGAGTTTCACTCTTGTTACCCAGGCTGGAGTGCAATGGCGCGATCTCAGCTCACTGCAACCTCTGCCTCCTGGGTTCAAGCAATTCTCCTGCCTCAGCCTCCCGAGTAGCTGGGACTCCAGGCATGCGCCACCATGCCCAGCTAATTTTTTTTTTTTTTTGTATTTTTAGTAGAGACGGGGTCTCACCATGTTGACCAGGATGGTCTCGATCTCCTGACCTTGTGATCCACCTGCCTCGGCCTCTCAAAGTGCTGGGATTATAGGTGTGAGCCACCGTGCCCGGCCTGTATGTGATTTTAGCTTATCCTTTTCTCTTACCAAAAATTTAAAGCACATTTTGTGTAAATCTTATGGGTACTTAATATTTAATGTGGAGAACAACAGGCCTTTTATTTCCTCTCACATGCTATTTTTCTTTTTCAGTGTGAATGACATCACAGCTGTTGGACCAGCACATTTCTATGCCACAAATGATCACTACTTCTCTGATCCTTTCTTAAAGTATTTAGAAACATACTTGAACTTACGCTGGGCAAATGTTGTTTACTACAGTCCAAATGAAGTTAAAGCAGTAGCAGAAGGATTTGATTCAGCAAATGGGATCAACATTTCACCTGATAATAAGTATGACCCTTTATAGAATATCTTCATTTTTCTTCATTTGTGGTGCTAGCCACATTCTTTGCTTTTTTTGTTAATGTGACAATAGTTTTCTTGACGTTTATGGTATATTATACACATAATATATAGATACACTATATATATAATTATGTATATTTTGTACATATATTTACATATAGTATATACTTAATCACATATGCAAATATATCATATATGTAAGTATAATACTATATACTACAATAATATATGTATTTGCATATAATAAAGTTTGGAATACATCATTATCAAATTTAATTTTATAAATATAAATTTTAAAGTGTAATCATACTGATGCATACATATTAAAGTATCTGATAGATATTTCCTTTTAAATAAATGTGTCATTATTTTTGTTGGCCATATACTATTCCATTATAAGGATGATTTTAAAGTAACCAATTCTCTATTGATGTATATGTGTATGGGGGGAGGGAGTTCTACATAAAAAACATTTTATACTTCTTATTTACCTTGGAAGTTTAAACAAGTACCTTTTAAAGGAAAAGGTCCCTTAGAGAGCATTATAACATAATGGTTAAACTTGCGGATTTTGGACTCATACAGGCCTGGGTTCAAATCCCACCCAGGGCATTGGCTAACTGGTTTTATGAGCTACTTTTCTGTAAAACACACCCCTAGCAATAGAACTATTTGCTCAAACAGTGTGAATCTTTTACATGTTAACTTTAATAGATATTGCCAAATTGTCCTCCAAAATTATCTCATTATTTTTATATGTACAACCATGACCTCTAAGAGAGGATATTAAATTCTTTATTAGCTTTTTTATCTACTGCCTTAGCACACTGAAAAATTTAAACTACTACAAATACAACATAACATAAATTTGGCATTCCTTGACAACTAAATGCCCTTATTTTTGTGATCTAATTTCTCATCCTTTCTTGTTGACTATAGAAAAAGAATGTAGAATTACTTAATTTCAATTGTCTCTAACTGACCTGATCCAACTTCTCCAGCCAAATCTGTTTTTCTTCCCAACTCTTACATTTCCATTATGAAGGTAAAACTTTCTAGTCACCTAAAAAAAAAACAAAAAACAAAAAAAACAGTAATGAAAAGGGAGATTCAACTTTCGCTCTTTCTCCATTCCCATCCAGCCTGTAAGCTTGTCATGTTGATTCTACCTGGGCCTCCTTCCTCTACCCCCAAGCCCCTTTCCCATTGAGACCTGCCTAGTTTATGTTCTAATCCTCTCTGACTAGCATATGAGACTCTCTTCCAATTTGTTTTCTGTCTACTTGCATTTTTTGCACTCTTGCCAATTTTGTCTTTCTGTGTCTATTAGTCTTGAAGGGCTCCCCACGGGGAGAGCTCTGTCTTCCTCAGCTTTGACTCCTCATGCCAGCACAGTGCCAGGTACAGAACTGACCATTTGTTGCCATGCTATTATTCTAAAATTTCAGTGGAATCCAATTGCTTATCAAATCAAGGCAGAGTAAAGGGTCAGACTTTGTTTAATAGGCCAGCTCCAACCTCCCTTTTCTACTGTTTGCATGCTTTCTATGCTTTAGACAAAGAACTCATTGTTTTAAACATTCCTTCCTCTTCTTGTTCCTGTGATTATGTTCTTGTGCTTGCTTCTGCCTGGGAAGTGACTTCTCTATCCTCATCTCCTCAAATCTCATCTCTCCTTACATAGCCATTGCAGATGCCCCCTCCTTGGTGAGCCATTCTGTGTCCTCAGAAGTTAGCTATTTCTAAACCTGAACTATTTCTCATGCTTATTAGGTGTTTAATGTGTACAAACCAGTGAGATTATTCCAACACACTATAAAGCTTCAAGGAGAGAGTCTGTGTCTTCTTCATGTATAGCATATCTGTTTTAATACTGAGTTCATGGCTTTTTACACATGATAATTGCTCAATAGAACAGCTTCCATGGAACAGTTACCTCAATATAATTTTATTTATTGAGGTAACTGTTCCATGGAAGCTGTTTTATTTTGGGGTAATTTTATTTACCCCAAAATAGTCCATTAATTCACTCACCTTCGATGTAGACAGATTGTTTTGAATTGATATTTATCTGTTACTCTTAAAAGTCTCCATGTATTAATAAATATTTTATTGAATATTAAGGAATAATCAGTATTTTAATAAGAAGTTATTTACCATATATTTCTATATGTACATGATACTTAGAAGTGTCTAATTACATTGTGGAATGTAAAAGCCTTTCTTGTGAAGCTAAGCATTTGTTTTATTGTCATTTCAGTGGCAAATATGGACTTCATATTCAAAATGATGTCCTATATTATTTTTCCTTACAAGCCTTTTGAAAAACAATTTAATAATTCCATGATTGTTATAGCACCACTGAATTGATTTTGAAAGCTTACTTTTTAAGTAAAAATTGATCTTTATCAAGCATTTCTTGAGGGCCCATCATTGATTAACTTCTTAGCAGGTTATTAAGACTTATTCTTTCATACTGTATTAATGAAGCTTTATATTGGCATGGAGCTCTAACAAGTGTGTCTTTTCTGCAAAGGTATATCTATGTTGCTGACATATTGGCTCATGAAATTCATGTTTTGGAAAAACACCCTAATATGAATTTAACTCAATTGAAGGTAAAATACTTATTTTTTACATATAGACAGTAATCTATTGTGCTTTGCAATGACATAGTTTTTCTGTAACAGTACCACACGTAGAACAGAATATGGATGCCAGTGTAGATATTCTGGGTTTTTAAATACTCCCTGTAGAGAAAGCTCCTGTTGCCAGTGATCACAAAGACTGACCATAATTACATGCAGCAGCAGGTTGAGAGTGATATTTGCATCAGATTTAGGGCCCATTCCATGAAGTATTGATGCCAATGGAAGAATTCCAATAAGACTTTTCACAATTGAAAAGACTAATAGATGAATTTTCAAATGAAGATTTCTGCACAGTGTCAGTTCTTTCAATAATAAATGAAGGTAGAGATTGGGTTCCACACCATTACTATTTTTTTCCTGCTTGACAACACATATTTTAGGTTGATTTAAGAATTTCCTATCTTGCTTTGATTGAGGTCCTTGAGCTAACTGATCATTGTGTATCTTTTAAGGGAAAGGGAGTTCAGATTTTACAGAGATTTTTAGAAAGGCTGATTATCACCCTAACTTTCTTAATTTCGGGGAAGAAGAAAAGTAGCTGTAAACCAGTGTTTATTACATTCCTTTTAAGCAATATTGGTGTTAGAGGGTGGAAGCAGGGCGATGTATAATTTCTTCGCATGAATAGAGGCAGGAAGGTTACCTCTAAATTATTTAACCAAGTTTCTCGTGTCATTTAGATATTGACAATTTCTCATTTGGAAGGTACTTGAGCTGGATACACTGGTGGATAATTTATCTATTGATCCTTCCTCGGGGGACATCTGGGTAGGCTGTCATCCTAACGGCCAGAAGCTCTTCGTGTATGATCCAAACAATCCTCCCTCGTCAGAGGTTTTTATATTTTTAGTTTTTCAACCTTAATTATTCAAGTCCTTTTGAACTAAGAATACAATATACTGTCACAGGGATGATTTGTTTAGTTATTTTAAAGCAGTAATATAATAAGCTTACGTCGTGGTTCTGTAATTGCTTTAAGCCAATAATTGGCAGAATGTTACATTGTTCAATTACTTTAAGAAAGGTAATCTTTTGATGTATTAAATTATGGTGGAAACTAGTAAAAAGGCATTTTTATAAAGACATGTGCCCTTCTTGGGTGGTATACTGGCAATTTTTAAAATATCTGATTTATTATCAGCTCACCACATGATGTGATATTTGTTCATGTTGAAGTAATGTGAAAATAGGCACATTATTATGAAAGTATTTCTATTAAAGCTGAATTGCTATAATAACACTAAATCCTGTTTTGGCACGGAATAACTAGATGGTTTAAGTAAGTACTTTCTTTGAAGGTTGGAGAAAGTACTTTTAATTTAAACATTAAAAACATTGGTAACTGCTATTTTCAACAGCATGTCCCTTTAATCAGTGTGTCATTGTGGAAAACAGGGCTTATTGGTGATTGAGTGACATGCGTGTATGGCGGTCTTATATTAATACTTTGTATCCCCTGAATAGGTTCTCCGCATCCAGAACATTCTATCTGAGAAGCCTACAGTGACTACAGTTTATGCCAACAACGGATCTGTTCTCCAAGGAAGTTCTGTGGCCTCAGTGTATGATGGGAAGCTGCTCATAGGCACTTTATACCACAGAGCCTTGTATTGTGAACTCTAAATTGCATTTTTCGCATGAAAGTGTGGTAACAATTAATTTTCTATGAATTGTGAATTCTGAGGGAATTCAATCAGCAACATTGACCCAGAAATGTATGGCATGTGTAGTTAATTTTATTCCAGTGAGGAATGGCCCTTTTAGTTCTTAGAGCACTTTTAACAAAAAAGGAAAATGAACAGGTTCTTTAAAATGCCAAGCAAGGGAGAGAGAAGAAAGCTGCTTTCGAATAAAGTGAATACATTTTGCACAAAATAAGCCTCACCTTTGCCTTCCAACTGCCAGAACATGGATTCCACTGAAATAGAATGAGTTATATTTCCTTTAAATGTGAGTGACCTCAGTTCCAGCACTGTGACCACTATGGCTGTTTAAAACTACTGATAATAACATGTTTTGATGTTTTGTACTTACATCTTTGTTTACCATTAAAATGTTGGAGTTATATTAAAGATTAAAATCCCAGTTTTGTCTGTGTTTAATTCTTAAGGCATATGCCTAGGGGAAATGGGAAAGCAACTGCTTCCTTATAGAGTTTGGATAGGCAGGCATGGCCATGTTAATTCCTCTTGTAGAAAGCTGAAAGTGATTGGGCTCTTAATTTGAAAGAGAAAAAAATTAACCAAGTATTGCAACTCAAATTCCCAGTTCCTAAGGAGGTTTCCATCAGCTCTCTTCCTTAATGGGTGGGCACTTTAGATACAAAGACGAAATAAGGGTTTGGACAGGAAAGTCACGTCATCTCCTCATTGAACAGAAGGGTGAAGTAAAGCCAGGAGAGATGAAGTCAGTTGTCTGTGACCACATGGTTAAACTGCAGCAATGCTAGGATCAGGGCCATGTGCCCAGCTCACAGAGGAAAAGTTTTTTCTGCTCACTGTAACTTCCGTAAAATCATCATAAGCCCAAGAGAGAGACTTTCATGTGATTTTTCTGTTGTAATTTATCAAAGCACTTCACTTCTCATACTTTTACCCTATCATCATCATGAAAATGTTTGTCAGTTAATTACAATATGCCGAACAATACACTAAAAGTATTACATTCGTTATTTAATCCTAATTGCAGCCTTGAAGGAGTAAGTATTGATATTATTATCACTGTTAACATTTCACAGATGTTCAATCTGTTTCTGATGCCACAGCCTATACCGCTGACTACTACGTGATGCTACTGCCATAGAATGAACTAGTATTTTGTTAACTCTTTTTCCTAATGAATACAGTTTCTTCATGTTTTGTAGATACCAGTTTGTGTTCTGCTTTTAGATGAAGCATTTAATGCTTTTTAATGTAACATGGCAGTAGTAGCCTTAAATTTGGCCTGTATCCATTTGGCCTGTGTTGTTATTTGTATATTTAAATAGTTTGTTACATATTGTATTGGATTTATTTCATGCTAAAATAATTATCTTTTTTGTTTACATTGTCCAAGGGAAAATGCTAAGTCACAGATGAATATAACAAGATTAAATATTGCAGACCTAGGGATCCAAATGAAGAAGCAGATGTTTCAGATTTTAGCAGATTATATCAATAACTATCTAGAAAGCTACATTTATAAAAAGTACTGGAATACAGTAGGCAGAAAACAAACTTGGTTTCTATTGTATTTATTATAAATTTTATGACAAAACCATGTCCTTTGCAGCAACATGGATGCAGCAGGAGGTCATCCTAAGCAAATAAACAGAAAACCAAATGCTGCATGTCCTCACTTATAAGTGGAAGGTAAACATTAAATACACACAGACAAAGATGGGAACAGACATTAGGGACCACTAGATGGGAGGGAGAATGAGGGTACAGGCTGAAAAACTACTGGGTACTATGCTTGTCACTTGGGTGACAAGACCATCCATATCCTAAACCTCAGCATCATGCAGTATTCCTGTGTAACAACTCTACACCTGTACTCTCACTCCCCACTCAAAAAATACTGGGGAGTACAATTTGCTAGATCATATGGTAGGAGTATGTTTAGTTTTGAAAGAAACTGCCAAACTATTCCAAGTGGTTACACTGTTTTGCATTTGCACCAAATAGTGAATGAGAGTTCCTATTACTCCACACCCTGGCCAGCATTTGGTGTCAATGTTTTAGATTATACTATTGTGAGGTGGTATCTCGTTTTGATTTGCAGTTCCCTGATGACATATAATGTTGAGCATTATTATGCTTGTTTGCTATCTGTATGTCTTCTCTGATGAGGTGCCTATTTATGCCATTGGCCCATTTAAAAATCTTCTTTTTTCGTTTTCTTAATGTTAAGTTTTAAGAGGGTTTTGAGTATTTTGAATAACAATTTTCTGTTACATATATCTTTTGCAAATATTTTCTCCCAGTCTGTGGCTTGTCTTCTCATTCTCTTGATAGTGTGTTTCACAGAGGATATTTATTTTTAAAAACAAAATCAGGGCACCTCTATAAGGTAAATAGTCACTTCAAATGATACTACAGAATATTAGAAGAGACATGCTCACAGTGTATTTTGAATAAAGCATGCAAGTATTTAAAACAATTTTTTTATTTGGACAAAAGCGTATGTACGTTAATAAGCACATGATTATTGATCTTAGAAATAAAAAAGTAAATAATCTCTGATTTTTAGCCTCTCTAGGCCATGAGGAATTCTATCAAACTCTTAGTATATTGTGCACTTATTTATGGTGATCTCTCTCTGATCTTATACTGAACTGAACAATTGAAAACAACTGAAACTGTAATTGGGATATGACCCATGAGGTGAATATAGGTCTTACAGGTGTGTATGTGTTAATCTTTTTACTCCAAGATTCTGTTCAGGGTTGGGGAGGATGGGGGGAGGTTGGGGGGAGCACCTTCCACATGGTGCTTTGCAGGAAGTCACCAAACAATGTATCAGACTTTCACTACCTGACTTCATTCTTAGTTGCATCTTCAGAATGAAATTGAGAATTTTATTTAAATTCAGATATACCTAAATATTTCATACTTCAATACATATAAATTTAAAATAATAAATTATCTAAATAATAAAATCTCTGGTCCTCTATCTTTTTTCTCTCCTGAGCAGCACAAGACACATTAATGACAGGTAGTCATACCCAGGTTTTAAACAGTGGTTTCTGTGGCTTAGGACAATGTTTCCTAATGTTCTAAAATCCATATCCTATCTTTAAAAAACAGCTTTATTGCAATATAATCGTAATCTCTTTAGATTTGTTGCTTTTTTCTCTATTACCACCTTTTTTTCTTTGCAAGATTCACTGATGCAAACGATCTTTTTAAATTAAAAACACAGCAATTGTAAACATGATCAAGATACAAGGTTTGAAAATTTCAAATATCAGAGTGTCGTACAGTAAAAGCAAAGTCTCCTTCCACACTCACTGACCTCCCCACTCTCTATGATCCCAATCTTTTGCTCTCAAAGTAACTACTCTTCAGTTTATGTCTAGATTGTTTATATTTTATATATACACATATATGTGGGTAATACATAATTCCCCTACTTTTATAGCATAGGGTTTTCTGCATCTCCCTTAATGGCATTTTGATTATCAATAGTGTGGGACTCCCTACATCTATAAACATATTGTGTTACTTACTGTTTAAATGTATACCATTATATTTGGTCAACATTAGCTCTTGAGAATTAATCAATTTGGCATATTGCTAAGAGCAGATTTAGATGGTGACGCTCAATACAGAGGCCTCCAAAGTTTGGAATTCTTTAATGCTAATTTATCATGCTGGGGATCTGAATTACTGATTATGGTATTCAAAAAAAAATTAACCACTTCTAGGGTTTAAGTTAAGGTACATCCACCCACACAGACTCCTCTGCCTAAAGCGAAGAATTTTTAAACAAACTATAGCTAACACAGAACTTCAATCAATTGCCCAAGGACGTGCTGCTTTCCTTACCCCCTTCTTCATGCTATGCTGCAAACACAGTGATAAAGAACATGAGCTCTAGAGTCACCTGATCTGAGTCCAGATGGAGGCTCTGACACTTCTTAGTTATGTAACCTTAAGTGAATTATTATTTTATCTCTTTAAGCTTCAATTTCCTTTTTAATCCCATCAAACTTACAGCAAGCAATTCACTTTACTTCTTTGTAAAGCAACGTTAACAAGAAGTAATGTGGCAAGGCATGCAAACACTGAGCTCAAAATATGACTATTATTATTTCATTATCCACTCCATTTATTTTTATTCTTCTAATTTTTCCTTCTCCCAAGTCCGTATTTTACATCCATCCATCTAATCATATTTATTGAGCTCTTATTAAGCACAAAGTCTATGGATGGCACGGAAAAACCCAGTGATCAATAGGATGCAGTCTTACAGGAGCCTACAATCTCAGGCAAAGTTCAGGATTAATTAGTGATTAATCTTTACTAACTTCATAAAACGTATCAAGCACAGTGCAGAGCACTTGACACTCATTATCACGTTTAATTTGAAGCTCTATGAGGTGGATGCTCTTTTACAGAAGAGGCATCTGTAGCTTAAGGAAGCTGAGTACTTTATCCAAGCTGGATCCAAACCCAGGCAGACTGACTCCCAAACCCTGCATGCTTGTCTGCACCACATCCCAGGCCCCTCAGCTCTGTGAGCCCTTCTGAGTCCTCAGGACAGCAGCATTCGATTCTTCCTCTGCTTGCACTCTTTTAACATTAGTCATCTTAAAAGAACTCTTATCTATACAATTCAAGACGTTACACTGTCCTTTTAATACAACCCTCTTCCATAGCTTTCCTAGAGGTAGCATGGTAGAGGCAGCTGTTAAGGGCCCAGATTTTGGAGTCTGCTGCTTGACAGGTGTGTGACCTACAGCAAGCCACATAATCACTCTGTGCTGCAGGTTTCTCACCTGTAAAATTGGGGTAAGGTTACCCCCACCCCAGAGGTTGTGTTGAGAATTAAATGCATTAACATAGGTAAAGGTGTAAGCACAGGCAAAGCACACAGTCAGTCAGTACTGCATAAGCAGTGGGTTTCATTATCATCCTGTAATTATGTTGTCATACCAGAATCATGTATACCATAGGTCAGGGACCACATTTTCTTTTCTTAATATCCCTAGGTCGGGCAAATCTTGCTCTGACAAAATAGTTTATTCGGTCGAACCCAACAGAACGAATATTTCTTTCTGTATGTAAATAGAAATAGATCATGCTTAAAGATGCTCCTTTGCCCAAACTCCTCAAGTTTTCCCCCATTTTCAGTTCCTCTCCCTCCAACCTGGTCTTCATCAGGAGAGGGGAAAGGGCTTTTTTTGCCTGGCAGGAACTCACGACCTGGAAGAAAGAGGGCCTAACCTGCCAAGGAAACGACCTTCCCCTTCCTTGCCTCTCTGCTCCTCTTCCCGTTTCCTATGTCTTTTCCTTCTCTTCTCCTGATGTTTCCTTCTCTCGTTAACTATGAGGATAGACACGGATATTCACAAGTCCATCTGGGCCGCACACTCCGAGGTAGGGCAGGAAGGTCAGGAGGCAGGTTCCTGTGCCCCAAATCTTGGAAAAGATGAGTTAAAGCTCTTCTCTTCCATTACTTTCGCCCTTCCAGTGTCTCGGGAGCAATTCAGTGTCACCTCACGCCTTGCCTTGCAGAAGTCCGGAGTTCCGGCCCTGAACTGGGGCTCCCAGCCCTTACCGGCCCTTTGGCGGCGCGGCGGGGCGGGGCGGGACTCGTCGTCGTCCTGCGGCTGCACCCAGGCCGCTCACCAGAGGGCGGAGGCGCCGGAGGGCGGGGCCGAGCGGGCCCCACTTGGTAGGCGAGGCTGAACTGCTGCAGTGCCCCCGGGAGCTCTGCGCGCCGCGCATCGTCGCTAGGCACCCCGAGACCATGGGGAAGCTCGTGGCGCTGGTCCTGCTGGGGGTCGGCCTGTCCTTGGTCGGGGAAAGGTTCCTGGAGTTTAGGTGAGTGGCATCTTGGCGTCCTCTTCTCTTTCTCTCCTCTTCCAAGTGAGATCAGGAGCTGCCGTGCGCCCCCTTCGTAGCGGGTAGGAAAGAACAGCTTTGGAACCTCACTCCTCCATCGCACCCAGCAAACTGCCGGTTGAGACTCACTTTGCGTTTCGAAAAACTGCCAAGCAGGAATACTCCCATTTATTTTTTGAAGGTTATGACCGCCCCCGACCCGCTTTACTTTCTGAAAGTCATGACCCCTTTTTACTTTGAGAACGTGATGACCCCCTTTCCCAGGTCGGCCTCAACATTCTGCTGGGGAAAAAAGAACGTCCATCGGAAACTTGGACTTGGGAGAGAGAATCAGGCTACCAGTGGAATATTTATGGCTGAGACATTGCCCAGGTCTAGCTAAACACAGACTATGCTGGGTTATGGAACCCATCCTGGTTTTAAAGAGCTGGCCAGACAGCAGGGCAAACCTGCTGAAACCTGCAGGCAGCAACCGGCATTTTGTAGGCATTTGAACTTTTGAAGTGGAAGATACAATGGTAATAGCCAGCCTAGAAATGTCTCAGGAAAAGTCAATACTGGGCTAGAAAGAAGAACCTTTAAGTGGTAATATACATTCATGAGTGGATCGAAAGCCTCTGCTTGCTTTCAGTTGTCTTCAAGTGTTTATGTACTTCTCTTAGTAGAAGCTGGTCTTTTTCAGAGGATCACGCCTAGAATCTGTTGAGGCGGCTGGTGCCTATTAGTAATACTTTCCACTTCGGTTTGAGAATTTTATTGTTACATTTGCTCCCAGTGCAACCACATGAGAGAATCATAAAATAATAATAATAATAATAAAGTAGGTCTAAGGGGTATTTTTTAAAAAACAAATGTCTGTAAGATAAGTATTTAGTCTTCCTGGTTATACTTTAATAAAAATTTTAAATTATCCCTGATATTTAGAAGAATGTGGAAACATTCCATTTCACTATAGAAACAAGAAAACTGTATTAAAAAATAAATCGGCCAATTGTTTAAATTGTAGTTGGTTTAATGAATTTACCTACTTGCAAAGTAAGTCAGCATAAAATTTAAAAATTAAAGCAAAAGTGACAGAGTTTGACTATTAGGGGGGCCCTGCTGAATTTTGGGAAAGCAGTTTGGAAGGAGAAGTTCAAAGGACAAGATTATATTAAGGGGAAAAAGTACAGATTTATAATAGACAATACTTTGGAAAATTAAGTAGTGCTATTTTGTACATTTAAATTAACATTGTTCGATTACCCATACTATTAAAGAGTGTCTTTTATTTGGGCAGCAGAATGTTTTCTATGTAGAATCACATTATAGTTTTTCAGCAATAATTGGGTAAGGTTAGCTGATATAGGTATAATACCCAAATAGTGTCTACATTATATACATAAACATAAAAGGAGGTGCCTACTTACTTGTTATGCCATTTATAAATTCTGATGAAGATAGTTAACCAACACGAAGATGATTGGAGTCCATGTTTAAACGTACATTTTGAATGCTGTGCCTTGACTTCTAGGGTTGGGTTTTATCTTCTACAGAGAAAGGAGCAATGCCTCTCGAGAAGTGGAGTCAGTAGAACCTGAAAACTGCCACCTTATTGAGGAAATTGGTACGTATGTGACAGTACCAAGAGGAGCCAGCACAGTTTCTTGGTCACCATTCAGCTGACTGACCCCTGCCAACTCATTTAATTACATGTCACTACTTAGACTTTCCCAGTGGGACATCTGCCCAGTCCACTCTGCCCCATGCAAGGCCTCTAGGGGTGTCCTACATGACATCATTTGTGGCTTTTTCTCAGCCCATTTCCTTACGGACCTTTCTCTGCATTACTTAAAGAATGTCATTGACCACACCCTGCTTGTCCCCTCACTGAATGCTTCTCCTTTCCTGTCTGTGATATTTCATTCTCCTCTTTATCCTCTGTTACCTTTCTTTTTTTTCTTTTAACTTCCTTCTTTCCTTCCTCCCTCCCTTTCCTTGTTGTCATTCCTGGCTTCCAGTGTTATTTTTTTCAAAATTTATGTACAAGTACTAAGAGTAATATGACTTAGCTCTTCCCCTCAAGAACCTCACAGCCTACGTACCTTCTTTTAAAAAATTAATAAAAAATCCACAACCCAGTCCCTACCCTCTCAAACTGCAGCCCTTCTTTGTTAGTCAGTTAAAGGGTAGCTCACCTCAAACTCTCCCTAAGCTGTAATCTACTTTACATTTCTGTCTTTTTCTCTTTCATCCACCCACAATCAGCTCTGCTTTTACACTTTTCCTATGTATGGTACCCACATTCTCAAAAGATTCAATTCAAAATCCAGGAACCATTGTTCCCCACTTATCCCTCATGCTTCTGTGTGAGACGTAGGCTAATCTCACCTGCTAGTTAATGCCACACGGCTTATTTGGGTGCCCCACCTCCAATTCTTCCTGACATTGCTAACAGAAAAGTAAAATTGGCCAGGTGCGGTGGCTCACGCCTGTAATCCCAGCACTTTGGGAGGCCGAGGCAGGCAGATCAGGAGGTTAAGAGATCGAGACCATCCTGGCCAACATGGTGAAACCCCATCTCTACTAAAAAATACGAAAATTAGCTGGGTGTGGTGGGGCATGCCTGTAGTCCCAGTTATTCGGGAGGCTGAGTCAGGAGAATTGCTTGAACCCGGGAAGTGGAGGTTGCAGTGAGCCAAGATCACGCCATTGCACTCCAGCCTGTGTAACAGAGAGAGACCCAATCTCAAAAAAAAGATGAAAGAAAGGAAGGAAGGAAGGGAGGGAGGGAGGGAAAGAAAGAAAAGGAAAGGAAAGGAAAGAAAAAAAAGAAAAGAAAAGAAAAGAAAAGAAAAGAAAAGAAAAGAAAAGAAAAGAAAAGAAAAGAAAAGAAAAGAAACAAAAGTAAAATCAAATCAGGCTAGATTGTGTTTCCTGTTCTGGGAGTATGTTCTTTCACTTTCTCACCTTTGCTTATGAAATTCTCTCCAAACTTACTGATTCTTCTGTCTCTGCTTACTGAAATCAGCTGCAAATTCATCTCCTTCCTCTGAACTCTGACAGCACTCTGAAGCTCCAGTTCACTTATGACACCTGCCACATGCCTTATATTATAGCTAGCAGTGTTCTCTCTTTCGCTATCAGATTGTAAACTCCCTAGGGTCAGAGGCTGTGGTGACTTATTTATTAGAATGTGATGGGATAGCTTATTTTGTGATATGATTTTCTGTTTTATTGCTATATTTGAAAATATAGAAAAGGTGCCCTTTTGATTTGGGTTTTCTCCCTTTTTGGCCTCTCAATTCCTAAAAAATAAAGTAATCTGACTTGACTCCCTAGTCTTAGACATGGTTTGTGCTAGCAGCAGGAAAGCAGAAGAAACTGAAGAAACCTTTCCTAACTTGTTTTTCCTGAGCCCCTTCAAGGGATTCTGATGGAGAAAGGATATGAATATGTGGATATCTTTGAATAACAGGGACCCCTACCCCACTGCCTGATAGCATCCTGAGGGAGGAGCACGACCTCAGAAGGAATTGTGTCAAGGTATCTTTAGGGATGCTGGACCCTGTGTTCCATCTTAGGCAAAGACCTTGTGTCATTGCATGACATGGAAGTAGCAGAACTGTTTAAATTAAAGGGACCAATAACTTTGGCAATGAATAATTTCATGATACATAGTGTAGAATGAATGCCAGATGGCCTTTCCAAAACGTTCTGCTTAGTTTTAGAACCCACCACCTAAAATGATTTAATAACTCTAACAGAGAAACCCAATAATGACTCAGATTGGATTTCCCATCAACTTAGTGGAATGGGGTATCAAAGCAATTTAATGTTAAAAATAAGGAAATGTGACATTGACTCATTTGTTTACTGTTTTGTAGTATAGTAGTATTCATATTCACTATACAAATGAGTCTCAAAACATGTAAGCCTGCAAGTAATTCAGAGGTATAATTAGACTAGATGATTGGTAAGGTCTAGCCTGACTCTTGAATTGTATCACTCAACTAGATTCAAGAACATAAAATTAGAGTTAATATTGTAAGTCTTAGGTCAATGTTCTGATTACCCAAATATGTTGAAGAAAATGATTTAAATAGAAGCAGGCTAGGGGCAGAAGAAAAAAAATGCCATGTTACTTCTCATGTCTTTTGGCGTATGTTTGGTGAACTAAACAAGTTAGACTAATGATGGATCATTTGCCAGTAGGACAATACTGATATATTATATCTTTTGAAAAAGCTGGTTTATCAAAGGCCTGGTGTCTATGAGCACCCTTTACAAACATCTACATCATCCTCATAACCAATTTGTAAAGTGGGTGCTGCTATCTGTGCTTTGGAGATTGGGAAATTGACATACAGAAGAATTCAGTTGCTTGCCCAGCGGTCTGGAACTAGGGGGTAATGGGATTAGATCATAAGCCAACACCGTTTCCTTCCATACCTTTGTACTCTCTGTTGTGTAATGCTACCTTTCTTATCTGCTGACAACACATTTTTATTATGGAAAGCTCCAGTAAAGTTTTACAACAGCAGAAAACAGAAAATCTGAGGTGCAAACAGCTGAAATATTACAAGATATAGGTAAATTAAAACAAGGCAGGCTAGATATTTAAATTCAGATAACTATAAGATAATTCTCACAAGTCACAACTAGTTGATGAGTAGAAGGTTTTATAAAGCCATGAAAAGCCAGCCACTGAAGGATTTTAGGTAGGGTATGGTAGGCTGTAACAGAGCTGGAGAAAAATTTTTATTTGTGTTTTCAAGATCCAGACTTTTGAGGTTTATTTTATTGGTGGAAGAAACTCTTATTTTGTTTTTCCTCCCTAGCATTTTTTCTCGGAAGAAAAGTTGAAAGGTGAAATATATCTTTCTCCAGAAATCATATCTCATAGATCTTTTTGTATGACGTTGATCTTTTTTTCCAAGGCTTTGATGGTCAAGGATTGTTTTAACCAGGACGTTACCTGGCTGCCCTTGGCATCTAATCAAAGCTATACTTGAAATATGAATACTTTAGTAGGGCTTTCACTGGGCAGGATTATCGAGTAGGCGACCTGTGTATTTAATGCCTTCCTATTTTCCCTTCCACTCCTTTCCATTCTATAGCTTCCCATGTCTCCAAGATAGGATTCTACTTCATAGTAGTTTCCATGTGTTTTCTTAGCTGGCTGTCAGAAACTTCTTTCCAAGATATGAAGTGATGATGATGAAATTAACTGATAGTAATATTTTGATATGACCCTTTCTCAGAGTTCCTGTAATGATTGGAGAAATTAAGAAAAGAGTAAAGAAATGAAGTTATGCCAAATAGTAGTAGAGTTGACAGTCTAAGAAGCAGTAGGCACCTATTCATAAGACTGATTTTAGACTTAGCAGTGGGGTTTTAATGATAATTGTGCACAGGCTAATAAATGTGTGGAAAAGTCTCAGAGGAAGGTATTCTGGGGCTTTTGCTCCTGCAGGTGTCATTGTTCCTGACATTCATGGGGCCTGTCTTGCAGGTGCAGTGTAGGTGGAAAGGAGGGGTAGAGATTCTGTGCAAACTTGTATGGTAATTCTTTTCCATTGCTGAGTGCAAAGCACCAGCTTTCCCATGCTCTGGATGGAACAAGTAAATAAAGACAGGCACAACACGTCTTAAAAACACCCACTCTGTTTTAGGTGAGTTATTGAAGTAAGTTTATGCTGTCAGAGGAGATATGTAAAATGCTGTTTGAAAGAGAAGAGGAGCCAAACACAATTCAGATATCTTGGACTTGGAAATCATCACCCATTTTTCAATAGTTTTTCCTCAATACAAGACAAAGTTCAAAAAACAAAATGTATGTATTTCTTTATTGAACCAGCCAGCTTTATTAAGAGCGTCTACGGTGAAAAGGCAGGTATTATGTTGGGTATAAGGATACAACACTGAATAAAACCCAGTCCTTGCCAGAAAGCAGACCATCTAGTAGGAAATCAACAAGTAAACAGAGGGGTGCAGCCCAGTCTGAAAAAGATCACGGTGGACATAGTCACAAGTGATCATATTAATATATAAAATGGATGCTAAGACCAGGAAAGTGTGGATATGTTGAGAAGGTGGTCCCAAAACTCCAAGAGCCTGTGGCCTTGGCCAAGTAGAGGTGGGGTTGGGATGGGAAAGGCCTGAATGTTGCAAGGAGAGAGCAACATATGAACAGACATGCCAGTGAATGAGTGTGGCCCATGTTGCAAACTACTCAAAGCACAGTAGTAAGTACCACAGCACAGCTGCAATGTAGAATAGAGAGTGGGGCCACAAGAACTGAGACTGGAGCCAAGATGTTTGGGACCTAGACCAAAGAGCTTAGGATTTATACTGCCAGACCTAATGGGCCTCTGTGAGGTTTTAAGCAGGGGGTAACAAAGTCAACTTTAAATTTTAAAATATGACTATCAGCAATGCAGAGAATGGGTTCAGGGAAGAAAAGTTGATTATTGGGAAGCTATTGTAGAAATCCAAGAGGAAGTTCTAGAGCTTTAATGACTGGTGATCAGTTGGATTTGGAAATTAAGGAAAAGGAAGGCATCAGAGTTAACTCCAGGCTTCCTGCTTTGGGTGTTTGGGGAATGGTAGCACTATTCATTGAAATAGAAATACAGAAAATGGAGCAGATTCGAGGGAGAAATATTTCAGATCAGTTTGGAATCTGTGGAATATGAGAAGTAAAAGACTCAGGTAGAAATGTCCAACATACAGTTTAATACAAAGGTCTGGAACTTGGAAAAAAGCCTTAGAATTGATTAGAGACTGGGGAGAAGCCATCGCTATGATCCATGTGGGACTAGAGTGCATCATGTGGGCAAAATGTATGCTCTGCCGTGAGAAACAGTCAAGGTCAGACAGAGCCTGGAAAATACTCCTCTATAGGACAGAGATGGAATAAGACTAAGGTACAAGGACACCAAGAAGGGAGTGCAGAAAGGCAGGAGAAATATCAGAAAAGTAACCAACCAGTATTCAATGCAAATTCTAAAATGGCTTTATTCAGTTTGCTGAATTCTTCCAATGTCTATGTCATTTCATGTGGAAATAGCTATCAAGGTACCATATGGGTAAACCCTGATTAACTGGAATGCTTAGGAAATGGGAAGTTCTGCTTAGTTTTCATATTTCCAGTTGGGGATTACTTTTGACCTTCAGTATAAAATAATAAAATAAAATCTTTCTCAACTTCTAAGTGCCTGTTGTTCACCATTTTATTGATTTCAATTTGCATCATTTTTGACTTTGCTGTAATTTTCTTTTTCATATTTTCCCCTATACTTCCCCCTGTTGCCTTTTGACACTGTAGTAACCCACTACCCTAGGTAACCATTTCTGCATGTTCCAATTACTATGACTGTGTCCCAAACCACCCCAAAACATAGTGACTTAAAACAACCGCCATTGCTCAAGAATGTGCACTTTTGGCAGGGCACAGTGTCGGCAGTCTCCTCTGTTTCATTTACATCAGCTAGAGTGACTCACAGGCTGGGAACTGAAGTCATCTTCAGCTACTATGGCCTGAACCAAAGGAGCTGACTCTTTCCACTTTGGGTGATGCCTCTGTACTCTTTCCTCTGTAGCTTTAAAATAGCCAGACTTTTTACATTTTGATCCAGAGTTCCCAAGGTGCATGTCTTAAGAAATAGAGAGAGAGAGAGCCAGTGGTAGCTATGACTAAGACTTAGCCTTGGATGTTATGTGGCACTGTATTCATCTTATTCTGTTTGTTAAGGCAGTTACAAAGTTCTTCCTAGCTTCAACAGGAGAGAATATAGACTTTACTTCTTGCTGAAAGAGTCTGAACATCACATTTTAAGAGCATGTGGCTGTGGTACATATTGGTTCTGACATATTTGTAGAACATAGTTTGCCATACTAAATAACCATTGCCTTCATTCTTATTTCTGTCTACTTGGAACCACATCATATGTAGATCTCTGTTCTGTGACAACCCATTTTTCATCTTGTTCCCAGTCAAAACTTATTATATGTCTCTTTCCGTAGGAAAAAAAAATGCTGAAAACTAGCTCTCAATGAGAAAATGATCTGACTAAACTCTTTCCTATTAATTTATACTTAGCAATCTTTCATATTCATATATACTCAGTAGTGCATTACTCAATAATTTCCCAATATGATTGCATAATGATAGAGTTTTAGGCTTCATGTTGGAGGAGGAGTATTTGGCAGAGAGGCCTGTAATAAAAGACATTCAACATTATGACTTTCCAGATTTTATCACTCAGTCTATAGACCAGCCTTCTATGGGGAATAAAGCTGAATCTCTCAGGACATGCCCTGGAAATTACTTAAAGAGTAAGTCTAGGATAAGAGTTTATTTTCTAGTTATTTGCCTTTTCCTCCTGAAAATGGGGTTCTAAAAAAGGATTCAGTATTTGAGGAGTCTGACTCCAGTTTTACTGTAGAGTAGCATGCCTGTGAGATTCCTGAAAGTTAATATAGTTTCCCAAGTAAATGGTTGAAAAAGTCAACGATTTCCAAAAGAAGTTTCCAGAAGAAGTTTCCAAAATATGTTCATAGTTTGGACTGTGAGGTATATTTTTTAAGCCTTCATATATGCATTTTTTCTGATTCTACCCTTCTTTTGCAGAAAATGGCTCTGAAGACATTGATATACTTCCAAGTGGGCTGGCTTTTATCTCCAGTGTGAGTATTTTCCATGCTGCTCTGATGCTTATGTCAATAGCTCTACAGACAGTGCGTCAATGTTGTCCACTGGAGCTGCCAGATGGATCCCTACACTCTCAACCCACCTCTGAGTAAACCAGTCAACTAAAAAAGCCAAAACAGGATTCTGGAGGGCTAATTAGAACACGACAGGAATGCCCAGCTTTGACTGCCTCATGGTGGGCAACTCCCTGTGGTTAGTGGCATACTCAGTAGGGTCTTGATAAATATGTATTGATTTCCATTCAGTTCCTACGCTAGTCTCCAGATCTGTCCAATTGCAGTCTACTCTCATCATTGCCCTATTTGACTGGGTTTCCGTTTCTGGTAGTCATCTTCTCACTAACTGGTATTCCTGTCACCATGCCTGCCTGTATTTGGAGCTCTGTAAATGTTAGTAGATCGAATGTTAACCATGTTACTCGATTTAAAACTCCAAGCACTTTCCATCTTGAGTTCCCTGCCATTATTAACTAGTCTTTCAAAGAGAGGTAGAGAAGAGACTGCATTTTATTCCCAATACTATCTTCACAGGAATAATCAAGAAGTTATGCCAGGGACAGCATTTTGGTAAACATACAAAAAAAAAGTGTACTTATGATAGGTTGAAAATTTTCATGTATTAATATTTGTTAAATCAGCTGCACTTTGGAATGGAGATATAATTTTGAAAAACTGTATTTACCACATTTTCAATGTGAATTCTGATTGCTGGAATTGGATGCCTAATATTCCATTTAGGACAATAAAATACCACCAAAGAAGATGAATTTTGAATCTAAATATTTTTGACCAAAAAAGGGGTGCATATAGTAACCATGGCCTTAAGTTATAAATTCATAAGTACACACAGTAGAGTACAGTGGGGCTCTCATTTGGACCTTAAACTGCGGCTGGTGCCACTGCTGGTACTGGTGCTAGTCTGTGTGGGCATGATTTTATTTCTTTATGTTTGCTTCAAAATCAAGGATAAAACAAAATGTTCTAGAAAAGCTTTTTCCTTGTTGACATAAATTTTCTATTGTCGGTTTAGATTTTCAATGTTATGCCAAATACAACCACTAAAAGTGACGATTCTATAGCCAGAAGATTTCTTTGCTGTTGTGAAGTAGTATTTGTCCTTTCTACTTCCTGTGAAGTAGTATGGTTTTTAAAAAAATTTTCACTGGAACTAAAAGTTCTGAATCATTGCTATACTGGAAGTATATATTTTCATCACATATAATTTTATGAGAAATGTTAACATAAAGTTCTAAATAATGGATCTCCCTCTGTAAATGAACAAACTACTCATACTTATAGGATAAGGATGATATTCTTTGCTTGTTTCTAATCCTTCTGCACTATAATAAATTCAGGACCTTGTTCTTTTGGTTTCTCCTTTCACTCTTTCTTGCCATCTTAGAAGATGTTTGAAAGTTACTGATTTAGAGAGTAATTCTGTGCAGTAGATATTTCTAGTCTATTTAGGGATTGCAAACAGGGTATTTTTTTTTCCTGCCTTGGGACTTGACATGCTTCTCTTTGGCTCCTTCTTCACGCTTTGCCAGTTAACTCCCATTTCTTTGTAAGGGTTCATTGTGGTGGCACTTTACTTCCTCAGGAGAGTCTTCCCTGGCACTCTCTTGTGGGGCGAGGTGCCTCTTTAATATTCCCTCACATCCCCTGAGTTTAGGCTATTATACACCACACCATACTGATATACTTACTCTAGATTTCAAGATCCTTGATCTTAGGACTTTGGAGCATGCATTGATATGCCCAGTACCTAACATGCTACGAGGCATATGTAAATCCTAGAATATTTACTGAATGCATGTGCTGATGGATGAGGATAGTAGAAGAGTTCAGTGATTGTCCACATATACCTGTGGTTTGTTGGGAAAAATAAGATTCCTGCATGTCTAGATGATGATTTTCCCCATTTTTACCAGTGAATGGCATGAAAAGAATTGCTTGCAGTCACCAGCACATAGTTGGTTTGCTGCCACAAACTCCTACCTAACTGCTTTAAATAGAAAACTAGGTGAGTGTGAAACCATTTATCAGAAGTGTTTCTTTGATCATCAGACTTAATTTAGATCAAGCTTGTTTGCAGTGCCCCACCCTTGCCTCTCTATCAGATTATTTTGTTTCTTTTAACAACCAGTCTTTCCGCTAGCTGACTGTGCTCCACCTTCTCCCAAGCTACCAAGGTACTTGTCATTGTGTTCTGCCTTGAGCTATTTTCCTGAGCGATATTGTCTACTTCCAAACCTTTCTGTATGTATGGCAGAGAGAAGCTGAACAATAAATGATCTGAGTAATTTAGGCAAATCACTTTTCTAGGCCTCATTTCCCTCATGTGAAAGGAAGGATGTGAGATTAGATGCCCCTGATGCATATATGTATATAACCATACATATATGTTAAAAAATTAAAAGCATATAATAATTA
Source organism: Cebus imitator (assembly GCF_001604975.1). Lineage (NCBI taxonomy): Eukaryota > Metazoa > Chordata > Mammalia > Primates > Cebidae > Cebus > Cebus imitator. The sequence continues at coordinate 2,228,619 of NW_016107352.1, read as the reverse complement.
AATATGTGTTTATATATATAATTGCTATACAGGAATTAATTATATATTAATAATATATAATTATCTATTATATATAACATATAATTATATATTATATATAACATATATAAGTATTATATTTTTAAATTTTTAACATATATGTATAATTTTTTCCTCCAGTGCTATATTATCTGAGTCATTGAGCTGGGTGAAAAATTGGCTATAGGAGAAAGAGTGGATTGAAAATTGAATTTTATGGTCCAATGTTGGGGAGCATAGCAATGTTCTTTGCTGAGGAGAATAGATATAAATGAGAGGATGGATTTGAGGGCAGAATTTTGATTTTGTTTTTGACTAGTTGATTTTGAGCTGCTCTTTGGGAGGAAGTTGGGAATGCAAGCTAGAGCTACAGAGAAATGTTATAGATAAACGTGCAGACTTGAAAGTGCTTGGTATAAAGGAAATATCTGAATCTTTATGCATAAGATTTGCAAGGAAAGTGTATAGAGTGAGAAAGGAGGAGGAATGGTTGAGGACAGAAAGAGGCAGAAATTCAAGAGCCAGGAAGAGGAGCAGGACTTCTATCTGGAAATTCCACTTTTAACTTTTCTACAAGAAAGAAGGAGGTTTACTGTAGTGTCAAATGCCACAAAGGTAGAAAAGTTATCAAAATAAATAACTGGGACACCATTTATATGATCATTATAAGGGTATTTCTACAAACTGGTAGGAGTAGACTACTAACTTCAGGGAATTGAGAATTGGAGCAATTCACATTAGGCAACAAGATCAGGTGATGTTTCTAAGAATTTGATGGTGAGGGGAAGAGAGATAAATGCATATATGAAGAGGCAGTAAAGCTAGGAAAATATTTATTTAAAGAAAGGAAAAACTTATAATTTTTCAGGCCAAAGAAGAAACTGTTAGTGAAAAATGAATGGTAAAGCAAGAGAAAGAGGGTGTAATCTCTAGAGACAGATCCTAGAGAACAGGGAACCAAGAAAGCACGTAAAGGATTTAACCTAAGAATGGAGGAGGGACACTCCTTCCTTGAGAAAAGAGGGATAAAGCAAGAGAATGAGTAAAACTGAAGAAGAATTACTGGGACAGAAAGGAAAGAATTATAGGAAATTCATGTTAAATGACATCATCTTTTCAGAGAAGTTGTAAGTAAAGTCATTCATTCATAATAAAGAGGAAGAAAGTATGGGCTGTAGAACAGTGATTCCCAACTTTTTTGGCACTAGGGACCAGTTTCATGTAAGACATTTTTTTCCATGGACTGTGAAGAGGGAGTGGGGAATGGTCAGGTTAAAACTGTTCTAGCTCAGATCATCAGTTATGAGATTCTCATGAGGAGCATCCAACTTTGATCCCTGGCAAGCTCAGTTCACAATAGGGTTCTCACTCCTGTGAGAATCTAATGCCACTGCTAATCTAACAGAAGGTGGAGGTCAAGCAGTAATGCGCACTCACCTGCTGCTTACCTCCTGCAGGGGTTGGGGACCCCTACTCTAGAAGATAATGAAAAAATTTAAAAGGGAGACATGAGAAAATCTAATAGATTGCCTATCGTCATGAGCAAAACAATCAATAAAGAGTACTAAATGTCTGGCTAAAGTTGGGGTGGTGACTGAGTGGAGTTTTTCAGCCTGACTTTAGACTTGCCCTATGCAAGAGCTAGACCAAGGCAAAGGGAGTTGGTGCAGAATGTGATAAGAAAGCAAAGGGTTTGCCTATTGATGATGATAGGGTTATGGTCTGGAAGCAGAAGTTTGTGGCTAGGGACATGCCAATCCCTTCTCCAGATGTGCTGACTTGAGAATAAGGAGGGAAAAGTGCCTCCTCTGATGAGCTTCAGTAGTGCTAGTGTTATCTGGGAAAAGCCAGGTTTCCCCCAGGCAACAATGGGGCATACGATTTGGGCATAGAAGGACTGTTCTAAAAAAGAAATTTGAAGATATAGCTGGGGTTGTTCAGAAAAGATTGGCTACCCCAAGGGGGAGCAGTGGAAGGATAGTATTATAAGTGTATGTGTACGTGTGTAAAGAAGGGACAGGGACAGGGAGAGAGGCAGAAAGACAAAGCGAAGTAGGAAAGAGAGAAGATTAAATTAGCAGAGAAGATACAAAGTTGTTGATATTGATATATATCCGGGGACATGGAGAGGAAGTAGACTGTTTTGTAACTGGTGTAGAATAAACCAACCCCAAGATTTGTCACAGTGGACTCAGATGCAGCAAAGGCTCTATACCTTCAGGATGCCTATTGTTGATTGATAGATACCTGATCCTAATAGTAGAAAGGACCACTGTCCAAGTTACTGGAATAAACTTTTTGTGATATTTGAGTAAAGCATTCATGTCAGAATTTTCAGACATACCTATAGGAACAACATAGGTCAAAAATAGTCAACTCTATAAGACTGGTATCCTTACGTTAATTCTTAGCCAGCTCTACTGTTTGCCACTACATGATATAATCAATGTAGGGATGGAAACAATGCAATTAAACTGTACACCCCTCCTCTCTGCTTTGAGGAAGGTTAGTTATAGAATACTAGGACTGGAAATAATCTTGCAATCATATATTGAATTTCTTCATTTTATAGACGAGGAATGTGAGGTACAGGCAGGTGAAGGGATTCATACAAAGTAACACAGCTTAGTCCCTTTCATTATATTTTTTGGCTTAACTCCTTCTCTCTAAATTAAAAACTCTTCCTATCTTTAATATGTTTCTTTCTGTGTTCATAGCCAATGCCTAGATGACATCGGTAATGCCCCAGATCAGATCATGGAAACAGCTGACAGAGTGAAAAAGCCCAGAAATCTAAATGAAATATACAACTTCAAACATTTTTATTTGGCTCTGAGATTTTAAATTCCATATGAAAATATTGTTTTAATATGTATATGTGTGCATATTTATTCTTTATTTTTTAAAGGGATTAAAATATCCAGGCCTGCCAAACTTTGCACCAAATGAACCAGGAAAAATCTTCTTGATAGATCTGAATGAACAAAAACCAAGGGTACAAGCACTAGAAATCAGTGGTGGATTTGACAAAGAATTATTTAATCCACATGGAATCAGTATCTTCATTGACAAAGGTAAAGCCTGTATGCTTAGGGATAAGGGGGAAATGAGGGAAATAGAAACCATTTATCTCCAACCCCTCAGCATTTATGTTACAGGAAGAGAGGATGCTATTTTACCATACAGATGTATTTTTGTAAAATGATAAATTGGTATAAAACATTGTAAATATTGCATTAAAGAAGAAACGCTAGTATTTTTGGCCCTGTGTGGTCTCCTCCTCTTCCTTCTATCTACTTTTCTTCTTGTTTGACTGTCACGACCTGTTCGAATACTGTTATCAGAAATCTAACATATGAACTAAAGGCCCTTTAGTTTAGTTTTCACTAAAGACAACTGTGAGATGTTAAAAAACATAACAGAAGGGAATAAAACAAATTAGACTCATCAAAATTGAAAGCTTTTATGCTTTTCAACCCAAAGAATGAGAGATAATACTTGTAAATCATATATTAGATGAGAGACTTGTATTCAGACTATATAAATAATTCTTACAACTGAACAACAAAACACACATAATACAATTTAAAAATGGACAAAGTATCTATCTAGATAGACATTTCTCCTAAGATACACAAATAACCAGTAAGCACACGAAAGATGTTCATCATTCTTAGCCATTAGGAAAATAGAAATCAAAATCAGAATGAGATACCATTTCATATCCACTAGGATTGTGATAATTAAAAAGACAGACAATAACAAATATTGGCAAGGATGTGGAAAAATTGGAGCCCTCATACTTTGTCAGTGAAATTGTGAAATAACGTATCCACTTTGGAAAGCAGTTTTGCATTTCCTCAACATGTTAAACATAGAGTTACTATATAGTCCACCAACTCTGCACCTTGGTGTATGTTCAAGAGAATTGAAAACATGTCCATGCACAAACTTGTACACAAATGTTTATAGCAACATTACTCCTAATAACAGAGGTAGAAATAACACAAATGCCTATCAACTGATGAATTCATAAACAAAATGTGATATTTATACAATAGAACACTATTTGACAATAAAAAGAAATGAACTAATCATGCATGCTATAGTATGGATGAAGCTTGTAAATATTATGCCAACTCAAAGAATTTAGTCACTAAAAGTCACATATTGTGTGATTCCATTTATAGTAAGTGTCCAGAATAAGTATATTCCCACAGACAGAAAAATTTTTGGCAGGAGCCGGGGGAATGGGGAAGGAGGAGTGACAGCTAATGAGTAGGTGACTTCTTTTTGGGTGATAAAAATGTTCTGGAACTAGATAGTGGTTATGGTTGCACAACTCTGTGAATATACTAAAATCCACTGAAGTTTACATTTTAAAAGACTGAATTCAAAGGTATGTAAATTACATCTCAGAAAAGATGTTATAAAAACATAACAGTTATTAATATATCATATATGCTTTAAAAACAATAATTTCCAATATTATTTTTGACTGATTCTCAGTTCATAATTTCAAGCATTTAATTTAAAAATATTTGTGGGTCTAGATAGCATGAAGAAAAATAAGAACAGGGAAACCTCACTAACAGTAACCACATAAAAAGAGGGCCAAATTGAAGTGCTGGAATTTGGGATTTTTAAAGAAACGTTGTTTTAATTCTTCCAAATACTTACTGGAGTTATGATTGTATTGTAAAGTACAGATTTTCTGTGAATGACTTTGATGAATAAAAAAAGAATGATTAGTAATTATTTCTATACACTTATCCAACAGACCTTTGATAAATTCCTTTGGTCTATACCAACAAAGATTTATCTTTAAATTAACAAGTATCCCTTAAAATGCTTGAATACTCTTCTAGTAAGTAGGTTAAATATTTCCATGAAATCTTATATATATTTTTTATTTGCTTAGCAAGCTCTGCTTTCACAGATAATTGAATCTAACAATTTTTCATTGATTTATAGTATACAAAGTATTTTCATATGATGTCTTTATTTCTCAAAATAAAATTCTGGGCCCAACCTTGACATTTCTTCTCCCCAGCCCATTCAATCAATTCATTATAAAGTTTTCTTCAATGTATCTCCCCAATATCTCTCCAATCTGAAATATCTGTCCACCTCTCCCCATCGTCGCTGCCACCATCCCAGTCCAAGCCCCCAACATGACTTCCTTAATTTTGCATGGGCCACCAACTGTACCTTCCTTCTCATAACACCTCAATTCATTTTCATAGTAGGGAATTGTTTATTTTCAGGAAATAGTCTATTATACAATTATAAAATCTAGAAAGCAAGAGCTTATGATTTTGTATAATAGAGAAGCAACAGCTGCAGCAGCAGCAATCAAGCAAATAAAC
>NW_016107352.1:2181012-2222927 GCF_001604975.1 Cebus imitator | reverse complement strand
TTTGAGACAACAGTTCACTCTTGTCATGCAGGCTGGAGTGCATGATCTTGGCTCACTGCAACCTTCACCTCTTGGGTTCAAGTGATTCTCCTGCCTTAGCCTCCCAAGTACCTGGGATTACAGGCACATGCCACCATGCCCAGGTAATTTTTTGTGTTTTGAGTAGAGATGGGGTTTCACCATGTTCGCTGGGCTGATCTTGAATTCCTGACCTCAGGTGATCCACCCCCATCGGCCTCCCAAAGTGCTAGGATTACAGGCATGAGCCACCGAACCCAGCCTACAGTGGTACCTAATTTTTTTTTAATGTTAAAGGATACCAATTTTCTTTGCCCCTCTTGCACTTGCTCTAGAGCAAGTTCCTTCTCATCTTCAGATTTAAACTTAACTGTTGCTCTTCAAATGAGTGACATTCGGTGAAGAACATGTCTCCCCACTCTAGTATTCTTTGTTTTCAGATTATTTAATAATTTTTCCTCCTTGCTTTCCTCTCTCAAATATAATAGCCATAAAAGCATATGTGACTTGTCCGTTGCAGATTCCAAGAGTCTAGAACAGTATCTGATGCACAGTAGGTACTCTATAAACACATATTAAATGAATAAATAAATGAACTCTATAGGACAGGCAGAACGCATAGTAATACTCAACTTTATAGAGGGATACAATGAAGTTTAGAGGAATGCCAGTGAAGTGTGGCTTCACTTCTGCAGTTCGTACATGGCTGATCCAGAACTCAGACTGAGGAGGTCTTACTTCCAAACCTATGTCTGTTACTAAGGTGAGCTTAGGACTCTATTTAAATAATTTTAAAACCACAACTTTTTTGCCTCACACTGTATAAGACATAAGATTCTTTATTGGAGATGCTATAATAAGTGATCAGATTTAGCTGCAACTATTTCATTGCATGGGATAGTATTAGAGGTAGAGGTGGGTTTTGGACTTCTTTTTTTTTTTTTTTTGAGATGGGACACAATCTCAAACAGAATAACAGTCGTATAATCAGGCTTCCAGAAGTTGAGTATATTATGATTGACAGCTTATCTTGTTTCTTATCTTCCTTAATTATATATTTAATTCATAAAGCCAAAATATTACACATAGAGATAGAGATGGAATGAGAAGATGGAGACCAAAAGTATTCTCACTAAGTATATCTTATTTGGAAAGAAGTATTCAGTAGATGTACTAGAAGAAATAAAACCAGGACAGCACATGATTGTTCACTATTGTGTCTGGCAAAAGACTGAAGGGCCGTGTTGGGACTGAAATCCAACCCATGTTCTGCTTGCTAAGCCCTGAGCCTTGGAACAGAGCTTAATCAGACCAGAAGAAAGATTTCATCTGTGAGCGAACACCTTTGCTTAGTTTGCATGAAAGTGCCCAGTGTGTTTAAGAGGTCCTAGTTATAAGTTTTGCATCTCAGGTTTTGAGCTTGTTCCGCCAGGTGCTTGAAAACTACATCCAGGAAAGGAATAGGGAAGATGAATACAGAGCAAGTCCTTCAGTGGGAGGATAGAGCCAGACCCTTTAAAACTCCAGAGCTCATCAAACCTAGAACTCCCAATAAGTCAGAAGACAGCACTCTCAGAGGCCAAATTATTATCCTCAGTCTTGTTCAAAGCACTTCACATTCCAATTGAAATGGGTAGGTGACATTTCTGAGTTGGGTACTACCTGGAATTTGTTTGTTTTGTCTTGCATTCATATTTATGTGCCATGTCCACTGGGCTCACTAAATATTGTTATGTTGACTTGTGTCAGAAGTTCATTGTCTAGCTGGGAAATGTTGCTTATTTTAAGGTAATCTACATTGCCCTGACATTTACTGAGCTTTTGTTGCAATGTAGATAATTATCGCACACACAGAACATCTCAGCAAATTTTTGTTTGCTTGTACCCACTTCTCTTGTTGAAGGGCCATCTGGGGAAACCACATTCCTGTTTATGCATCCTTTATAGTTCTGTAGCCTCCTCTTAGACAGGATATGCAGATAAGGCTGAAGAGATCATCACAAAAAGTCTTGGCTCTGCCACTTTGTGGTGATGAATTTGCTGATGGGTCATTCACCTTCTGAGCTTCAATTTCCTCAATTAAATGTGGATTCTGCATTTGTCTGACTTACCTATCAGGTAGACTGTGGGGGTCAAACTTAAGATGTACAAAGAAAACTTTTGGAAGTGAGCAAGTTTTTAAAACAAGTCTAATATTAGTTGTGATAGAGGTAACTTTCTTGGAAATTATACCTTTTTTCCACATAGACCAAACTGTGTATCTTTATATTGTGAATCATCCCCACATGAAGTCCACTGTGGAGATATTTAAATTTGAGGAACAACAACGTTCTCTGGTATACCTGAAAACTATAAAACACGAACTTCTCAAAAGGTATGGAATCAAAGTATTGTATAGTTCTATTTATTTTGCACCTCTGCTGTGTGCTTTGTTTTCTTTGGTTCAGCAGGTTTTCTTAAACTTTTGTTTTGTAGATTTTTTTCTAAAGCTTTCTAATGATTCCCATGGTGACACTTCTCAGCATCTTACTAGAAATTGCTGTGTTAGGTATTGAACATGCCTATATTTTCCAACATTTTGAAAGCATTTTAATCCTATAAAGGTGCTCAATTAGATTCGCAGCTCTAATTCCATCCTCTTTACCACAGCACCTCAATACCTACTGTGGGTCTCTGTTTAAACACCTACATCCTTTTTTGGTTGTCCTGATAGGTTGTGTTCTGTGAACCTCACCCACTGGGTGTTATAACCAACCTCCAGTTGGGTCACTTCTTTGTTTCATTACAGCTTTAAAGTAGAATTTTCTTAAAAGCCCGTGGGCACTTATAAAAATTACATTTGTTAAATTGATTATGTGGCAGGCACTATGTCAGAATACTTAATTTAACTTAATTCTCATAAAGCCTTTAATAATAGGCATGAGTAAGCTAAGACTTAGAGAAGGTTTGGGTTAGGTAACTTGCCCAAGTCACACAATTTATAAGTGGCAGAAACAGGGTGTAAACCTAGATCCATCTGAATTCAAAGCTGAGCTCTCAATTGCAATGATGAACATCTTTCTTGCTGCATTCATTAAAATAACAAGCTTTTCAGTGGAGAGGCTACCTGTCTGAAGGCTGTAGCAAACAATAAAGAATTCATCTTTCATCAAATGAGCTTAACACTAAAAAACTGGCTCCAAAACAGTAAACTGTTCCATAGAATAGATGAATAGGAAAAGAAAAGAAAGTTCATCTTCTCTCTTTCTCAACATCATATATTAATTTCTCCCCACAGAATATGAGGGAAACAAATGCAGAGGGTAGAAGTAAGAGGGGTTCAAGTTATTGGACTCTGCTCCTAACGCACTGTGCTGGGTTCTCAGGCCATACTGGAGAACAGGACTTCCACAGGGTTTCTGGGAAACTGTGGACAAGTCACTTAACTGGTGCCTCAATTTATTCAGCAAAATGGAGATTCTCATTTGCCTGGCTTACCTAACTGGTGGATTGTGAGGATCAATTGCATCCTGTAGGATCTCACAGGAAGAGTCTCCAAGAAAGTGCAGTCTGAGGGCACACCTGATATGTGGCCACTTCATTAGGGAGTACAGTCCCGAGAAGCAGACTTGAGGAACCAGTGTGAGGCAAGGAAGGGAGAATGTTTTGGGTTGAATTTTGTGCCCACCTCCCCTCCCCACCAAAAGATATGTTTAAATCCCAGCCATCACCTCCTCACTCCGAATAATGACACTAATTGGAAATTGAGTTACTGCAGTTGTAATAAGTAAAGTTATACTGAAGTAGAGAACTGTTAATGCAGTAAAACTTGTATCCTTTCAAGAAGACAGGCAGATATACAGAGGGGCTGCCATGTGAAGATGGATACTGACATTGGAGTGATATATCTACAAGCCAAAGAATGCCTGGGACTACTGTAATGCCTTGCTGGAAGAGGCAAGGAAGGATCCTTCCCTAGAAACTTCAGAAAGAACATGGCCCTACTAACAACATGGTTTTGGATTCCTGGGCTCCAAAACTGTGAGACAATACCTTTCTGGTGTTTTAAGCCACTGAGTTTGTGATTCTTTGCTATGCCAGCCCCAGTAAACACAGACAGTGAGGGAAGTCATTATTAAGCCAGCCACTGCTAAGTGCAACTAACTGCTTGAAGTCATGGGCTTATCCTCTACTAATCAACATAAGCTGCATCTGAGGACAATCTTATCAGGGAGAGAAAGGGAGAAGGGCTTATCCATAAGCCCCATCTCCTATTAGTCAAAGGTTTGCCTCAAAAAGCCTTCACTTTCCCACATTCTTTGTTGTTGTGCATGTGCAAGTTAAGTTTTGTGGTATCCTATGCCTGAATGTCAACATGGAAGTCTGGAAGTGGGAGGCAAGAGGCCCACAGCAGGCATAAGCTGAGGCACTGCTAGGCTGCCCCTTTGGGAAGTACTTCAGACCTGTGCAGAACTGTTTGAGATAACAGCAGCTGGAACAAGGTAGGTGAGGCTACGAGGATCTAAAGAGGAGCCTGAGGATACCCTGACACACACATTGATAAGCACTTATAAGGGGGCAGAACAGAGAGCTACAAAAACAAATTGTGAGGCAGTTTAACCTAATTTATGGTATCAGACAATACTTTTTGGAGTAAGGAATGTTTAAGGAGATGTACAACAGGTGAGTAGTCCAGTGACCTTGGGAAAGTCATTGTATGTCACAACCTCAAAGTATTTCCTGATTCATCCAAATTTTCCTCTCCTAAAATTAAATCTAAAAATATTGTGCATTTTTAATGCATTATTTTTTCAAGTCACTTTTTTTCTTTTCGAAAATAAAAATGACTTTGTTGTTCTTACTGGTTGTAAGAATAAGACTTGCTGCATTTAAAAATGTTAATGGTATTAAGGAACGTAAGAAAGAATATCACCCGTAATCCCATCTACTCAGAGAAAATATAAAGATCCAGATGAACTGGGTTATGCTATGATAACAGGACAGCAAAACCCTAACATCTTGGTGGCTCACAGCTGCCAAGGTTTGTTTTGTTTTCTTACTCATGCTATGTAACCAGCATGAGTGAGAAAACAAAAGGTGATGTAGGAAGTCAGTTTTATATTATCCTCATTCAGAGCCCTAGGGGAACAACAGTCTCTATCATCAGAAAAGTTGCTCATTACTGTGGAAACGTGAGGGAAACATGGTGAAGCAAGCACTGGTTCTTAAAATCTTCCATCCACAAGCCACTCACCTCATTTCATTTCATTTCATTGGCCAAAGCAAGTCATATGGCTGTGCCTAACTGCAAGGGGATTAGGAAGTGTAATTCCTGAAGGAGGATAACCATAGCTATCAGTGAACTACACTACCACTACCACAGATAACCATGATCAACATTTACAAGTAAACAGATTTTGGAGTTTGAGGTTTATTTGTTAATGTATTTTCACTGACTTCTGTGAAAGGGAAGAGTAAAAAATGACAAATGGCTAAAGAAAACTCATTAGGGCAATGCAGAATCATGAGTTTCTGTGGAATTCCTTAATCTATACTAGTTTATGTGTCCTCTTTCAATATATATGTATTTTTTACCTCTTTCAATATTGATGAACATATTGGTCTATGTAGAGATGAGTGATTTTGACAAGGATAAAGAATAAATACTTCATAGGTCTCTCTTTCCACCTTTCTTTCACTTTAGTGTGAATGATATTGTGGTTTTTGGACCAGAACAGTTCTATGCCACCAGAGACCACTATTTTACCAACCCCTTCCTGTCACTTTTTGAGATGATCTTGGGTCTTCGCTGGACTTATGTTCTTTTCTACAGCCCAAGAGAAGTTAAAGTGGTGGCCACAGGATTTTCTTCTGCCAATGGGATCACAATCTCAGCAGACCGAAAGTAAGCTCTTCTATACATTTTTCTGTCCTTTGCTCTTGACATTTTGGTGGACTTCTTTCCTTAGGAGATGATTACTTCCTTAGGCTTACAAGTGAATATATGTTTGGAGGGATCAGTCATGGCCAGGATTCATACTAAATCTGTGATCCTAAGCAAACTATTTGTTTCCTTGGATTTCAGGTTCTTCCCAGTTAAAGGAGAGACATGGGCTTAAGGATATAAGGACCTCATTCCAAATTTTTACATAACTCTTGAAACACACTTTCTTAACACACTATAAAGGAAGATAAATGAGCAATACGTCTGCCCCTTATGAGGCTAGAAAGTATTTAACCACTTATGCTAAGTTCAGTTACACAAAAGCTCTTAGGAGAGAGGGAAGTCTACCTTGGATTGGACATAGGGATTGTATAAGTTTGAGACTTATTGATTTACAACAGCAGACCATTCAATGAGAAAATCCTATTTTAAAAGCATGAAATTTTATGAGAAAACACTTTTTAAAAGTGTTTAAAAATTGAAGGTTGTTTTTTTTTTAATAAAGAGGAGTACCTTGAATATTAACATGTAAATTTGAGATAATGAACAGAAATGATCCCTATAGAAAACACCTCTCGGTGTCCTTCCTCTTTTAAAATATTGTGATTGAACTTTATGGTCATATGGTCATTTATTTTCAAGAGCTAGATTTTAGAAGTATATACACTTTTGGCCTTATAAGAGATCCATTTATCTTCATTCAATTTAAGGAAAAAGTTGTGACTTCAAAGTAATAAGAATAAGCCTACTATATATGTCGTCTAGAAACACCAGTTTCATTATAGTCATAACTCATATTTAAAACCTGTTTAAAGCACTTAAAGAATATTAAAAATAAGACTCCATTATCTTCTTTTACTTAAAGGATTGAGTTTAGACAAGGATTGCAGTGGTACTTTGAAGGAGTGTGAATTTTTATACCTCTTCTCCAAAATAAAAGTGAGTGTTGTCTCTCATTACCAGTTGCTTATGTGTAAATGTCATTTACTTCAAAGGTATGTCTATGTAGCTGATGTCACAGCTAAGAACATTCACGTAATGGAAAAACACAATAACTGGGATTTAACTCAACTGAAGGTAAAAGTACCCTGGCTGGCCCACACAACTTGACCTCTTACCTGAGTCCCATACTTGACCCAGGAATGTGCTCCTTGAATGAGGAAAACATGGCTATTCGAGAGCAATGTCAGTGAGATTATGCATGCGCTTCTAAAATACAGAAGCAAAGCCCTTTAAAAATACCAATTTTAGGTATCAGAAGGAACTGTAGGGGTTGTGGGGATGAGTAGGGGCAAAAGCGAAGAATGGTTGAGACAATGTCTTTACTACTCCCTCTTTGTTGGCAGGTGATACACTTGGGCACCTTAGTGGATAACCTGTCTGTCGATCCTGCTACGGGAGACATTTTGGCAGGATGCCATCCTAATCTCATGAAGCTGCTGTTATATAACGCTGATGACCCTCCAGGATCAGAAGTAAGTTCCTATACCTCTCTGAGCTCACAGGCAAAGCTGCAAGAACAAATTCACTGGGAAGATTTGGCAGAATTTAAGCAGATCACATTTGGTGTTATAGAACTAAAGAAATTCTATGTATGAGAAGAGTAAAGGTTTTGACAGGCAGGGAGATAACATTCATTAATTCTTTTAGGCTACCATTAACTCTTCAATAACTCTCGCTATTAGGAATAAAGGAAAAACATAAGCTCAATTATTCGAATTGACCCAGATTGCCATATCATATTTCCAATCAGGAGAGAGGCTCTGAGCAGGTCTTGCAGTTAGACAAAGAGAGTTATATATGGGACCATCTTCTTTCACACTGTCCAACATGAAGCTCAGATAAAAGGATTTAAATAACTGTCATCTCAAAATAAAATGAGATTTTGCCTGCAGGTTCTAACATATATGATGGTATTGAAAATTGTCTTATTTTAAAGATGTTGTTTGTGTTATTTAAAAATATATCTTCTAAAACAATAGCCTAAGCCATTGCATTTTCTACATTAAAAACAACATTATAAGATACTGCATTTTCTGTGGCACTAAGGTTAACAATTTAAAAACTTTTAGTGAATTTATATAGAGCTATAAATTCTAGGCACACATACTCAGAGATTTATTCATAAAAATTTATTGAGTATCTGTGTTGTGTCAGACATTGTTCTTTTGCTTAGGATATATCAGAAAAAATATACACGGATCCTTGATCTTAAGAAAGGGAGACAAACAATGAATAATAAGTATAAAAAATAAGTAAAAATTACATAGTAAGTTTGAAGATGGCAAGTTCTATGGGAAAAAAAAGCTCAACAGAATAAAGTGGATCAGGATTGCTGTATGCAGAAGGATGAAAAAAAAGCTCAACAGAATAAAGTGGATCAGGATTGCTGTATGCAGAAGGATGAGCAGGTCCTGCTACTAAAGTCAGAGATCAGGGTAGGCCTCATTGAGATAGTACAGTTTGGAAAAATAAAATGTGTGAATCCACATTTGGGGATTTGGGAAACTGAAATTCAAATTCAAACCCAGTAATTGGTCTAGTGGGTAAATTGGGACATACAGTTATTCTACTTCCAATATTGCTGTTTTTCAGTAAAAATGAGATTTTTTTTTATTTTTATTAATGTATTAGTCACAGCTTCCTAAAAAGAACACAAGAAATGTAAAAAGAAACAAAAGTCCAGCCTGAGTCTAGAACCTGAAGAATTGTTACCCTAAACTAGGAAGCAATCCTTGCCTCAGATATGTACCCCCTAAAAATGATAGACAAAACTTTCCTTCAGGAGCCCAACCACAATGCCTGTTTTAAGGAAATGAAATATGATACATAGGAAAATTGGAAAATTGTTTAGGATCTTTTTCATATCTCTATTTTCAAGTTGAATTATTTTTAAAATTTTAGATAAGACTTATTTTTCTTCACAATTAGTGACACCTTTTACTTCCAGTTGAATCTCGTCTTTCTTACATGAAATCAAAGCTTAAGTATTTTTGTTTAACAAACCTGAGATGAAGGATTTCCTTTAAGATAAAAACAAAAAAACAAACTCTATTCTAATACGAGGTATCAATGTAGACTCATGACTCATAAATTTCTAATTGTTTTCCTTTAATTCCTATCATATTTTATTTGTGTGAACTTCATCCAGGCTATTGGAAAGCCTGAGTGCTTAAATATATACAGATTAGCAAAATTAAGTGTGTTAATCCTGGGATCAATAACAGTACTAGGCAGTGATATGTCAGACGGAATTCCAAAGTAGTTTACATTATTTACGCTTTATAGCCACTTTGTAGATGTGAAGGGGCTCCAGCTGTGATGACTGCTGTCTCACCAGTTACCAGGTTGAGTTGGCTGGATAACTGGGTGTTTCTTCATTATTTTGTCCTGTTTCTCTTCCCCATACTGTAATCTCAAAGGCAAGATACTTCCCACAGAGGGAGGACCACTATCCATTTGAGAACTAAATAACAGCATCCACTGGGTCTTACCTCCTTCTGTAAGGGATGGCTGCACTGTCAAAATTGTGTAAGTCATCCCTGAGGAATTTGGCTAATGTCAGAAAGCCAGTTCACTTTGGTGCATGGATAACCTTATGACATTAGTATTTTCATCAGAAAAAGAACAATTTATTGTAGATATACAGATTTTTAGCTTCTGATTTCTGAAAAATAGATTCATCCTGAAATGTTTGGGAAGGACAACATCATGAAACAGCCATTTGCTCACATAATATACTAATGAACGATCTTTTCTTGACAGGTACTTCGCATCCAGAATATTATGTCTGAGAAGCCCAGGGTGAGCACCGTGTATGCCAACAATGGCTCTGTGCTTCAGGGCACCTCTGTGGCTTCCATGTACCATGGGAAAATTCTCATAGGCACTGTATTTCACAAAACTCTGTATTGCGAGCTCTAGACTCTAGATAGTCAAAAAAAAGTCTACATGTTTGGCAAAAGTAAACTGATAATTATATGATAAGTGGAACTGTAAATAAATTGCAAACACCGACCAGTGTGTAGCTTTTCTTATGGATAGAAGGAGCAGACAGAGATTCTATGATAGCCACCAAATTGCAAGTCAGGTTACTGACAGTTCGACGAGAAGCAAAACTTTGCAGCTCTTTGTTAGTACCCCCAATATTCTTTCTACAATAAAACATGTGGACTATGTCCAGTGAGGTCTCCCACTCACCTAGAAGCCCTTGGAAACTGGGTCCAAGTTACCTCCTACAGTTTTGATGTTCTGGGACTCCTACAGTCTAATCCAAGAGAAAAGCTAATGTTCAAGTATTTACAACCCCTGTTTCTCCCCCGAGTTGTGCTGGGCACAGACTGTTAATTAAGTGTTCTAGTCTGCAGATAAAGCAAGAATCAGCATCATGAGACTGCCCAAAGCCCTTGGAGCTTGGATTCTCTAAGGGTACAGACACATAGGAAATCAGGTTCTGCGAAATCTGACAGTTGGGCCTCAGAAGCTACCTTAGGGCAGGCAGGGCTTATCTGTTCATCTGCAATAGGTCCTTATTTGTATTGATATGTGTATCTGAAGTATAGTTGGCCCTCTATAACTGCAAATTCTATGTCCATGGATTCAACCAATGAGAGATGGAAAATATTTGGAAAAAAAATGGATGGTTGTATCTGTACTGAACATGTACAGACTTTTTTTGGTCATTATTTCCTGAACAACACAGTATAACACATATTTACATAATTACATGATATTAGTTATAAGTGATCTAGAGATTACCTACATAGGGGAATGTACATAGATTATATGCAAATACTATGCCATTTTATATCAGGGACTTGAGCATCCATGGATGTTGGTATCCATCAGAGTCCTGGAATCAATCCTCATTGCTATGGAGGGACAACTGTTTTGCTAACCTACTGGACTCTGAATCTTAGATGAAGCCTTAAGGCAGTTATCTTTGACTGCTTTTAGCTTACTCTTCTGATTAATTCAATAAACACTTATTAAGCAACCTCCAGTAAACTTGGCCCTAAGGAATCTGAAATGAGTAGAATGTTTCTGGCCTAAAGTCCTGTCTTAAAGACCAACCCTAAACTTAATTTGATGAGAATGAAGAGAAGTGTCTCTTTTTTGGTCCAAAACCAGTATAACCTTTAGCAGACAAACCATTAATGAAAGTCAGAACACCCAAGCATCTCTCTTCCTTTTTTGTGCCTTTTATTCATGAGTGGTTGGTTGGTTGCTTTTTCTCTTTTGGGGATGTGGATTTGGGGAGACCACTTTATATCCTAAAGAACATTTCTCAGTTATATGTATGTTTGCTGAAAAGTTTTGCAGGGTAAAATTCTCCTTTTCACAGCTTGTAACCCATTGTGATTTTGACTTTAAGATTTTGTAGTTTTCATTGTTTCAAACAGAAATAAACAATCAGCAGAATGCTATAGTCAATTATTAGATTTTAAATTTCAAAAGCCTAGCTATCAAGAGGACACAGAAAAAAGGAAATTAAAGATGTAATTTAAGAAAATAAATAGAGTCAGTTTTGAAGAATATAATGGTCTTTGTTTTAATCCCTAACCATCACACTTACTATATTAGTCAATGTTTACCAGACTAGGGGAGAATAAAGAGAGATAGTAAAAGACAAAGATAATTTAGATGCTGGTAGTTTCCTGAGAATTGATCCTGCTCTGCCTTCTCAGGCCAAGTTAGAAAGGCTGGGGGATAAAACCCCTCAGGAAATTTGGGTGATCTGATTGCTGAGAGACTAATGTGTCCTTTCACTGGGAGGACCTGGGAAAGTCACAAAGCCCTAGGGATTCTCTGTGCTCAGCCTGATGAAAAAATAGAGAAGAAATGCTAGTGTAATTTACTGGGGATGGCATCACACTTGCACTTGAACTTGGAACAGAAACAAATTTCCATGTGCCCAGAGGGGTATGGGGGTCAGCAGAGAAAAAACTGATAGACTTAAAAAGGTCTTGCTGTCAGGAAAAATAAAATAAGTAGTCATTTGATTCCAATGAAGATCGAAGTTTAGATGGTGATATCAAAGACAGCTACCTCTCCCATGATGCTTTAGCTCTCCCTCCTGGAATTTAGAAAAAACTTCCGGGATTGGGAGGGGGCTTTGGAATTGCCTTGTGTATTGATTTGTGCTTCCAATCAATGTGTGGGGACTAAGACATAAAATTACATGAGGCTATGGAAAAAATAAGATCTGATACACTTTATGGTTTTAGCTTTTTCATAATTGCAACAGGACAGACTGGAAAGGACTTAGTTTTTTGCTAATGGACATGTGATTACAATCTTTCATTGCTTGTTCTGTGGCTAAGACCAACTGGATATTAAGTTGGCCCTCTCCTGGGGATGCCAGTGGAAGATCCAACATAATCTCTTTTACACTTTGCCCCTGTTCTTGCTCCAAGTAGGTCACTCTCAGCCTTCAGCTACTGGGATCCCCTCACTTAGTGTGTCCTCCCCTTGGGAGAGGCCCTGGCAAGATGGTTGAAGCTTGGCTTTTTCCTGGAGTAAGCAATTTAGCCATTCTTTCCAAAGGATAGGAGCATTGATTGCCCACTATCATCCTCTCTTTGCTTTGTCACCCCCCTTCAATAAGTTTTTTCTCCCCTTCCTAGAGAGGCACAGGTTTACCAACAGGCCTGCTGCCTAGACAGTTATCTCAACCAATTTCCCTTTGCATAAGCACTCCCAATCTTTATGTGATTATCTTGAGCCTCTTCCTTCACTTGGCTTGGGAAGGAGAATTGCTCCTCACAATAAATACTGCATTTTGATAATTCATTCTCTTCTCTTCCCTAGTCTTTCTGCTTAATTATTAGAGATATGAATTGGGAATACAAGGGTGATGGTTAGGGGTAGGTAAACTCTTTCAGGAGCCACAAACAAGCTTTGGTTGGGATATTTGGCTTCAGGTATTTTCAGCTATTTTTAGAATGTGGGGTACTTGGTGCTTTGTTGTTTTTATCTTTGAGTCCTTCTATGCTGATTCTATAGTCACAGAAAAATTCTCATTCTGTATTCCTTTGGTATCAAACAGGCTTTTTTCAGGTAGCAGAAACCACTCTATCTAGTTTATGGAAAAAGGGATCAAATGTAGGAACTAGAGCTTCACAAAATGTTGGGGGTATTTCCTTTGGGTTTGGGAATAAGACAAAGACTCTCCATTTTACTGTGACTATTGTTTAACATAGGATTGGAAGTCCTGACCAATGCTATAAGATAGGAAAAAGAAATAAGCTGGGCACAGTGGCTGACACCTGTAACCCCAGCACTTTGGGAGACTAAAGTGGGCAAATTGCTTAAGGCTAGGAGTTCCACACCGGTCTGGGCAACATGGCAAAATTCCATCTCTACTAAAATTATAAAAAATTAGCCAGCATGGTGGCACATTCTTATAATCTTAGCTACTTGGGAAGCTGAGATGGGAGGAGCACTTGATCCCAGAAGGTCAAGGCTGCAGTGAGCTGTGACTGCACCACTGTACTCCAGTTTGGGCAACAAAGAGAGACCCTGTCTCAAAAAACAAAAGAAAAATAAAAGGAAGTGTAAGGATTATAAGGGAAGAAACAGAACTATTATTGTTTGTAGATTACATAACCATCTACTTGAAAATAAAAAAAATGGAACCGAGAGATATAACATTAGGGTACTCAACAATGTTGTCTGATACAAGCTAAATTATACTATTTAATAAAAATGACAACTATGAATTTGAATCAAAGAGAAGATAGCGCTTACAATAGCAAGAAAATCTATACAGCATCCAATAAATAAATATATTAACCAAGAGTACACAAGACCTCCATGGAGAAAACGTTCAAACTCTATTAAAAAATCTAGAAAATATTTTGAATGTGTAGATACACATTCTAGGCTCTTGGATAAGGCGAACATATAAGGATATAAATTCTCTCCAAATTAATAAATTCAAAGTCTAGTAGAATTTTTTAAAATAAATGACATAAACTTATTTATGTCTTAAAGGGACAACTTTGATTTCTGTCAATACAGCAGGCTAATAATTCAGAACCAAACAGCCTAACATAAACAACAAAAGATAATAAAACATTTTTAAAAATATTTTTGAAAGCATCAAAAATCTCACAAGATAATGTGGAATCAGCAAATCATAATTTAAAGGAAAGCAGAAATCTGGAAAGGTAAGCAGGATTGAATTCACTTTTGTCTTGAGGGCATCTTAACTGATTGATCTTGTGCTTTGGGTATTAATGTCTCAGAGGGCAAGAACAGAAGTCAAATCCTGGTTCATCCTGATGTAAGGAGTCTAATAAAGGACCAATGCCTATAAAACCAAAACCTTCTAACCCCAAAGGGCTAACTATTCATCTAAGGTTGAAATAAATGTAAATCGGTTCAATATTTCCACTCCCAGAAGGCTAAAAAGAAAATTGTCTTGGCACTGAGAAAAGTGGAAGAAATAAATTTAATACTGCTGATTAATTTTATATTGCTGAAATAAATTTAAGATTGATGAAATGATATCCATCTGCTTATCACCATTTAGATTTTGAGCCAAATTCCCACTAATTGAGTGGAAAAACAGGAAAAAAAAAACAAACCTCAAGCTGTAAATTTAGTGTAGTCATTCCGGATTTGTAGTATATTTACTCACCTGGCAGAAACAAACACATGTCCTCTCTGGATTTTATCCTAGATCTTAAGAAACCTAATAAATAATTATCTGAGCAGCAATTCACAGTAAAAATAAATAAAGCAATGAGCAGCAATTCACAGTAAAAATAAATAAATAAATAATCAAAGAAACAGGGCAGCAGAAACAGACTTGCAGAGACCGAAATACAGAAATGATCAAATAGATTCTCAATAATTATATTTACAGAGTTTAAAGAAATAAAAGACAATCTTAAACCCAGGATACAGTAAATTATAAAAAACATATGCAACAGATTTGAAAAATATAAAATTGAACTTTCAGAAATGAAAATCTAGTAATTGAAATTTAAAACTTAATAAGTAACCAGGAAACATTTTATTATTGAGGTATAACAGCTTAAAACTTGTTCAAATGTGTATTTACAGAGACTCTCACAGCCTGAGAGAAATATTTTCCACTTTTTAATTTCAAAGCACACAAAAAGTGTTACTCCATTGGAAAGGCTATGAGGATGACTTCTAACGTTACTTCAGGACTCAAAACAAATGCCTTGGGATAGTCACTCTAAGCCTTTTTTTTTTTTTTTTTCCTTTGAGACAGAGTTTCTCTCTGTCACCCAGGCTGGAGTGCAATGGCATGATCATGGCTTACTGCTGCCTTGACCTCCTGGGCTTAAGCAATCCCCCTACCTCAGCATCCTAAGTAGCTGGGACTGCAAGCATGCACCACCACACCCAGCTAATTTTTTTTTTTTTAATAGATAGGGTTTCCCACATTGCCCAGGCTGGTCTCAAACTCCTGGGCTCAAGCAATCTACCTGCCTCAGCCTCCCAAAGTGCTGGGATTACAGCCATGAGCCACTGTACCTGGCCCCACAAAGCCTCTAAATACACGTAAAGGTGGATGCCTAGCGAGGCCATGTAGGTTGTCAATAAAAACAGCCCAAAACATGCTCAGATAAAGTCATGGGTTATGCATGTGGCTAATTATTGGAAAGAGATCTGAAGGTCAGTTTTTAGGAAACAGTGTGGGGTTGTGTCAAAGGGATTAGGAACAGAGAGAGAGAGAGAGAGAAGAGAGAGAGAGAGAACCCCTTAATGGATGGATTTAACAGGAAATGAAGCAGATCTGAAGAGATAATTAGTGAAATGAAAAACAGTTCATGGGAGATTATACTCAGTATTAACACTGAGAAACTGAGAGATGGAAACTCTAAAAAAAGACATGGAAGCTAAAAGCAGAAGATATAACATAGGATAGATTGGCTCCCCAGAAGAAAAAAAAAATGGGTAGAGAAAATATTTTAAGTAATCATGCTGAAACTTAGAAATTCATACCTAGCCATATCTTGGTGAAACTGCAGAATATCAAACTCAAAGACCTTAAAAGGAGCCAGGGATGGGAAGAACTATACTACTATCAATCAAAATAGACTTTAAAAGTATTACCATGGATAGAAGGGACCACCCAGAAGATACAGTAATTTTAAATGTATATGTTCCTTCTAATACAACCTTAAAATATATGAAGCAAAAATTTGCTGAATTACTATAAGAAAAATACAAACAGTCATACTGTCATGATGGTTGATTTTAACTTGCATTCATAGTTTATGGGAAGAACTAGAAAATTTTTAAAAAATATTTGAATAGAGAGCACCTAAAACACACAATTAGCAAACTTAACCTAATAGAATTATATAGAACCTTGTGCCAAGTAATTGCAGATACACATTATTTCAAGGTCACAAAGAGCATCTACAAAAATGGACTATATACCTGGCTATGAAGCGAGTCTTGATAATAGTATATATTGTCTGACGACAATGCAACCAAGCCTAGACTCCATTTTTTAAAAACCTAGAAAACTTGCATGTTTAAAAATTATGTAACATTTCTAAATAATCCATGAGTCAAAAAAGAAAAAGAAGTAAAATGGAACAAAGTGATTTTAATTGACTAATAAAAATTTTTCAACAGATGAAATCTTATAGAAAACAGCTAATATTAAATTTATGTAAAATTTATACCCATAAATGAATATATTAGAAAAGAAGAAAGACTGATATTAAAGAGGTAATATCATCCTTTTGTTGATAGAAAAAAACAGCAAAGTAACATCAAAGAAAGTTCAAGAAGGGAAATAGTAAACATCAGAGCAAAAACTAATGTGGTAAATAGCTCCAGGATTGTTAGCAGCAGGGGGTCCACGTGGGTCTGCAGCAACTTGAATCTTGCCTCCTCAAAGGAAATAATTTACCTAAGGGGGATAAGGCAGAGGGAGAGACCAAGGCAATTTTCTGAGCAGTAGTGAGGGTTTATTTTAAAAGTACTAGGGGAGAAGCGAAAGGAAAGGAAGTATATTTGGAAGAGGGCCAGCAGGCAACTTAAGAGATCCCAGTGCTCTATCCAACCTTTCACCTGGGTTTTTTATACATTGTCATGGTTCTGAGGTTTGCATCTCTCCTTCTTTAATTTTTCCTTGGGGTGGGATGTCCACATGTGCAGTGGCCTGCCAGTACTTGGGAGGGGCTGCATGTGCAATGTGTTTATTGAAGTTTTATGTGTGCTCACTTGAGGCATTTTTCCCTTACCACTTGAGCATTCCTAGAGGAAGGCCTTAGACCAGTTAAACTCCACTATTTTGCCTTTTAGTGTGCAAGCTTGGGCCCACTCACCCGACTTCTGAGATCTTATTGCGAAGCTGCTGATCATGTTTCAGGTATTTTCTATCTATTGGGAGACAGGACAGGCTCACTTAAATAGTAATTGGTTGCAGCGGATGGCATCAGCTGATGCCATCCGCTGCAACCAGCATCAGCTGCAACCAATTACTATTTTAGTGAGACAACTTAAAAACCACCTGACCATCACCTGATCAGCTGATGGTTGCCTGATCTTCGTGGCGGTGGCGGCGGGGTGTGTACCTCTTTTGCCCTGCTCATGTCTACCTAACCTCACATTCCTGACCCAATTCTTTCGGAAAATGGAAAAAGGTCAGTTTTCTGTAACTGCTTGTTGCTGACAGAGGGGCGGTGATAATTGTTCTGTGGGTCTTGGCCTCTTACTAGCTGTCAGGGCAGGGTGGCTTTGTGGGTTAGTGAACGTGGTATCCAGCGAGGTCCAAGGGAGACAGGGCAGGATTTCGCCTCTGTCGTGTCTCACTGTTGGGCAGTCTAGTGGTTGTCTGTAGAAGAGTGACTCTTGAATATTGAGAGGTTGGTATCTCTCACTAAGGATCATCTGGAGATTGATGGCCTGGAGGTGTGAGGAGATAAATAGGGTTGCTAGATTTAGAAGACATGACCCAAAAAGGAGCAAAAGCAGGAGACTAACAAGTGGGTCTAAAAAGAGAAGAACCCAAGAGAACGCTTTCCAGGTTCTTTCTTAATCTAACCGACGCTGAGAGGCTTGTTCCAGTAAACTGGAGGTTCAGTTTAGGAGTTGTCTGATATTGCACTTTTCCCGATTGATTTACCCATAAGTAACAATTTTTATCTAAGGCTAAACAAATTCCTCCCTATGCTTCCATTAGCATATCTAATTCTTGATAATTTTGGAGGACTATAGCTCTCTAAAAAGTCAATTTGTTCTTGCATAGTTGTTAAGGTTGTAGCCATGGCATCAATGTCGTCGGCTATTTCCCTTGAGAGCTGGCTATAGGTCAAGGAGGCGTTTGTGATTCTAGCAGTTCTGGTTCCCCTGCTGGCTATAATGCCAAGTGCTGTGAAAAGAATTAATTGGATAGCCCTCCTTACCCTGGGAAAGATGGAATGCCTATAGATTGATACTGGAAGAGAGAGATTGCCAGGGACTATGAAGATGTCCAGGGATACATAGCCTGTGGTACAAATTCCAGTCCAGTTAGTGGGGAGGCATTGGTGAACTGGCTGGCCACAAATATAGAAGGCTCCTCGGGTTTTAAGATAAGTAGAGATATCAAAATAAAATAAGTGGGTGAGGACAGCTCCAAGAAATGCCAAGGCTGCCAACATGCCCAGGTAGTTGGTGGCTAGAGTCATGCCTGCTAAGACCTATGTGCATGGGCTTTGGCTCTGTTTAGTTCCCTTGGTTTTATTTTCCCAAAAAAGAGAATTTTGAATTTGGCCCAATAGAACCCATTCTTCTGTAGAGCTAAGGTTAGTAATTTGTAGACATTGGTTATATCAGCAGGCCGGAACCAGAAATTTTGAATATTGCAAAAGTTGGGGTGTCGCTGGCAAAACTGAGTAAATTTATCTAGCAAAGTTCCCTGAGGACAGGTAATATTTGAAGGCTTGGGGAAACTTGTGTGATGGCAGAATTAGTTGTGGGTGTATGTTTGGTAAGTTCATTGGCTAAGATCTACAGTGAGAGTAACACTGCAAGCTGTACTGGGAAGAGCCCCTACATCTGTTCCATTTTTCTTCTTGGCCATAACACAAATAGGGGCTATTCCCATTAAAGTGATATTAGCAAAGGTAAATCCAAAACTGGAAGGTTCCTTGCAGATATCAGGGAAATCTTGCTTTACTTTTGCAAGAAGGCTATTTGCAGGTCCAAACATCTCCCATTAGCCTCCCATTGATAGAAAATATGAAGTTCTGCCTTTGTACTTGTCCAATCTCTTGGTGAGGCTGGATAATCTCTCCCTAGTATTTTAGCAGAAGAGCTGATACATAACCAGCAATTGGTGGAGTAAGAGAATCCTGTGCTTTGGAGCAATTACTGAGCTTTTTCCAATAATGGAAAATCAGGATGGTGGCGTGCTGCTAGTAAAGGAGTGAGATTGAGAACCAGTAGGAACAGGCCCATGGCAACGTAAGGTGACTGTGAAGAGAGAAACTGGTCACAAAGAAAGCTGCCACTGGAATACCTAGTGGTGTACAAGTTAGGGTTAAAATCAGAGAAATTGCAAGTAAGATTTCTAATATTAAGATAATTTTACTCTGAGGTGAAAGGATGTTGAGGAGCATGACTTATATTTTCACTTAAAGAGGAAATACTGATTTTCCAGTGCCTCACAAGTGTGTTCTGGAGCTGAGGGCATTGCTTCCAGATCTGGTGTTTTGGGGCTTTTCCACAGCTTCACTCAGGTGTGATGTATCCAGCTGGCAATCTCTGGTATGTTAATGGCTCTGAGGGTGAAGAGGTCCCTTCAGACTGGAGTTAGTTGGGAATTCAGAGTTCCATCCCCTCAAGCTTTAATGAGAAGTAGTGAGCCTGGAGGATACAGAGGCTGGTATTTTTCCCCTTCCGATTTTGGGTTTCTTTATAACCAAAATACCCAGAGAGACTGTTGGAAAGTCTGCTAAAGAAGAGACACAGTAGGTGATTTTGGCAGTGTCTTCATCTAGTAATAAGTCCGAATATAGGAATGGCCTACCACATAAGGCCTCAAAGGGGCTCAATTGCAAGGGAGTCTGAGGAGCAATATGGATCTGAAGGAGAGCTAATGGTAAGAGGTCCACCTGTGGCTATGCTGTTTTCTCATAGAGTTTATTGAGGATGTGTTTGAGGGTTTGGTTAGTTCTTTCCATTTTTCCTGAAGATTGTGATCTCCAGGCAAAGTGAAGGTACCACTTTAGGTCTAGGGCACTACTAACCTGTTGAGTTACTTGGGAAATAAAGGATGGACCATTGTTACTTTGCAATAACCTGGATAGCTCAAACCAAAGAATGTGTTCCTTTAGGAGGAATTTAGCTACCTCCTGTGCCTTTTCAGTCCTTTTGGGGCAGGCTTCTACCCATTTTGTGAAGGTGTCTACACAGACCAAGAGGTACTTATACCTGCAGCATGCAGGAAGATGAGTGAAGTCCATTTGCCAGTCCTCCCCAAGGTATGCACCTCTCCTCTGGATTGGACTTATTAATGGAGGGGGCTTCCCTCTCTGGGCATTATTTATGGTGTACAAGGTACAAGCTTGAAAAACCTGTTGAATAGTTTTGTTTAGTCCGTTCCCACTGAATACTTATTTACAAACTTGCCCTAGACTGTCCTTTGCAAGGTCACAGAAGTTGTATAAACTCTTAATGACTCTCCATTGGGAAGTTCAGTTTTTCTAATATCACTTTAATGGGAATAGCCCTATTTGCGTTATGGCCAAGAAGAAAAATAGAATGGATGTAGGGGCTCTTCCCAGTACAGTTTCCAGTGTGACTCTCACTGTAGATCCTAACCAACAAACTTACCATACATACACCCACAACCAATTCTGTCATCAACCAAGATTCCCCAAACTTTTCGCCATCTACCTGCCAGTTTCTTCATCTCTCCTCCAATTTCTCCATCTACCTCCCAATGGAAAGCTTTTCATTGGGAGGCTTTCCACTGGGAGGTAGATGGAAAAATTCTTCCAATCTGTACCATCCACTGGTTTCTTCTTTATACCCATGTTGGGTGGCCCAATCTATTTCTTCCTTAGTGTATTGGAGAAAGGGAGAGAGGGTAACAAGGTCCCCATGAAGGTATCATTTGACATAGCTGCCTCTTCAGCTTTTTGTCAGCTAACTTATTTTCCCATGAAGTTTCATAGAGCCCCTGTGGTGTCCTTCACAGTGTACTACTGTCACTTCCTAAGCCAAATGAACAGCCTCCAGTAGCTCTAAGATTTGAGGCTCACAGTTAATAGGAGTATCCCAACCTGTTAGATACCCTCTTTCCTTCCAGATAGCCATGTGGGCATGAAGCACCAGGAAGGCATATTTGGAATGTGTATATATGGTTATTCTTTTTCTTTCTCCTAATTTTAGAGCTCTGGTCAGTGTGATGAGTTTGGCTAGTTGTGCTGAGATCCCTGGGGACAGAGCTTTAGCCTCTACAACTTGGTGATGGGAATCTATAGCACACCCTGCATATCTAGTTCCATCCCTGACAAAGCTACTGTCATCTGAAAACCTATTTTGTCTGGATTATGGTGGCATAAATTTTGTTAAGTATCTCACAATATGAATATGTTGAGTTATCATCTCCTGGTAGTGGCAGTAAGGGGGCTAGGTAAAGGGTGGAACACTGCTCAACTGTTACCTGTGGGTTTTCCAACAACAAGACTTGGTACTTCAGCAATGTGTTGTCAGTGAGCCATTGTGGTCCTTTTATGTCCAATAAAGGGTCTGTTTGGTGGGACATTAGGAGCCAGATTGTCCTGTTGTGATGCTGAAGGCCTCTACTGCAGCCACTACCTTGAGGTAATGTGGCCATCATTGTGCTGCTGGGTCAAGGTTCTTTGAAAAGTAACCTACAGCATGTTTAGCCCAAATATTGACTTAGCACTCCTAGGGCTACCCTTTGCCCTTCAGTGATGAAAAACTGAAATGGTTTCATTATTATGGGTAGGTCAAGGGCTGGGGCTTGTGACAGGGCAGTTTTTAACTGCCTAAAGGCTTACTCCTGATTCTTTTCCCTGAGATTAGGTCCCTATCAGTCCCTTCTTTTAGAGCCTGATATAAGGACTTAATAATTCCACCACATTCCAGTATCCAAAGGCTGCAAATCTTATGATCCTCAGAAAAGCTCAAAGTTGCTTTCAGGTGCTTAGGGTAAGTATTCTAAGGATGGCCTGTATCTATTCTGCAGAGAGTTTACATTCTTTGGGGGTCAGGATTATCCCCAGGTATCAGACTGCTTGTCTCAGTAGCCGTGTCTTGGTCTCGGACATCCCGTATCTTCTGTCTACCAGAAAATTTAGATGTTAGATTCCTAACTCTCTTGCTGGGGAGCAGATTAACAGATCATCCATGTACTGTAGGAGATTCTCTCCCCCATCAAGACTTAGTTCCTGCAATTATCTGGCTAACACTTTCCCAAACAAATGGGGACTATCTCTGAAACTTTGTGGAAGTATTGTCCAGTCGAGCTGTTAACTTCTTCCTTTTTCATTCTCCCACTCAAATGCAAATATAAATTGGGAGGATGGGTCTAGGGGGATACAAAGGAAATTTTTGAAGTTTAAGACTGAAAACCACTGAGCGTTTGGAGGTACTTCTAGAATTACGTATGGGTTGGGGACCATTGGGTATATTCAGACTACTGCCTCATTTATGACTCACAGGTCCTGCACTAACCTGTATTCTCCATTACTCTTTTTAACAGGTAAGATAGGGGTGTTATAGGATGAGTTACAGGATATTAATCCATGTTTTAGAAATTTTTTAATCAGCAGCCAAAGTCCCTCTTTGGTCTCCAGCTGAAGAGGAAACTGCCCTCTGCATGGATACCTAGGAATATCCTTGAGCTGAGTTACTATAGGCATAGCCAGTATGGCCCTTCCTGATATTCCTGGGGCTCAGACCCCTGGATTAATGGGAAGGTCTGTGAGCAGTTCATCCTTGTGTGTGATTTCCTTCAGGAATAAGATTGCATTTGGAAAAGGGGGTGTTGGCCCTAGAGGAAAGGTTAACTGAACCCCTAGTCTAAACAAAATGCATCTACCCAAAAGTGGCATAGGACATTCTGGCATCACTAAAAATGAATGAGAAAATACCGTTTATCCACACAGGCAGCACAGAGAAGGAGCAAAGCTCTAGGTTATGGGTGTCTCATTTACCCCATTGCCTGGCAGGATTTGGAGGATAATTGCCCAGGAAAAGAGGTAAGAACTGAGCAGGCAGCTCCTATGTCCAAAAGAAACCTTACAGTCCTACCTGCCACATCCAAAGCAGCCCTTAGCTCCGTGCCCTCAGTAGTGATGTTCAATCCAGGAGCTGGCCAGAGCATAAGGCCCCTTCAGCACAAGGTCATCAGGGGTTGGGATTCTGTCCCAGGGGCCCTTTGGTCCTCAGGGATGTCTCAGATCCAGTGGCTGAGCTTGTGGCATAAGGGGCAAGCCATGCAGATACTTTTTCCGTCTGTTCCATTGGGGCTGTTTGCCTTCTAGTGGCCTGGCTTCCCACACCAATGGCAGTTACCTGGGAGGGTATTCTGAGGGCAACAGACTTGTAGAGCAGCCAGTAGTTGGAGCTACCTCTTTTCCTTTCACCTCTCCTTTTTCCTGAACCCTTTCCTCTCCCTCCTGTTCCTGGTTGCCAAAGACTGAGGAAGCTATTTTGAGAGTGTCAGGCATAGGGGTGTTGGGATCCACTGCTAGTTTTTGGAGTTTCTTCCAAATATCTGAGCATTTGGGGCTGCCTGAGTTAGGAAATTGTCCTTTAGGACCAGTTGCCCTTCTGGTGTCTCTGGGTCTAGGTTAATATATTTCATTAGAGCCTGTTGTAGCCTCCCTAGAAAAGCAGCAGAAGTTTCAAAAAGGCCTTGATCTATTAAGGCCAATTTATGAAAGCTCACAGGTTTTGCTCTGTTAGCTTTCATTCCTTCTACCAAACAGAGGAATGTGTGGCTCCTTGTCCACATGCCCCACTGGATATTGTAATCCCAAATGAGGTCCACCTGAGAAACTATTGTGGCCTCCACAGAGTAGCCACCGGGGTCAGTCATATGCATTGCCTTTGCAAATTATTGGGCCACTTCCATAATAGAGCCACATTCGCCTGTAGACAGAGTTTGCCCTAGTATGACTAACTGGTCCCTCCAGATGAGTTTAAATGTTAAGCCTGCCTTATGGGACCCTTTAATGTATTTGTCAGAGCCTTCCATAAACTTCCCTAGTTCCATTTTAATTTGGCTTAGGCCTTGCATAGTGAATAGAGTTTAGACTCTAGTGGCTCCACAGGGGCTGCTAACCTCTTGAAAGGGCATAACGTAAGGGGGTGGTGTCTAGATGGTGGCCCTCAGTAGGGAAGGGAAGGATCAGGGCTGGGAGACTTGGATATGATAGGGTAGAAGGGGCAGTGAAGTTTGAACTAAGCTCTGCCCTTGATTCCTCTGGGGCTTGAGACCTGGATAAACCCCATAAGAGGTCTCCCAAATCAACAGGAGGGGGCTGCCTGACCATGGCTGCTATCATCACTAGATCCGTTTTATAAGCCCAACAAAGATCAGAGCTATTTCTTAGGTCTATGAAGGCCTGTGCATAGGAGATTTTTGCACAATTTCCCTGCTGCTGGCAAAAAAAATCTAGTCAATAGATCATATTAAAATTTATGATCCTATTTTCTGGCCAAGATTCCTGGTTCCTGAGCTTGTATTCAACCTAGGCTGTATTACAGAAAAATATTATGCTTTTTCTTTTTAGGGTTTGGGGGTCCAGAATGAACTGGTCTTGCTGGGAACCCCTAATCTTGCCTTCTTCCTTCATCTCTGTTCTAATGGTAATCTGTGCCTATAGCCTGGGACCAGCCTTCATCTCTGTCCTATGAGTACTTTTGTTTATTGTGCCTGCAGCCTTGGGCTGTCCTATATCCTTGCCTCTATGACCTTATGATGACGCTCACTTGGAGCATTCTAGCAACAAAATGATTATCTCTTTTCTGATATTTATATTTCCCATGTTCTTTAGTTAGATGAGAAGCCTGTTTTTCAGCCAACTGCTGCAAGGAGTTGGACTTCCCTCCCTTTGAATATAATCTTGAAGGTCCTTATATGTATTGAAAAGGGTATGGAAGCGATTAGAAGAATGGAGAAAAATTTGTATTTGGGGTTCCTTATCCTCCCAGGGTAACATGGAGAACAAATGCTTAAACAGACAAGATAACCCCTCTGCTACAGGAGGAAATGGGAAGCCAGAGGAATTCCCATGGAAAGCCTTCATGTGCTCACAAAAACAGCAGCCCTTGGATTCAAAAGGGCAGCATTTTTTAACCTCTTGACATGCAGGAGGAACCTCCAGAAGACTTGGGGCTTGGAATAAGGGTTTGCAAATGGCAAAGGAAGAATTTTCTCTCCTCCCAAAGGATTGCTTACTAAAAAAATAAAGGCAAGTAGGTGGCGTCCTTAAAAAGCTAGAGTGAGATCCTGTGCAGCAAATAAACAGCATCAGAAGACACCAAAAAACTTGGCCCTGGAGCATAACAGAAACGAAATGCATATGCTAAGTCATAAGGAGCTGGCAGAGTCAGGGTTCTGATAAGTGTCTGTCCCAGAAATGAGCCAACAGAAATCCACAAGGGAGCCCATCTCTTTGCTGCTATGCAAACACAGCAAGAGCTCAGGCATATGAATAACAAAGCGGGAGTATGTGTGTGAGCAGAGAAGGAAGTTGTGGGGCATGCAAAGTGAAAGTGGAGAAAAGGCAGACTTGCCCCAGAGGTAGATGGTCTGGTGGGTATGCAAGGCCATTTCAGAATGCACAGGGAGACAACAAAATAGGTGTTCGTTTTAGGAAAATAGCCCATTTTAATAGGAGAAGCAGAGGAAACCCCAGACATTGCACAGTCTTAGGCTTTAGCCCTACCCCTTTCATAAGCCTCCTGTCCAGGAGGGCCGTTAGTGTCTCAGGTCTACTTGGTGCAGTTTCTAACATTTTTTTTTCACCCCTGTGAGCCACCATCAGGGAGAGCTGAGAGATCAGCCATGGGAGGCAGAGCCACTGTGGCTGACAGAAGCCATTCTAGGGGTTGATTAATCAATGGGAGAGTGAAAAGAAAGAAGGAAACTGTGTATGGGGGTTGAATGTCTCCAGCCTAAGAAGGTGACCCATAGAGGTGTCTTACCAGTAGGGAACATATCCAAGTCATATTTGCACTGGTGAATCTGTACAGCTCTATAGCAGCTCAATTCTTGCCTCCTCAAAGGGAAGAATTCATCTTATGTGTATAAGGCAGAGTGAGAGACTGAGGCAGGTTTTTGAGCAGGAGTGTGAGTTTATTTAAAAGTTTTAGAGTAGGAATGAATGAAAGTAAAGTACACTTGGAAAAGGGCCAAGCGGGTGACTTGAGATATCTAAGTGCCTCTTCTGACCTTTGACTTGACGTTTTTGTACATTGGTATGATTCTGGGGTTTGCATTTCTTCTCCTGTCATTCTTCCCTTGGGCTCTCCACATATAGAGTGGCCTGCCAGCACTTGGGAGGGGTTGCATGTACAGCGTGTTTACTGAAGCTGTTCACATGCTCTCTTGAGGCATTTTTCCCTTACCAGTTGAGTGTTCCTAGTGGCAGGTCATATAC
The DNA here is from genome assembly GCF_001604975.1 of Cebus imitator. Lineage (NCBI taxonomy): Eukaryota > Metazoa > Chordata > Mammalia > Primates > Cebidae > Cebus > Cebus imitator. The sequence continues at coordinate 2,196,359 of NW_016107352.1, read as the reverse complement.
CAGTTAAACTACCATTTTGCCTCTTAGTGTGCATGCTTGGACCCACTCACTCAAGCCAAGATCCTGAGATCTTATCAGAAAGCTGCTGATCACCAGCTTCAGGTATTTTCTGTCTATTGGGAGACTGCCTTTCTCTGGTGCCAGTTGCATCCAATTATTGTTTTAGTGAGACAGTTTAATAACCACCTAACCATCACTTGATGGCCACCTGACATTCCTGGTGGTGGGCAGATGGGGGGGCTCTCCTACGTATGCCTACTCTAATCCCAATACCAGAACCCCAACCTGAACCCAACATCTTCACTTCCTGGTATTCATGCCCTTGCGTATCTCCCTCCAACATCAAATGTGGCTGACTTGTGTAACCAATAGGATATTCTAGAAAAGATGATGTGTGACTGCCAAGGTCAGATCATAAAATAACACTACCATTTCTGCCTTGCTCACAGAAAGAACGTGTTATGATAAACATTTCTATTCTTTTTAGCTGCTGAGTTCCAAAGTAATTTGCTTGATAACTAGTACAATTAATGAAATAGAAAATGAACATATAATGGAATAATTGAACAAACCTTAAAAGTTTTAATACCCGTGTGATGAGAAAATCAAGAAAAATAATGGCTCAAATATCCAATTTTAGAAATGAAAAATAAAACATGCAGATGCTATAGACCTTAGAGAAAGAGGGGTCAGTGAATCACTTTATGCCAACAAATTTGAAAATTTAATGAAATGATCATACTTCTAGAAAAAATATATCATACTCTATTAATTAGGGTTAGACTAAATTACTATAACAAATAAAATAAAAAATAGAGTGGCTTAAGAAACATAGGTCTTTATTCATCCCTCATCTAACAGTTCTTGGGAGAGTTATTAGTAGGAGAGTTTCTCTTGATGGGATCATTCAGATACCCCACTCATCAGATCCTTCAGGAAAAAGAAGAAAGTTCTTTTAGGGGATTATTGACACAAGGATTGGAAGGCTAAGGAAACTAACAAGATGCACTCCACTGCTAGCAATGGGACAGGAGAGGTAGGTAAGAGGAAGACCAGGAGCTCTTTCCATCTCTAGGTTTGAAGGAAAAAGGGGTGGAAGCAGTTACTGGCACAAGGAGAGAGTAGCCAAAGTGAAGACTCTCCCAATAGATGCTGTAGCCATTGTTAGAAGGATGAAGCCAACATGTGATAGCTCAGCAGAGAGAGCATGGAGGGAATAAATATCCTGACTTAACTCATTCCGTTCTCTGAACTAGAAGCCAGAAGGCAAGGGAGCTATTGGTGGAGTTCATAATGCCTCCAGGAACAGAACATTGAGGGGGCTGCATAGAGAGTGAATCTTGAGCAGTGAGTGGCTTATGTTGCTTACCATTCCTAGTGACTGCAATTATCTGCATGGTTGAATCCAAGTCAACACTGTGTCTGTGTTCCATCAAACTGGAAGAAGAAAGACTAAAGAGAATGTAAAGGAGAAGTACCCAAAGTGTTAAGGTCCAGGACCAGCAATGGTACTCAGCACTTAATTCCCTTCTAATGGTCAAAAACTAGCCACCTGGCCATACCTAACTAATTGCAAAAAGAAATGGGTAATGTCAAATGATTGGAGAGACATATGTTCAAGGACAAAGATAAATTTTAGTGAGCAATTAGCAGTCTGAGCCTGTCATTTGGGCATCAAATAGCCATCTGTACCCTCCTTTCACACATTGACTCCCTCATCCCTCACCAAGGGATAAAACCCTAAGCCTCGTCCAATTTCTGTACCCACTTCAAAGCACAGTATCTCCGGGTGATGTTCTGACCTCCACATTAGGTCCATTAGGGCTGCATGTGGAAGCCTAGAAAACAAAATCATTATCCACCAACACAACTAGATTATAATCTAGAGTATGATCAGAATAACTACAATAAGCAGTCTTAGGAAAAGAAAGGAAAAACGGAATATACTTTGACAGTCACTGAAAAGTCATTTCTTTTCTCATTGCATAGCAATGACATTATTATTACACCAGAGAGGAACTGAGATGGTTTTCTGTCCTGGCCATGGTGTAATTCCCCATATCCTTTATAATTCCAAATTTTGCCTTTTGGAAATCCTTCCTAGTCTGTTATGCTCTAAGGCCACCTCTGAAGTGGGTTTTGAAAAGATCATGTAATTTTAGTATCCATTTCCTACAGGTGTAGGTTTGAGAGTCTGAGAACATTTACAGGCCATACTTCCGGTTGCTTTTGAAATATAAATACCTTAGAAACTTGATAGGCTTCTGGGTCTGTTTGGCTGCATGTGCCAGCAATGTCACCCAGATTTCATTTCAGAGCATGGTGTTAAAGCCAACTTTACTTCCTGGTTACCATGATCCATTTCCCTCTCTCTCATTTAAATGCTGTGTCTTTTGACGCCATCAGAATACATGGGCAAGAAGAGGCAACACCTTTAATATAATTTCCCATGACTAGTTTTCCTAATTTGGAGGCATTGGGAAGGGCTGTGAGCTACAACAATTTTACCTCCTGGTACTAAGGGTATAGCACCATATTTCTAGACATTCTCTATAGCTTTTTCCTTTACACCTGCTAGTTCTCTATTTTATTTTATTTTATTTTTGAGACAGAGTTTCACTCTGTCACCCTAGCTGGAGTGCAGTGGCATGATCTCAACTCACTGCACCCTCTGCCTTCTGGGTTCAAGCAATTCTCCTACCTCAGCCTCCCGAGTAGTTAGGATTACAAGCACATACCATCACACCCAGCTAATTTTTGTATTTTTAGTAGAAACAAGGTTTCACCATGTTGGCGAGGGTGGTCTCAAACTCCTGACCTCAGATAATCTGCCCCCCTCAGCCTCCCAAAGAGCTGGAATTACGGACATGAGCCACCATGTCTGGCCTACTAGTTCTCATTTGAAAGCACATTTTTTTTTCCTGACCTCTGCTAAAAGCATCAAGGAATCCTTAACACATCAACATTCTGATTGCTCTCTGGGTAAATGATCAACCTTGCAAGTTACTGCCAGAGATAGTTTTACAAAATATTTTGTTATGACAGTACAAGAGACCTTATTTTTGCAGCCTGCGTGTGAAATATGTTTCCTTATTTCTGCTCTAACCACATATTTATCTAGGTTCAAATTTCCGTATTTTTAAGGTCATGCTAAGCTGTTGAAACAAAGACTCCAAATATAGTAGCCTAAAGGATATAGACATTCCTGGAAGGTAGTGCATCACAGTGGTAAAAACACAGATTTGGGAGTCTAATTTTCTGGATTTGAATCCCAGTTCAGTCACTTACTAACTGTGAAAATCTGGCCTTCTCTGAGCCTCAGTTTTTTTTTTTTTTTTTTTAAAAAAGGTAATAATAGTAACTACTACCTTTAGCTGGTAATGAATCTTTAAAATTGAGGTAATAATAATATTACCTAGGGTTGGTAAGAGTATTAAAAGAGTTACTATATATAACATTTAGAGTTAATATATGTTATATGACAATGGTATAGAAGTACCCCCTAAATTTTTTAGAATACTTATATTCTCTTTCACATAAGAGATCTCAGATAATTATTCCAAATCAGTGTGAAAATTCTGATACTTCCAGGGACTAAGAGCTTTCCATTGAGTTGCTTGCACTCTGTGGGGCATTGCCATTAGCTTCCTAGTCAAAACTTGCTCACCATCACATTGGATTCCAGCCATGGAAAGAAGAATGACAGTGTGAGAAGACACATCAAATGTCTTTGGGCCCAACTTGGAAATGGCACAGACTACTTCCACTGACATTCTATTGATAAGAGCATAGTCATATAATTATAGCTAATTGGAAGGAAGCTGGAAAATTTAGTTTAGCTGGTGATATGGTTTGGCTGTGTCCCCACCCAAATCTCATCTTGAATTGTAATCCCTTTAATTTTCACTTGTGGAGGAAGTGATCTGAGGGAGGTTATTGGATCATAGGGGGAGTTTCCCCCATGCTGTTCTTGTGATAGTGAGTTCTCATGAGATCTGATGGTTTTACAAAGCAGTTTTTGCTGCTCTTGTTCACACTCTTTCCTGCTGCCTTGTGAAGAAGGTGCCTGCCTTCCCCCTCTGCCATGACTGTAAGTTTCCTGAGGCTTCCCCAGCCATGCAGAACTGTGAGTCTATTAAACCTCTTTCCTTTATAAATTACCCAGTCTTCAGCCTTTTTCCTTCCTTCCTTCCTTCCTTCTGTCTCTTCTCTCTCTCTCTGTCTCTCACTCTCTCATTCTCTTGCCGAGACTGGAGTGCACTGGCATGATCTCAGCTCACTGCAACCTCTACCTCCTGAGTTCAAGCAACTCTCCTGCCTCAGCCTCTTGAGTAGCTGGGATTACAGGTGTGTGCCACCACATCCAGCTAATTTTTGTAATTCTAATAGAGACAGGGTTTCACCACTTTTGATCAGGCCGATCTTGAACTCCTGATTTCAGGCTATCAGCCCACCTTGTCCTCCCAAAGTGCTGGAATTACAGGCATGAGCCACTGCACCCTGCCTCAGGTATTTCTTTATACCAGTGTAAGAATGGACTAATACAACTGGGTGGCCTCATGCCCAGATAAAAAGGATTTTGGTAGGCAGCTAGGATACTCTGCCAGTTCCTTAAACTGACTCAAAAAGACCTTGAAAATCATTATAATTCCATAACTGTTGAGGAAATTAAGTAGTGAATTAGTATAAAATATCTTTATATTAAAAGAAACTAAAAAATAAAAACAATAAGAAGTCTATAAACTTTGAAATAGATAAATAAGTTATAGTACATTCATACAATGAAATACAGACAGCAGTTTATCCCACAACCAGAGATATATGCTAACAATGTGGATGAATTTTACAAATAATGTTGAGCTAAAGAAAATAAAAATAATTCATGTAGTATGATTTTGTTTTAGGGAAATTCTAAAAGAAGCAAAAGTAAACAATGTTTGAAGATACATGCCTAGGAGGTTAAACTAGAAAGAACAGAAAGATGAATATCGTAAGAGTCAGGACATTTGTTGCTTCAAGGAAAGCAGTCAAGGAAGGGTACAGCGGAGGCTTCTGGGGTATTAGTAATATTATATTTTAACCTAGATAGGGGTTTACACTGGTATTTTTTTATTACTATCCTATAGAAGGTTATATGTATTTTATACACTCTCAGGTATATGATATATCTCACAATTTTCTAATAGATATGAGAGACCAAAATCAATTTCAAAAATAAAAATAAAGGAAAAGGGTAGGCCTAACAATAAAAGCAGTTTAGTATTTGTGCAAGAAAAAAACAAATAGACCAATGGAACGGAAGAGAGATCTCAGAAAACAACATATTTATGTATGGGGAATTGATAAAAGATAAAGTTAGCAGCACCAACCAATAGGGAAAGGATGTTTTGTTTAGGAGATGGCACTGGGAGAATGATCTCACTCTAAAAAAGCAAATAAAACTACATCCTATCCAACATCTCTAGGTACCTACTTACGAAGGGTGGACTCTGGATGAGTTAAAGATCTTAAGGTGAAGGATAACCTTTAGTTAACAGAAGACAATAAAGGAGAGTATCTTTATGACCTAAAGGTAGGGAAGAACTTCTGAAACAAAATTTTAAAAGCATAAACCCTAAGACTAGAAAACCTGATTGAATTTGAATCATCAAAATTAAGGATTTCCATTCATTGAATAACACCATTGGCAAAGATAGACTGAAAAGGTGTTAGCAAGTAGACTATATTAGGAACTCTTAAAAGTAACAAAGTAGGGATAATAACCCCTAGGAATAGCAGACAAATGGTATGAAGAAGCAATTTACAGAAGGGGGTAAAATGACACACATGAAAGATGCTCAGAATCTTAGTAATCAGAGAAGTTCCAATTAAAACAGCACTTTTAAATTACTTTATACCTATTAGACTAGCAAAAAATTAAAAGGCTTGATATTGCCAACTGTTGATGAGGAGGCAGGTATGTAGGGGACCTTATGCATCATTGGTGGGAGTGTGGATAGTTGCACCCATGATGGGTGAGATCCAGAGCTCAAGGAAGCACAAGGACTGTAGGCTCTAGAGCCATTCCTGCAGCCACAGGCTTCCCTGGTGAAACAGATGCTTGCAATATTGCCTCTTTCCTCAGTTATTTCTAAAGTTTAGTTTTGCTCAAGCCCTGGCCACTTAGACACAAAATTACATTCTATTGTTGGGGTTTTGGGGTTTAGGGGAGCCCTCAGCTCCCCTGAGTGGATGTTTCTCCAGGCTCTTGGTCTATCACTCACCCAAGAATGGGAGAGGAGACCACGGCACAGTGTGGTTGTAAAGTAAATACCAGACTCAAAAAGTGTTCACAGAAAGTGATTTATTTAGGTGGAGAGAGAAAAAGGAGGAGAAAGAAACAGTTGGCTCTCACACTGAATGAGAGAAAGAAAAGTCACTCTCACACTTAGTGAGAAGGGTTCCCAAAGGGGGAAAACCAGAGAAGGAAAGCTCCTCTCATACTGAGTGAATCCAGAAAGATGGAATCTAGGAGAGGAAAGAGCTTCCACACTGAGTGGAAGGGAATTGAGAGAGAGATGGAGTTTAGGAGAGGAAAAGCAGCTTCCATGAGGGTGGAAGGGGACCCCAGGGGGGGAAATCCTCCTGAATGCGGAAGACAGGGACTTTTAACCTGGGAGGAATTCTCTCCTTCTCCAAGTCCCCTGGCCAATGAAAAGAGTTCCTTTAAACTTCCACTGGAGTGATTGACTTTTGTTTCTTTCCGCGTGAGTGAAAATTTAAATTTAAACAAAGGCAGTTAAATCTCCCGGATGGAGAGAGATGGGAGTGGGGCATGGTGCTGGGAACTGGTGAATCACATAAACAATACAATGCCATTGATTCTATCAAAAAGTAAAATCTAAATGAAATACAGATGAAGCATTCTGTGGACTGTTAGCAATTTCCTCTACAGAAAAAAAGAATTGGCTTCTGTATGAATCTGAAGGTTGTCTGTGGGTAAAATGCAAACGGAAGATCTTTGGAAAATAAATTGTTCATGAATGAATCCTAGAAAAGGCCACTGGTAGAGAGAGAGAGAGAGAGAGAGAGAGAGAGAGAGAGAGAGAGAAAGTAAATATCTATATAGAAATTTTGGGAATAATAAAGTCAGATGTGCCCTACCATTAACAGGTTTAAGCAGTTTGATCCTTTCCCTATCTTTATCTTGCTTTACTCTACTCACTACTTTCCAGGACTTTTCCTATCAAGCACTGTCAATAAGTCATGTGCTTCTGAATCCTCTGTCTCCCATTCTAGGAAACCAGACAGATATCAAACATGAATCTAAGTTGCCCAAGACAGGAGCCAGATACTCACTTTCTCAGCCTCTGTGGTAGATTGGACAACTATTTTCCAAATGTTCCAGTTCTCCTCTTGCTATGCTATTCTCAGTGGACTGAGTATACATCTCTGTGTTATTGAACTCAGGAATGACCATGTGTCTTAGTATGGCCCATGAAATACTGGTAGAAGGAACACAGATCACTTTCAGGTAGAAATTTTAAGTGCCACTGTATTTCTCTGTGTCTCTTTTCACTTTGCCCCTAGACTGGTAATGTTTTAGATAGTTTGCTCTGCTAGGCTAGACTCAGGATTAGTGATGATCAAAAGCAGAGCCAGAGGCAACTTGCAATGGAAAAGTAGCATGAGCAATAAATGTTAAACATGGACAATAAACCATTGTTGTTATGAGTCTCTGTTGCAGCATGCTGCAGTAGTTCATTCTTTTTCATTTGTTGTTTATAGTATTTCATTGTATGAATATTTCACAATTTATCCATTCTATTGATGGACGTTTATGTTGTATCCAAGTTTTGTACATTATGAATGAACTGCAATGAACTTTCTTGTAAAATGTATTTTAATGCAAGTATGTAAACATTTCTTTTGACTGACTATATAGAATTGGAATTACTGATTAATAAAGCACATATATGTGCAGCTTTAGCAAATACCATCAAGCAGTTTTCCAAAGTGGCTGTACCAGCATACTCTTTCACGAATAATGTTGGAGAGTACTAGTGGCATCATTTCTTTGCCAACACTTAATAGAATTAGTTTTTCTTAACTTTTAACTATTCGGATTGTTATACAAGAATATCTCACTGTGGTTTTTATTTACATTCTTAGATAATGAATGGAGTTGAATACTTTGTTTTATGGTTATTGGCTAATTGGAATCCTCATTTGTGTGGTGAATATTTAACATTTTGTTCATTTAATAAAGTAGGTTGACATTTTTCCTTATTGATTTGTAAGTATGAGTCCTTTGTGCATACATGTATTGAAAATATATTCTATTTTTGGAGTCTTTATCATGTCTTTTGATGGACAGAAAGTTTGCAATTTTAATGAAGTCTAGCATCAACATTTTTGTTTATGAATGTTGCTTTGAATCTCCTGTTTTCAAAATCTTTATGTACCCCCAAATTATAAAATATGCTTCCTTGTTATCTTATCAAATATTTATAGTTATTTTCCACATTTAGATTTTTCATCCACCTGGAACATATTTTGGGTTGTCCTGTGGGTAGGAATCAAGATTCATTTTGGCCATATGTATATCCAATTTATACAGCATCATTTTATTGAAAAGAATATCTTTCCCCACTCATTGCAGCAATGCTTGGTCATAAATAAGGTAACCATATATGTGTTGGTCTATATCTGGACTTTTTATTCTGTTCCATTGGATTATTTGTCAATCATTGCACTAAAATCACAGTGTTTTAATTATAACAGACTTATAATAAAACTTGATTTTTAGTAGTAAAATCCCCCAAATTTGTTCTTCCTAAAATTTTTTAGGAATATTCTTTGTATTATTTATTTATTTAGAGACAAAGTTTCACTCTTGTTCCCCAGGCCAGAGTGCAATTGTGTGATCTTGGCTCACTGCAACCTCTGCCTCCCAGGTTCAAGCAATTCTCCTGCCTCAGACTTGTGAGTAGCTGGGATTACAGGTGCCCACCACCACACCCAGCTAATTTGGTATTGTAAGTAGAGACAGGGTTTCTGCACGTTGGTCAGGCTGGTCTCAAACTTCCAACCTCAGGTGATCCACCCGCCTTCATCTCCCAAAGTGTTGAGATTACAGGTGTGAGCCATCGTGCCCAGCTGGATATTCTTAACTCTTTGCATTTTTACTTAAATTGGAGAAGCATTGCCAATTTGTACAAAACATTTTTAGGATTTGTATTGGAATTTTATTGAATGTATAGATCAATGTGGGGAGAATGTACATCACTAAATTGCCACTCTTCCAAGATCTGAAGTTGGTATATGTGTCCCTTTAGATCTTTAGTTTCTGTTAGTAAAGTTGTAGATTTTTGTGTAGATTTTGTACATCTTCTGTTACTTCTTAAGAGTTTAGTAGTTCTGATGCTCTTGTAGATAGTATCTTCTTAAAATTTCATTTTCTAATTATTTGTTACTGCATAAGGACAAATGATTCTGTATACTAACTCTGTAGCTAGCTACCTTGGTAAATTTATGTATTTATTTTAATAGTTCATCTGTATAGTCTTTTTTATTATCTACATACCAAGCATGTTGTCTGTGAATAATGAGTGTTCTAAAACTTCTTTTCCAGTTTTGACATCTCTTCTTTCTTTTCTTATTTTTAGTTTAATATTGGGTATGAGTGATAATCACGAATATTTTTGTTCTTAATCACCAGGGAAAGGTTTCAAATTCTTATCAAATGTGAAACTTGCTGTAACTTTTTCTCTTTGGTAAATATTCTTCATCTGATTAAGAAATTTGCATTCTCTTTCTAGTTTACTAAAAATGTTTTTGATTATAAATGAGCATTGAATTTTTGAAATACATTTTCTGCATCTATTGAGATGATAATTTTCCCCCTTTATTCTGTTGATTACATGTTGATTTAAAACTTTAAGCCAAACTCTTATATGGGGTATAAACCATACTTGATTGTGATGTTATTATGTTTTTATAATTGTGGATTTAATTCACTAATATTTTAAGATATTAATGTCCATGTTCATAGTAAAGATTGGCCTGTCATTTTAACTTCCCTTTTTTGTAATTAGTTGTCAGGTTTTAGTATCAAGGTTATATTCACCTTGTAAAAGAGTTGAGAGGTATTTCTTCTTTTTCTATTCTCTGAAAGTTAGTGTAAAATTTAACATTTTTTCTTCCTTAATTGTTTGGAATAATTCACTTAGGAAGTTACCTGGGACTAAAGGTTTCTTTAAGGGATATTTTAAAGTATAGATTCCATTTATTTAATGAATATAGAAATGTTGAGATTGTTTCTTCTTCTGTATGCCTTGATAAATTTAGGAATTCATCCTTTTCATTTAAATCTGCAAATTTAGTGGAATAAAGTAGTTCATGATATCCTTTTGTTGCTTTTTAATATATTTAAGATCTGCAGTAATATCCTCTTTATTTCTCACATTTAGAATTTGTTTTCATTCTCCTTTTCTTTCTGTTAGTCTTACCAGAGTTTTATATCTTTCATTAGTCTTTTTAATAATCGACTTTTGAATGTTTTGTCTTAAGCTTTTTTATTGTAGTAAATTTCACATAATATAAACTTCATCATTTAGCCATTCAATGGTATGCAATTCAGTGGCATTAAGTACAGTCACAATGTTGTTCAACCATCAGCACGATCTTGTGCCAGAATGTTTTTTTATCATCTCAGAAGGAAACTCATACCCATTAAGTAGCTATTCCTCATTCTCCTCTCCCCTGCAGTTCCTGACAACTACTAACCTGCCTTCTGTCTTTATGGATTTGCCTTTTCTGGCTATTTTATATAAATGGAATCCTGTAACATGCAGCCTTTTGTGTCTGGCTTCTTTCACTTAGCATAATGATTTCAAGGTGCACCTATATTGTGGCATGTATTAGGACTTTATTCTTTTTTATGACTGAATTACACTTCATACAATGGATATTCTCTCTTCAAGTTTGTTTTTTATTTCATTGATTGCTGGTTTATCTTTATTTCCATCCTTCTCCTTTCTTTGGGTTTTTAAGCTTTTTGAGATGTGTGCTTAGACAATTGAAGTGAAGTGGTATAGCTCTGTTAGCTTTCTCTTTCTATACTTTCAGGTTCTGTTTTTAGGTGCACATCAGTTCTGAATTGCCTATATCTAGACATACAAACTTAGGGCTCCTACACTTCCTAAATGGATGTCTTTGTATGAATGGGGATAATAATATTGGTCCTATCTCCTTGTCTAGGGTGTTGTGAGAGAATGTAAGGTGAAAGAATTTTGTAAACTAACATCTAGACTTGGACAGTACCTTGTACTTTGCACTGCCATTGCTTTATATCTGCATAGTGGTTTCACAGGTGTTTAAAAATGTAATATGGCAAACCCACAGGAATTATCTCCATTTTACAGATGTTATTTCTGCTACTATAGAATTTTCAGGAAATGAAATTTAGTGTTTAAAGCCCAGGTTTTTTTTTTTTTCTTCCAGCTTTGCTATAGCTGCCTCATGCAGAATAGTATTATTGGCATTCTTAGAACACTGGAATTTCACACTTTCAGGAACTTGAGAACATTGCAACTACTGCCAAAAGGGCTCAGCAACCCCTGTAGAGGAAAAACACCAAGTGGTGTAGTCACCCAATCAATTCTTTTACACTTGCACAAAATTAAGCTTGGCAAATTTGACTCTGGCTTTCTACAAATTCATTGGCAGTTTTTACTGACTACTCAGTGAATTAGGCTTTTTGTTGGAAAATAAAAGAATGGGTTGATGTGATTATTACCAAATATATTTAGGAAGAAGTATGTGAACATGTGCAAATAAATACTTAGCACATGAGGACCAAGGGAGGAAGGAAAGGTATTCTAATAGGGTGAGATCTGAGGTTTTTTATGTTTGTTTTTTAAATGTTTGGTTATACATCTCTGGTGATAAAAAAAAAATTCTCAGTTTAAAACACCTTCCTAATTTCTCATACATTTAGAATCTTCACATTCCATGAACTCATACTCTTGTTTGCACATTTTAACATGTGTGAAATAGGAAATTCTTGTATAATTAATAGTTTTTTAGAATTATAGATTAATTACAGTTTTTTAGTAGCACATAAAAGAAAGACAGTAAAATAGTTACGTATTTAACAATGATGGTATTAGAGCAAAACAAAATATGAAACATTCAAGTATTCCAGAGGCTTCTGTAATAACTTTTATTTTTATTTATTTATTTTTTTATAGTTGAAATAATTTTATTTGCTTTTATAAAATTCCAATCATGTCCAAAATAATGATCAGCATGAAGAAATTATCAACATTAAGTACTAAAAAGTGTAAAATTTTAGTGTATATTACTTTTAAAGGTTCTTGACCAATAAAATATACTACAATAAAATATTGAGCATATGAAAAACTGTAACAATGAAATAGGTAGAGTACACTAAAAAATAAATTCTCCTTTTATTCACGTTTTACTTATTTATCCAACATTCGTATGCACTAGTTCAAATAAAATCACAGCAAATAAGATGGATGAAAAGTGACACTTTTTGAGTATTCTCATTGAGATATAATTTAGAATATTTTGATATGTAAACTAAGTCAATATTCAAATAATTACTCACATTTTACTAAGCAAAAGAGGAGCAAATGTTACTGAATGCACAGTCCCTGATCTCAAGGACTCACACACTTTAAGAAAATAATTGTAGTAAGTAAAATAATAGAACAGCTTTTGCAAACTACATTTAGTAGAATGTTTGTGTCCATGGCATGTTAAATGATATGTGAAACATGTATTCATTCCATAGAGAAATAGATATATAAGAAACTCTGCATATTATATAGTCTACTCTTAAAGATTCACGATAAACATGAAAACTGAAAAGCCTCTGACTATTCCTAGAATAACAACACTTGCTAATTTTACTAAATACATAATTTTTCCATTTTTTTGACCCTAGAATATTCTTTATCCCCTACTCCCTGCAATACACTGTTAGCATTCTGCAGGACTAGTTTCCTTGGAACATGGTTTGGAGATAACAGCAATAAAAGTATAAATTAAGAAAAATGGTTGCATATAAAAGTGATTACATCTGTTGGTCAAGGAAGGTTTTTAAATATCGAAATGCCTGGGATGTGTCTCGAAGAATTAGTAGAAATTTTCTAGATCCAAAAAAAAGAAGGAAAGTCTAGGCAAAATGTAAGAACTTATGTAGAAACATGGGTAAGAGCCCAGAGCTGTGGAAAATGTGGAATGTACTGAGTTGAAGAAGAGTAGTAAGCATTAACACTGAAAGAATAGGCACAAGACAGATAATCATAGGTCCTGTATATCTTGCTTAAGGAGTTTAGATGTTAAATTTTATTGTGCAAAACTCAAAAAGCCATATATATTTGACAAATATATAAAATTGGAAAAAAGTTTTGGATTAGCATGAAGATCAATGACCCTGATATAAATAAAGGTAATAGAGTTGAGTAGGATGATACTGGAATAGGAACTCAAATGGAAATATAAAATGTACCATAAACTTTTGAAATGGTTGTTAACAAACCTTTTTATTTATTCAATATTTTCTCAGCATCTTCTGTCTTCCAACAACTATGCTAGTCACTGGGGATATGAGAGTAAATAATAAAGAGTCCTTACTCTCAAGAAATTCAATTTGTTGTGAAAGATGCTCATATAAAGAGATAAAATATAGTGAGGTGCATACAATTTCATCATTTGACACTGTACTGTACAGCAAGTGCTCGGTTAATTTTTTTAGATGCATGAAATGGATGAACATTGGAGGTAACATCAATGTTCTATTAAACTTTAGAGAAACCTGACGCAACATTCTGGTCTGTTTTGCTTGATAGTAACAGTTTAATACAGTCTTTTAAATTGCGAAATGAATAAAACATTCAGACATATTTTTAAGATAAGACTCAAAGACAAAGAAATTTCATGATTGTCTCTTCTTTGTCCTTAGGGATATTTAAGTAAAAACAGTTTAAAAATCACTGTCTAGATTATTGTGAATCTCTAAAAATTTTTCAGGAGTACAATGTTCTAATTTACATTTATAGAAAATTATAGCAGATTTCTTGCTAATACTAAAATATATTCATCCAAATGTATTTTGAGCCCTTTATTTCATTGATGCTCCTTTTGCTCAAGATCTTTTTGGAATTTCTCGGCAACCACCTTCAGAGCCCACTGCACATGACTTAAAAAGCTTACTAATCCTTTACTTAGTGTCAGTGTCTTTAGAGTTGTTTTTCTGATTAGTGCTTTAAAAAAATCCTTTGGATGGCTTTTCTGAACCATATAGATATTGCATATGAATACTGACCCATGCCTTTAAATTTTGCTACAGCTGCCCTGCAGTCTGTCTGTATTCATGGCTGGAATGGTAAAATAGAAAGACCAAAAGACTAAAATGGACCAAGGAGTTGGAAGTAGGCTTTTAATGAGACATGCTAAAATCAGTCTTGAGTAATGAGAGTGTGACTATAAGTAGAGAACAACTTCCCCAAGAGATAACTTAGAAGGAAAGTAAGAGGCTGGAATGCACAAAATTCTGTTAGGAGGTTAGTCATACAACTTCACTTTACTAACTCTTAGATTCTCAGATTACAAACAATAAATCTTAATATATAACAACACAAGTCACTTTCACAGTGCTTATATTTGTCTTCCTTTTGTGACACTTTGCTAAAATTGTTTTTCAACTTTTGAACTTATTTTTAAGCTGTGTCTCGGTTACCTCTCCTGTGGAAATAAAGATACACATACACACAAACACATGCCACCTTCAAACAGTGAACTCAAACAAAATTTTCAAAAAGGTTGATATAACACCTGCAGAATAATGTATTTAAAAGATGAGTACACAGGCAACAGATCGACATTACAGGGCACGATAGACATGAGGAAGTCTGTATAAGAAAAGTAAGTCTCCCATCCAATAAGAACAGAGGCCTCGGAAGTAATGCCACACATCTACAACCATCTGATCTTTGGCAAACTGGACAAAAACAAACAATGGGGAGAGGATTCCCTATTTAATAAATTGTGTTGGGAAAACTGACTAGCCATGTGCAGAAATTTGAGACTGGATCCCTTTCTAACACCTTATATAAAAATTAACTCCAGATGGATTAAAGATTTAAACATAAGACCTAACACCATAAAAACCCTAGAAGAAAACCTAGGCAATACCATTCAGGACATTGGCAAATGCAAGGACTTCATGACTAAATCACCAAAAGCAATGGCAACAAAAGCCAAAATAGACAAATGGAATCTAATTAAACTTAATGGCTTCTCCACAGCAAAAGAAACTATCATTAGAGTGAACC
>NW_016107352.1:2160010-2180307 GCF_001604975.1 Cebus imitator | reverse complement strand
TTATTGAAGATTTTTGCATCTATGTTCATCATGGATATTGGCCTGACGTTTTCTTTTCTTGTTGAGACTCTGCTGGGTTTTAGTATCAGGATGATGTTGTTCTCATAAAATGATTTGGGAAGAATTCCCTCTTTTTGGATTATTTGGAATAATTTCAGAAGGAATGGTGCCAGCTCCTTTTTGTATGTTTGGTAGAATTCGGCTGTGAACCCGTCTGGACCTCATCTTTTTTTGGGTGGTAGGCTCTTAATTGCTGCTTCAACTTCAGACCTTGCTATTGGTCTATTCAGGGTTTTGACTTCTTCCTGGTTTAGGCTTGGGAGGAGGCAAGTGTCCAGGAATTTATCCATTTCTTCCAGGTTTACTAGTTTATGTGCATAGAGTTGTTTGTAATAATCTCTGATGATGGTTTGAATTTCTGTGGAATCTGTGGTGATGTCCCCTTCATCATTTTTTATTGCATCAATTTGGTTATTCTCTCTTTTCTTTTTTATTAATCTGGCTAGTGGTCTATTTTGTTGATCTTTTTGAAAAACCAGCTCTGGGATTTATGGATTTTTTGAAGGGTTTTTTGTGTCTCTATCTTCTTCAGTTCTGCTCTGGTCTTAGTTATTTCTTGTCTTCTGCTAGGTTTTGAGTTTTTTTGATCTTGCTCCTCTAGCTCTTTCAATATTGACGATAGGCTGTCAATTTTAGATCTCTCCTTGCTTCTCATGTGGGCACTTATTGCTATATATTTTCCTCTAGAGACTGCTTTAAATGTGTCCCAGAGATTCTGATATGTTGTGACTTCATTCTCTTTGGTTTCAAAGAACATCTTTATTTCTGCCTTCATTTCATTGTTTATTCAGTCAACATTCAAGGGCAAGTCATTCAGTTTCCATGAAGCTGTGCGGTTCTGAGTTAGTTTTTGAATTCTGAGTTCTAACTTGATGGTCTCTTGTGGTCTGAGAGACTGTTTGTTATGATTTCTGTTCTTTTGCATTTGCTGAGGAGTAATTTACTTCAAATTATGTGGCCAATTTTAGTGTAGGTTTGATGTGGTGCTGAGAAGAATGTATATTCTGTGGATTTGGGGTGGAGAATTCTGTAAATGTCTAATAGGTTTGCTTGGTCCGGGTCTGAGTTCAAGTCCTGGATATCCTTGTTAGTTTTCTGTCTGGTTGATCTGTCTAATGTTGACAATGGGGTGTTAAAGTCTCCCACTATTATTGTGTGGGAGTCTAAGTCTCTTTGTAAGTCATTAAGCACTTGCCTTATGTATCTGGGTGCTCCTGTATTGGGTGCGTATATATTTAGGATAGCTAGCTCTTCTTCTTGCATTGATCCTTTTACCATTATGTAATATCCTTCTTTGTCTCCTTTGATCTTTGTTGCTTTAAAGTCTAATTTATCAGAGATGAGAATTACAACTCCTGCTTCTTTTTGCTCTCCATTTGCTTGGTAAATCTTCCTCCATCCCTTTATTTTGAGCCTTTGTGTATCCTTGCATGTGAGATGGGTTTCCTGGATACAGCACATTGATGGGTTTTGGCTTTTTATCCAATTTGCCAGTCTGTGTCTTTTGATTGGGGCATTTAGTCCATTTACATTTAGGGTTAATATTGTTATGTGTGAATTTGATACTCCCATTTTGATGCTAGCTGGCTGTTTTGCCCATTAGTTGATGCAGATTCTTCATTGTGTTGATGCTCTTTACCATTTGGTATGTTTTTGGAGTGGCTGGTACTGGTTTTCCTTTCAATGTGTAGAGCCTCTTTCAGGAGCTCTTGTAAAGCAGGCCTGGTGGTGACGAAATCTCTGAGTACTTGCTTGTTCGCAAAGGATTTTATTTTTCCTTCACTTATGAAGCTTAGTTTGGCTGGATATGAAATTCTGGGTTGAAAGTTCTTTTCTTTAAGGATGTTGAATATTGGCCCCCACTCTCTTCTGGCTGTAGGGTTTCTGCTGAGAGATCTGCTGTGAGTCTGATGGGCTTCCCTTTGTGGGTAACCCGACCTTTCTTTCTGGCTGCCCTTAGCATTTTCTCCTTCATTTCGACCCTGGTGAATCCGACCATTATGTGCCTTGGGGTTGCTCTTCATGAGGAATATCTTTGTGGTGTTCTCTGTGTTTCCTGGACTTGAATATTGGCCTGCCTTGCTAGGTTGGAGAAGTTTTCCTGGATAATATCCTGAAGAGTATTTTCCAGCTTGGATTCATTCTCTTCGTCACATTCAGGTACACCTATCAAATGTAGATTACGTCTTTTCACATAGTCCCACGTTTCTTGGAGACTTTGTTCATTCCTTTTTACCCTTTTTTCTCTAATCATGCCTTCTCATTTTATTTCATTGAGTTGATCTTTGACCTCTGATATCCTCTCTTCTCCTTGGTCAGTTCGGCTGTTGAAACTTGTGCATGCTTCGCGAAGTTCTCCTGTTGTGTTTTTCAGCTCCATCAATTCACTTATATCCCTTTCTAAGTTGTCCATTCTCATTAGCATTTCGTCAAATCTTTTTTCAAGGTTCTTAGTTTATTTGCATTGGGTTAGACATGTTCTTTTAGCTCACAGATGTTTCTTACTACCCACCTTCTGAAGCCTGATTCTGTCATTTCATCACACTCATTCTCCATCCAGCCTTGTTCCCTTGCTGGTGAGGAGTTGTGATCCCCTGTAGGGGAAGAGGTGTTCTGGTTTCAGGTGTTTTCATCCTTTTTGTGCTGGTTTCTTCCCATCTTTATGGATTTATCTACCTGTCGTCTTTGTAGTTGCTGACTTTCAGATTGGGTCTCTGAGTGGACGTTGTTTGTTGATGATGAAGTTAGTTCTGTTTCTTAGTTTTCCTTCTAACAGTCTGGCCCCTCTGGGGTAGGGCTGCTGAGGTCCACTCCAGGCCCTGCTTGCCTGGGGATCACCTGCAGCAGCTGCAGAACAATAAGGGTTACTACCAGTTTCTTCTTCTGCTGTCTTTGTCCCAGAAGGATACCCACCAAATGTCAGTCTGACCTCTCCTTTATGAGGTGACTCTTTGGATATACAGAGGTCACGGAGCTGCTTGAGGAGACAGTCTGTCCTTTACAGGAGCTCAAGTGCTAAACTGTGAGCTCCGTTGTTCATTCAGAGCTGCTGGGCAGGCACGTTTATGTCTGCTGCAGCAGAACTCATAAACCGCTTTTTGTTCCCAGGTGCTCTGTCCCAGGGAGTTAGGGCTTTATTTATGAGTTTCCATTGTGTCACTGCCTTTTTTTTTCAGTGCTGCCATGCCCAGCAAGGAGATAGCCTAGTCACTGTCTGCCTGCAGAGGCTTTGCTGAGCTGCTATGGGCTCCACCCAGCTGCCATGTGAACTTCCTGGCATCCCTGTTTATATGGGTGTAGTTAGGACTGCCTCGGCAGTGGTGGCCCACCTCTGTATTGGCAGACTCTCTCTGTAATGGCAGGTTGCCTTGGCAACGGCAGGCAGCCTCAGCAGTGTCAGGTTGCCTTGGCAATGGCAGGCTGCCTCAGCAATGGCGGACTACCTCCATAGTGGTGGAGTGCCTTGGTAATGGTGGATGCCCCTCCCCCACAGAGCTGGACTGTCCCAGGTTCAGCTGTGCTTGCTGTGAAACTCTCAATCCAGAAAGTTTTTGATTGCTGTTCTTTTGTAGGGGTGGGACCAGCCGAGCCTGATCACCTGGCTCCCTGCCTCAGAGACTTCTTTTTTTTTTCTTAGTTGAACAGTTGACTCTCTCCCAGGTGTTCCGGTTGCCTATTGAAAAGGTGCTGGGATCTGTGTGATTTCCCGTGCAGTGACTCACTGCACCGCGGCGCTGAGATTCGTGGTACTTTTTTTTACCCAGGAATCTCCTGGCCTGGCTCCCTGTTCAGTCCCCTTTTAATCAGATCAATGGGCTATTTCCCGGGGCTCCAATTGCCAGCTAAAAGGTCACCTGGACTAGTGAATTTTGTATGGAGAACCGCTGCGCCGGGGCGCCGAGAAAGCAGCTGTGCCGACCAAAACAGCCGCACTGGCAACCAGTGGGGCTCCTCTGCCTGGGAATCTCCTGGTTTGTGGGCAATAAAAATGCGGCGTCCACTCACCCTCTGTGCTTTCACTGGGAGCTGCAATCCTGAGCTGTTCCTAAATGGCCATCTTTTATCTTCCTCTCCTGTAATAATTTTTAAACATTCATTCATATATTCAACAATATTTGTTGAGCATCTAGATTTTGTTAGATGCTGTACCAGGCATTAGAGCTATAACAACAAGCAAGGCATTGTTACATGAGCTTCTGGTCTAGTGAGAAAAACAGTACAGTAATAAAGCATTAACAACATAGAGTAGCAGGGATAATAAAGAAGCAGCATGGTGCAATGAGATGTACAAGAAGGGTATTCAAGATTTAGACGTAAGGAAAAAAATTTAGTAGAAATAAATTCCAAAAAGGTGCCTGAAGGAGCAAGTAGGATTTGATCATGTTACGAATGGGGACTAGTATCCACACCCTCTTGTAATTCCTTCCCCTTGAGAGAACAGAATGAATACAACATGGCAAAAATGATACATCAATTTGAAAATTAGGTTACAAAGAGATGGTGACTTCCACCTTGCTTGTTAAAAGGAGATCACAGCCCTGGCTTATTCCTGGGTTAGGGCTTGGAAATGACTTGGAAATGACTCTGAGGCAGAAGCACCAGATAAGTTGTAGTCATACTCCTGGCCCACAGAAAGTGAGAAGTGATGTTTGTGGTTATAAGTTGATACATTTTAGGCTTGTTACACAATGGTATATAACTAATACATCTGTAGATAAGCGAGGTGTATATAGGTGTGAAAGGCATGAGAGAGGGAGTGCAAATAGGCATTAAGAAATTCGGAGGTAAAGGATGTATCTATTACCTTGATGCCTGTGATGATTTTGTGGGTGAGTATAAATGTCAAAACTTACTGATTTCTATATATTGACTCATATATATTGAATTATAAAAATATGTAATTATATTTATTATAAATGTGTGCAGTTTATTATATATAAATTATATCTCAATAAAGATGTTTGGTTTTTTAAATGGGGAATAAAAAGGTTATGAAAAACAGTGTTTCAGGCAAAAGAGCAAATGAAAACAAAAGCCCAGATAAAGAGCTCCAAAGAGAGGAGACCATTTCAAAGTAACTGATTGACCACTAGATATTAATTACTCCAGAGTTTTCACTTTTCTTTTAGACAAGGTTTCTTCATGTCTGACCTGGACATGATGGGCTTCAGGGGTTGATGTAGAAAATTCCTGAAATGAGATGTGAGTGTTGTATATATGTCTTACATGAATCCAAAAACAGGGTTTACAGAGTTTCAAAGTTATGTTCCTTTAAAAAAAAGTTAATAGTCACTGCTCTCATGTCTCATAGAGCAGAACAAATACATTTTAAAAGATTCATATATGATCTAATTTATGGATGGTTTGTACCACATATGTGCACTTTAAATGATAAGACCCATGTGAGCGGAGCCTATGTCTGTTCTTTTTTAAAATAGAAAAATAAAAATTATGTATATTTATTATGCATAATATGATGTTTTGAAATATGTATACATTGTAGAATGGCTAAACTGAGTTCATTAACATATGCATCAACTCACCTACTTATCACTCTGTATGCTAGAACACTTAAAATCTACTCTCTTGGCAATTTTCAAGAATATAGTATATTGTTATCAACTATAGTTATCGTGTTGTGCAATAGATCTCTTTAATTCCTCTTATCTAACTGAAATTTTCTATCTATTGACAAACATCTCCCAAACACTTCCCCTCCCCCAGCCCCTGATCCTCTCTACTCCTATGAGTTCAACATTTTTAGATTTCACAAATAAATGAGATCATGTTATATGTGTCTTCTTGTGCCTGGTTTATTTCACTTAACAAAATCTCCTCTGGGTTTATACATGTTGTTGTGAATGACAGGATTTTCTTTCTTTTTAAAGGCTGAATAGTATTCTATTGTGTACATATCATATTTACTTTATAAGCTTCTGTTTATTCATGTTGTTTTGTGAAGAGGCAGAGTGTAGATCCTGGTCTTTGGATGATGATGGTGATATCCTATAGATTTTACTCTTGGAACCCCTAGGAATTCCATTCCTGGACTTAATGATGCATTCTTTTTTATTCCAATCTGAAATACCTTTCTCATCCACAGTCTACTGCATCCCAGATACCCTCAAATGCAAATTGACACTGAGTCCCACTTAAACTAGCACCCCCAAGTCCAACCTCCACTTCACATGTTCCATCCTCAGCTTTAGGAACTTCAGCTCCTTAAATGAACACTTTTAATATCCTTTTATGATCTGGAAGCAAATGTATTGCAAATACCTCATGTGAAATAAAATTTGTTAGCTTGGGAACCTTAGGGGAAGAAAGAAGAGACAAGTTGGAAGAAAGAGAGGATGGGAAAAAATGGGACCTCCTCGTCATGGCCTTCCCTATGACGAATCTCTACAAATTAAGGAATAGTGAGGGCTAAGGTCTCAATTCGGAGGAGCAAATCTCAAGATCAACTAGATTCATACTTCGGAGAAATATACTTTTCTCCTGTAAGAGATGAGGATCAGGAACCATGAAGCATCTTTTTTTTTCTTGGGGCAGTTCAGTTGCCTTTCTGCCTCCCTACATAGTAAATTTACCTGTGAATGTTGTGAGATTAGGGAGATGAGAGGACATTTAGTTAGATTAAATGTTTGAGTCACAACAGAAGTCAACACAACAAGATGTGGTCTCTATCTTTGCATCTTATCCCACATTATCAAATCCCAAGCATTGACTTGGGAAACCTTTGCTCTTGTATTTGAAAGAGATGAGTAGGTTAGGGGAAGGAAGGAGGACAAGACTGGTTGTCAAAAGAGGGAAAAGAGAACAAAGAGAATAAATAGACAATGACTTCAAACAAATACCATGGATTTTTGTGCAAGAAAGACCACTTGGGTTCTTTAAGGCCCATGGGACAACTGGATCAGAAAAGAAGAGAATGGCATCTCTAGTTTACTCCCAAACCACCTTTCACTCCCTGCTCTTCCTGCCTCCTTTATCCCTGTCTCCTTGCCATTCTTTTATACTTTCCCTACCTCTACAAATATTTGAGCACTTACTATGTGCCAGAAACTGTTCTAAGAGTTAGAGAGAAGGTAGTTAGCAAGTTAGTCAAGGTCTGTGCCCTCTAAAAGTTTACATGCTAGTAAGGGAAGGCAGTTGGCATTAAGTAAATAAATAGATAAGGAAAATGATTTCCTATGGAGCACTGTGAAGACAAGGATGATAGAGTCCTTAATAACAGGTATAGCACAGCCTCAATTAGTCAGATCAGTCCCAGCTGAACAACACACTATTTGGAAGAAGAATCCTAGAGACCCTACTGTGCCAGGAAATAATCTCTTGGTTGCTAGATCATGGTAAAGTGAGGGAGGATTCCAGGGAAGAGAGAATGGTCAGTATTGTAGAGGACCTGTAGGGGGACCTGAGGAAGTGGTTATTTACCAATCTCTATAGAAATATGTCATTACTCTAATAACCAGTAATTCTGTAATGGTACCAACCATTTGATATCAGTGCTGAGGTCTTAGGAACCCAGGGGAAGAGGGTGCAGGTAAAGACTACTCTAGATGGTAATATTAGGAAAGGCCTTTCAGAAGAAGTGGCATTTAAGCTAAGACCTGAAAGACAAGATAGAGAAATGCAAGGTGCCATCGGGGAGTTAAGTCAGGGAGATGGGAAGAGGATTCTAGCCAAAGAATAGCGAAGACAAAGATGGAGAAGTGCAATGAATTTGGTGCAGGTACAGAATGGTACAAAAGCTAATGTTGCTGCAATGTTATGCTGAGTGAATTATAAGAAATTAGGTCAGATGGTAAGCACAGCCCAGATCTTGTGGGGCCTTTTAGACCACGATAAGAAAGTAAAATGAGAAGCCACAAGAGGGAGGACTTTAAGCAGGGAAATGATATAACCTGATTTACATTTTTAAAAGATTACATGGGCCTTGGTAAGAAGAATGGATTTGTGGGGAGGGTGATTAGGGAGAGAACAATGGAGAAGCTGTTCTAGCCTGAACCAGAGTAAGGTCAGTGGAAATGGGGAAAAGTGGGTGGATTCAAGAGTATTGGAAAGTTGTGGTGGTTTCAAAGAGGGAACTATACATTCTTGGATACGTGGGTTAGGCAATTTTTGCATCGTTATAAACACCTGAGGCTGGGTAATTTTTTTTTTAAGAGGTTTAATTGGCTCATGGTTCTGTAGACTGTACAGGAAGCATGGTGTCAACAACTGCTCAGGTGCTGGTGAGGGCCTCAGAAAGCTTACAATCATGGCAGAAGGTCATGGGGAGCCAGCATGTCACATGGAAAAAGAGGCAGTGGGAGTGGGGGAAGGTGCTACAGTCTTTTAAACAACCAGACCTCATGTGAACTTAGAGCAAGATAACTCATTAGTTACCATAAGGATGGCACCAAGACAATTCAGAGGGATCTGTTCCCATAGCCCAGACACCTCCCACCAGGCCCTACCTCTACCACTGGGGATCACATTTCAGCATGAGATATGGAGGGGACAAATATCCAAACCATATCAATATGCCTCAAGGAATATGGAGGGAAGCCTCAAGACGTGAATTTAATTCTTCTCTGCTTGAATGTAAACTGGAGTTAGTAGTTTGTATCTAACAAACAGAATATGGCAGAAGTTAGGAGATGACATTTCAGAAGTTAGGTTAATAAAAAATTATGGCATCCATTTTAGATGTATGCTGTCTCACCCTTTCAGATTAATCATTCTAGTGAAAATCAGCTACCTTTTTCTGCTGTGGTTCTGTAGAGAGGCCCATGTATCAAGGGACTGAAGTCTCCCAAGAGCTGTGTGAGTAATCTTGGAGGCTGATCTCACCTCACCCACTTCAGTTGAGCCTTCAGATGAGACAGCAATTCACACTGACAGCTCAGGTGCTAACTCATGACAGAGCTTGAGCCAGAGGTTTCTAGCTATGCCATGCCTGAATTCCTGACCCAAGAAGTGATGAGATAATAAGTGTTTGTTGTTTTTAATGGTGAGGCTTTGGTGTAATTTGTTATGCAGCATATGATAACTAATACACAATGGAACCTATAGGACTGACTGATCTTTTTGATGCAAGAGGGTGTGAGGAGAAGAGACAGATGAAAGAAGATATATAAATTTTGGACTTGAACAACTGGATGGACACATTTTGAAAAGCTATTAGACACCCCAGTGGGAATGTCAACCAGGCAGCCTGCTGGCCCCTGACTAAATTCCTTACATACTGTTTATGAGCATAAGGAAATGATCGTTTGGTTCAGCAACTAATCTTGGGAAATATCTCCAATCTTCCATTCTTGCCTTAACCCATTCTAATATGGCTTTGGTCTTTTGACTTCTATAGAATTTGTTCTTATTAAATCACCCATTGTATCCATGTTATCAAACTCAGTAGTTTCTTCTCTGCCATAAGCATACTCAATTCATAGCCACCTTGGACACAGATCATCAGTCTCCTGTTTTCAAATACTCATCTCTTTGGGATCCAGTGGTTCTCCTCTCTTAAGTAGATTATTCTGCTCCACCTGGTGTTAACCAGAGTGTCTTAGCCAGTGGTAATCAGTTGGTGGACAAGCTGTGGTGGCTGGGCTTCTCTAAATGATCCAGGACCATTTCATTCATGTTTACTTCCTTGGGGCCAATGGTTAGAAGGTTGGCTTCAGCTGACCACTTTCCCTCTCTATATGTTCATGGCCTTTTAAGATGGATGCTCCAGTGGAGTGGTCAGATTTACTACATGGAAGCTCAAGGCCGAAGAGTAAGTGTTCAGAAGGAGCAGGGAAAGAGGGAAGTAGTTACAATGTGAGGCCAAAGAAGCACTTTCCCAAGAAAACTAAGGGTGATAAGTAAAGCATGTTGGTATTGTCTGGCAATATTCCGGAAAAGATGAAAGGACAGATGTTGCAGAAGAGAGAAAGTATAACTGGGACCAAAAGCCTTGAGAAGGAAAGAGACAGAGCAAATCATTCATAGTAACAGCAGACAGCAGAGAAGAGAGATGGGGTTGTACAGAGGCACCTCCTTTGGGTCTTTAGTCAAATGTACCCTTATCAGTGAGGCTTTCCCTGACTGCCCGTTCTTAAGCAGAGGATATTCTTTATCTCCTTTCTTGTTTATGTGTTTTCTTCATAACATATGTACATATCCATAATACATGCATCACCTAGAGCATTATATATGCCATAGTGACATGTTGTGCTGATTTCTCAATTGACTACCCCACCGAAATGAACGTAAGCTTGAGGAAGACTTTTTGTCCTGTTCTCTAGCATCTAGAGCAGTGCTTGGCACATAGCAGGTACTCAATACATGTCAACTGCATGAGGAAATGAATGAGCTGTGTGGGGATGTACTTGAGTGAACTGTAAGATCAGAAGTGGTGTTGAGAGAAAGATGCTTGAAATCCAGATGTTGGAAGGTGGCACAGAGTGGTAACCCCTAAGAAAAGTTAGATCTTAGGGGTTCCTACTACAGCCCTCCCTTCCTCACTTTTTTGGCTGTCACCGTGATCAAGCTACTAAATTCCTCTGAGCCCCAAGGATCCGGCTGGCACAAAGCGAATGCTCACCAAAGCTTGACTGTCCTTTCCCACAGCTATTTTCTTCAACTTGCTTGATCTCCCCTCCCCAACTGGACTAGGCACCTATTCTCGGTCTTCTCTCTTTACAGTTGGAGGGAGCAAAATGAGGCGCTTGGCTCAAGGAGCGCAGCCCTGGCGGTGTGGGCTGACTGCGAGCCACGCCTTCCGTGCACCTGGTCTGCCCAGCGGGCTGCGGACCCGGCGGGGAGGGGCGGGACTGGCCAGTCCCAAAGCTGTCTGAGCGGGGCTGCAGCTGCAGGCAGGCAGTCTCCTAGCCCGTCGATGTCTGAGCCCATCCATCCGTCTGTCCCCAGCCATGGCGAAGCTGATTGTTCTCACTCTCTTGGGGCTGGGACTGGCACTCTTCAGGAACCACCAGTTTTCTTACCAGTAAGTAGGTTTTGGTGAGGGCTGCAGCCTTCATCTGCCTTACCCCCTGCCAGCTCCATGAACCCCCAGAAAGTAGGGTCCAAGGCTGTTAACAGAACATTTATAGGCAGGTACTAGATGCGCTGCGCGGGGGGTTCAGAAATGTTTGTTGAGCCATCATGTGTCACTTGAAAACAAACCCTTGCTCATGGCTTGAGACATGGGATAAGGAGGCAATTGCCATGAGTGTGAGTGGCCAGGTTGTCAGTAGACACGAATTAATTTTTCTTGAAGATTTGTGCGCTCTGACTACAGATTCACTTCTCAACCCAGAAAGAAACTAACCAGGTGGGGGTTCTCCTGATATTTTGTGAATTAGGGAAAGGAATCCCATCCCTTCTGCACCTTGATTGCCTGGCATAACAAACCTTCCAGGCTTGAAGATTCTCAATTTGAGGCTACCGAGAGCCACAGCAAAACTGCATGTGGACCTGAGCAGGTGGGAGCTAACGTGTGCTGTGATGGCCCACTTTAGTGGGGGCAGGTGGAGAAGAGGGAACCCTGGAGCCAGCATCTGATGTCCTGGGGTTTACCTCTGCCCCTTAAGTATGGGATTTGGGCAAATCACTTTACATCTCTAACGTTAGCTGTTTCATTAAACTGGAAATGGTAATATACACCTGCCTGGGACAGAGCAGCTATTCAATAAATGTTAATTTCTTGTTTCTTTCTTAAGTATTTAACAAACAGTTAAGTGCTATGTAAGGGGTGTGGGGATGTTTTAAGAATGTATCAGAAGTTTCATAACTTTTTACAAGAGTTCAAAGTCTAGAGATCATCCTGGTCTCTAAGGTTTAGTCAATAATGTCTTATTTACACTAAAGTAAAACTTAATGAAAACTAAATATTAAAAAATTATATGATCTGGACTAATTAGAAGCTTACATTCAGAATGGGTTTTTACTATTTATTGTGGAGTTTTTTTTCTAAGATTTTAAGTAACAGAATGCTATAAAAATGTAAAAAGCAGTTGGTAATCTTGGATTTTAAATCATGGAAAAATTACAGTTTGTGAGTTTTCATTAGTCACAGTGCTGTTGGCTGCCAAAGGAGATTATAGGTATAGATAAAAATATATGATAAAGATTGGGTTTTGAGACTCCTGGAGTGGCCCAGACAGAGGAAGGAAGGAAAATTGTACTCACTGTAGGAAGCCCCTAAAACCTAGCTACTCAACTGAGTCTGGGGACCAGCTGCCTGAGCATCACCTAGAGGCTCCCTGCACATGCCGTATCTCAAGCCCTGCCCCACACTGTTGAATCAGAACCAGCATCACTGAACAAACTCCCTGGGGGATTAGAGATCATGCATGCCCCAGGGAGAGAAGGGAAGAGATGATATCCTGAGGCCTGCATCAGGAGTGAGCCAAATCCCCAGGGTAGATGCATCCTTTTTTTTCTTCAGACTTGGTGTGTATATGTGTGGGGCTCACAGGAAGCTATATAGGTCTAGGCTGGAGGGAACTTGTGGCAGCATGCAAGGAATGCCTCGAGAGATTTCCGAGTTTCTCAGGTGGGAGCAGCACAGAGAAAGGAACTGAGAGAGCTCCCCTAGACCACAAGTCTCCCACCCATCTTTATAATCAACTGCATGTGGCCTCGCAGGATATGCACTGCACAAGTCCAGGGAATGCCTTGGATGATGGTAAAAACAGCTCCCCTCCCCAAATCCCAACTTGGGCTATGGAATGTTGCAGCACTACATCTGTATGGCAGCTTCCTTGTCCCTACGTTGCCAATTGCAATATGTGAGAACACTTGAGATCCCCTTCTCAGAAGGAAACCACAAAGCTAACATTGGGTCTCTCAATGTATTTCTACCATTCCATGCTTGCTGTAGGCAACACAGTTGTGGGGAGGGAGTAGTGGTAGATTCCTGATGACCTGGGCTAGATCTCATTTCTGCAACTTTCAAGTTGTCACTTTATTCCGGAAGAGTTCCAGCCTGTTTCTCCACCTGAAAATTAGGGGATAATAATACATATTACAGCATATATATATATATATATACACACACACACACACACACATTTATATAAATATATAAATAAAAAATAAATGTATATACATATACATATATAATAAATCACATATATACATATATGTGTATATGTGTACATATATATAAAAATCAGGCATATAGCAGATATCCTATAATTGTTAGCTTTTATAGCTGTCATTTGTGATCTCAAAAATCCACCTATGAAATCTAATGAGTGATTACTTAAGTATGTATTATAATCATACCTCATTGAAATTCTGAGATAAGGACAAATAATCTTCCAACCATACAGTCTCCCCTATGAATGCAACCAACACCATCTTCTCAGTCTGATGTACTTGCCTAGTATCGTCGGGAGACACGTCAGTAGACATCTTCTGAGTACCTTCTCTTTGCAAACATTGTGTTCCTGCTAGAGGTTATAAGAATGAATAGGATGCAGTATTCACTCACCAATTTTAGAATCTACTGGGAGCAAAAGATCAAAAACTGACAGCTGCAGAACAATATGGTAAGAAAGTTGACAGATGTGTATGTGAAGATTCTTGAGGATGAACTAAGGCATTATTAATCCCAACACAGAAGACTAGGAGAAGCTATAAAGCATCATGAGTAGGGGTCTTCCCCGGGGGTACTGGGGAGCCCTCTCTTACATCTTCTCTCATTTCTTGATCTCTGTGGGTACTGGCTCCTCTTCATCTTCTGCCATGAGTGGAAGCAACCTGAGCCCCTCACCAGATGCAGATGCCCAATCTTGAACTTTCCAGGCATCCAGAATCATAAGCCAAATAAACCTTTTTTCTTTATCAGTTTTTCAACCTCAGATGTTCCTTTATAGCAACACAAAGCAGACTCAGACAAGTTCACAGCAAAGGCTGTGTGATTTTTGCACAGAGTTCAGAGTCTAGTGAATCAGAGACTTATCTCAGACATTGAACCTTATCTCATAGGCCCAGAACATTTGGACTTAAGCCTTTGACAAGATATTTCCTAATACATTGAAGATGAGGTAGAAAAAATATGAACTGGAGGATAATAACACAGGTGGGTTAGTTTTCAGGTGCATCTTCCAGCTCTTAAGCAGTGTTATCTGTAGATTTTGGCTGGTTAGAGAACTGAATGTGAGCTTTGTGTTCATACTTGAGTTCCAATACCTGCTCAGCCACTTCTTAACTGTTATAAAGAACATTCTAGGTGAAGGGGAAAGTGTGAGCAAATAAAAAGAGGTGTGAAAGAGATATAGGGAAAAGAGCCCTTGGTATCTTTTGTGAACCCATATGTTTGGTGACCCTTGTGAGCCAGGCAGCATGCGTATTCTTCCCATGTGGTTTTGAGTCTAAGAAAGTGAATTTGACTATCCTTGGTGTTTTTCACAAGTCTTGGCCCATTTAGTGATTTTTACATCCTTGAATCTCTCCTTCCATGCCAGTCTTAGTGTTTTCCTTGGTTATGACCATCACCTTTAACATCTTGTACCTGCCCTTTTGTTCCTTGAGGGCATGCTGCAAATATTCACTACATGGGGTTGTTTTTAAATGGTGGGTAACAAAATCAACTTAGTAGATAATTACCAACATTTTAAAATAAATGAAACATAATTGGACAGAAAAGTTAGGAATGAGTCACAAAGATGAGGGCAAGTACTGTTTTGTGAAGCTTGATTCAGATGTGTATGTATATATGTGTCCATGTACTGGGTGTTCATACCATATAAAATACTTTTCCTAATGTGAGTCTCAGTCTGAAAAGTTTGTAAGCCACTGTTCTATCACTTCCCTTTTTATTTCCTTATTGTGGATTTTTGCAATTATAATGTCAGATTTCCATTTTTGAAATGCCTTTCCATTTCTCCAGTCATGGGACAGATTCCATCTTTCCTTTGAAGTCTTCTAAGTTCACATCTATCAATTAGAAAACCACAATCTCATCACAGACCAAGCTGTCTTCATCTATTCACTCATCTCTGTATTTATAGTACCTAGACTGGTGGTTCTTTACTCTGGTTGTGCGTTGGGACAAATGGCAGTACTTTACAAAGCAGATTACTGGACCCCACTCCTTGCCTCTTAGATCAGATTTTCTTAGAGCATGAAATTGATAGCCAGTGGTTTGATGGTAGAAACATACTCATTTTTTTTTCCTGAATGAATGAATGAAAGGCCAATCGCCCCCAAATTCCTATCATTTCTTACCACATCAGTAATAATTTTATCTAGCATGTCTGTTACCCCAGTAGCCCATCCTCCTCCTCCTGTGAGTTCAAATCATCAGAAGGACAAGTAAATTTCTCAGCCTATTTGAAGCCAAATAAGATTTCTAGGGATTTTTGGATAATTGTCACTACTTGCTATGACAATATTGTATCACTAGTTCTCAAAAAAAAAAAAAGTTTATTGTTTAAATCTCTTGGTTGTGCTGACATCTTTCAAATGCCACATCAGTTGCTTTGCTCTGTTCAGACAGCCAGCTGGTACTTCCCTGTCACATCTGTTCACTTTTCCTTTGTCCTTTACTCAGACGTTCCCCATGGTGTTTATGCACTCATAGGTAATAAGTTGCCCCTGTGTATATGTGCGTTCATGTGTGAGTACACGTGTGTGTGTGAAATGCCTTTTTACATGCAGGCCTTGTGTATGATTTTCTGAAGTTAGAAATCCTTTCAACATACTGGCATTTTTCAAGTGCTACATCATAAAGCAGATGCCCAGTTCAGGCTGTGGAGATAGACTGGGCATATGAGTAGGAGGCTGCCCATCTGTCAGCAACTCCAAAATATCAATGGAATAAACTGGAACCATGTTGCCATTTACTCAGACTTTCCACCTAGGGGTCCTTACACACTGATGAAATTGCTCCTGTTCCTGCCAAAGTACACAGAGCCCTGGAGAGTATACTAGGTATCTCTTTTGTATACCTATTCACCTCTGCTAAACAAATAGTAAATATTGTACCCAGAGTTCCCCACCTGTCTTGCCCTGGCCTTGCCTGGAAAAATTGCAGGTGGCAGGGACCACTAACTCTGGAGTTGAAACTCAGGCAAGGTACAGTGCAGGAGAACTTGTGGGGCTGCTTACCATTGCAACTTAATTATAATTTCTGAATAGTTTTATGTGTGTTTTATTTTTTCTTCCCCACAGAACACGACTTAATGCTTTCCGAGAGGTAGAACCCATGGAACTTCCTAAGTGTAATTTAGTTAAAGGAATTGGTATGTATGTGAGAGGAAGAAGGGTCTCATTTGAACTTCTAATATTTTTTTGCTTTTTATGTGATTAATGTGCCTGTTAAATTTTGTCCAAAAATAAAACTTTGAACCATGATAATCAATGGTAGTTAATGATAAATACCATGTTGTTTGACTTTTGACTTCACCAATATATTGCCAAGGTGTTGGAAGTTTTGGTTGTTTGTTTTGGTTTGATCAATAGAGCAAAAAAAAAAAAAAAATAGAATAATGTTTGATTCCATGGTAATCTAACCTGAGGAGATGGCAGAAGAGGGGAGGGAGAGCCAGATAAAACAGTGAATAAAGTTAACTTTTTAAAGAAAAGTTCTGACAGGCCTTTGCAATTATCACAAGGCTTCTCCTTATGCACCTCTCTTTTGATATCGGAGAGGAAATTTTTTTCCAGAAGCTCTCAGCAGATTTCCTCTTAGATTTCATTCCTAAGAACTGGAAGAGAGGCTGTTGCCCCAGGTGCAAAGGAAGCTGGGAAAGTAATTATCAGGCCTCCAATGTGGGAGGCAGGCCCTATCAGCAAAGATAAAAGGGTAGGAGAATTGCAACTGGGAGGTAACCAACAAGGAGAGTCCCTGGGCTTAGCTCTCCAGCTGGTGTTTTGCTTTTGTTATGTTTTGGGTTTTTGTTGTTGTTGTTGTTCCTTTAGAATTATTCATCTCAGTTGGTTAAATCTCAGGAGGCTAGATCAGAAGACGTAGTATTATTAAATTTCACTAGATACCTTATGGTGCAACTTTTTTTCTAGAAAAATATGACATTGATATCAGATATCACTGGGTTTTTGAAAAGCATACATTTCAACTAAGTGTATAAATACCTATCAAATAGTTCATTTTTCTCTACATAAATTGAAACGTTAAAAATTTACATGTACTTAAAGTATAACTTGAAGACAGTGATATTTTACTGATGTTTATAATTAGTAATAAAAATTCATATTCTTGATCACCTAAAATGTATCCCCATTTTAACTTAAGTATTTGGAATTTGCTTATATTTTCAATTTGGCTTTCCAAAGGTTTTACTGATTTGGAACTATTAAGTATAACATATATTTGTAATTTACCCTGTATCTTTAGAAAACAGCAAGTTCTTTTCAAATAATCATGGGTTTTGTACATCTTGTGAATTTCTATGAACTTTAAGAGGATTCAGTTTCTGAGGAAAAAGTTCTAGTCCATCAATTTAAAACAAATATAGTAAGTGTAAATTTCAATTATACTTGTTAATATATTAATATATTTAAAATTTCCATATAGTCACATTCATCAGTTTGAATAAATGAAAGAATGAATTATTCTGAACCTATTAAATAAGAGTAATATATAGCCCCAGTTTCAGGTGAGGTGTGATGAAGAATTTGATCCATTTTCTGCAATGATATGAAACAACCTGTACTTTCTATTCTTTTTTTTCTGGTAGAAACTGGCTCTGAAGACTTGGAGATACTGCCTAATGGACTGGCTTTCATTAGCTCCGTGAGTGCTTTCTTTTACTTTCTGTGTTCTAGAACGTTTTCTAGGACCTGCAGTTTAAGTCTTTCACTTAGGCTTTCTGTATACCAATGCCCACTTTCAAATAAAATGAGTAGTTATGGTTTAAAAAACAAACTGTGTATGCATTTACACTAGTGCTATAATTATGATCATGTGTGTTCTATGCATATTTGTGTTCTTGGATCTACATTTAACTCATATTACCTTAGCTTCTATTGCAGAAATTTGTTTGTGAGTTCAATGTATTCAAGAGTGGTTTTCCCATTCAACTATCTATTCCTTGAAGCACTTAAAATTGCCATATTCAAATATTTGCTAAATTAAGTATACATTTAATATATACTACTTCCCATGTCATTTCAACTTTTACATTTTTTTAACATCTTTCAGATTAAGCCCTTTAATTTAAAATTATTGATAAGTCATCCCACAATTCCCAAACCTTGAAGAGAGAATCTATCATATTTGTTGAAATTCTCCTGCATATAGATTGCTATGGTAGCTAATATAGCACAAAACCAAAGAAGTGCACCATCTGGTCTAGAGATCATAACATAACAGAGTTGATAGGAAACCATAGACAATCATCCAGCCATATAAAAACCTTTGCTACCTCTTGTAATTTATTTAGTCCAGTTTTCTCTTACGAAGATGGTAGACTGGTCATCCTGGAAGGTAATGTCTTGCAAACCTTTGTTAAGCAACATAAGGCATATTTCAAGCAAAATCTTATATGGGAACCCAATATATAAAACAATAGCTTTGTTGTTTTGATTGAAGGGTAAGAAAGGAGGAGTTCCTCTGGCCCACTAAAACTTTATCTTTGAGATGCTTCCAAGGACCTACCAGGGAACAGTTTAAAAGCCATAACCAATGTTCTCTCTGTATTCCTTGCTTATATCGTTGAGGGTTATTATTAATTGCTGCTTTGGTCTGCTCTTCCATTTTTGATCTTTCTCCTGGGCTGGAAGCTGTAGTGTGGTGCACATATGACTTTGCTGCAGAGGATGAAAGGGTTTGTGTGGGGTGGCCTAGTGGAGCATGTGGCTTCCAGAAGACTTCTCTTGGGGACCCATCATACAAGCTAACTAAGAGGCTTCCTATGTGGCCATCTGTACAGCCCTGTGGTTAGGAGCAGTCAATATGAACCCATCCAGCACCTCCATTAGCATTTGAAGTACTGGTATTGTGCTTGATTTTTTCTCCTCCATGCTGTATAAGGGATTAAAATATCCTGGAATAAAGAGCTTCGACCCCAACACACCTGGAAAAATACTTCTGATGGACCTAAATGAAGAAGATCCAACAGTGTTGGAATTGGAGATCACTGGAAGTAAATTTGATTTATCTTCATTTAACCCTCATGGGATTAGCACATTCATAGATGAAGGTAACAATATTGACTGTTTATTAAAATCAAAACCAAATTTAAAACAAAACAGAAAAACATGCCAATAAATGAATTATTTTTTCTCATCAAAACAAAGCATAATCATGAATAATGTTCTTACTCTGAGTTTTAAACTTACCCCCTATGTTAATCGAACCTTATATAAAACCACTTAAATACTTGAGAATGCTAAAATATTTAAGATTTGTAAAGCACCTAATTTTGTAAAATACCAACATTAACATTATTCCTTTAATTACCATAATAATATCCAGCCCTGATCATTATAGCTTTTCCATTTTAAACGATTTTCAAGACTCAGGCATTTATAGGAACAGATTTTTCTAACCCAAGGCACTGTAACCTATATGTCCAGTGACGGAAAGTCACCATGGTCAGCTTTCTGCCCTCCCCATCACTTCAGTGCCTCCTGTCTGCTGGTTCCTCTGCTCTGTGTTCAAAATGCTGTTCTGCATGTTGGCCCTCTTCAATATAACTTGTTGGTGCCATCCTTTATATCTTTAACCCATTTATCCCTCTCTATTTGCTGTCACTTCCTTGTCTCTGTATTAACATTCAGGCCCAGTTGCACATGGTAGCACCTTAATGATTTAAGAAGATTCAATGCCCAGGCCCCAGCTCTATAGATTCTGATTCCATTGGTCTGAGGGAGGCCTGGATCATAGTGCTTGTTAAAACTTGTTCAGTTGATAAAAATGTAAGGCCAGGGTTAAGAGCCACGTTTATACCCATTGCCTCCATTTTATCATCAGACAATCCCTCATTCAGTTCCTCTTCTGGAGTTTCCCCACTGTGGGTGGCTAAAATTGCTACCTTGAGAGTCATCAATGATACTCCTATTAACAAATCTCCTCTCTTCCTTTCCTTCCTCTCCTTCCTTCCTTCGTCCCTTCATTCCTTCACCTCCTTTTATGCTGTTGACCACTTTCTCCTTTACAAAACTTGCTCTTCTCTGATACTGCAGTGCACTTAGCCATTCCAGTTCTGATCTTACTGTAGGTTTTCTCCCCAATTCATTGTTTTGTCACTCATTACCACTTCCCTGAGCACTACCTCAGAGGTTTGATCTTT
>NW_016107352.1:2103026-2157630 GCF_001604975.1 Cebus imitator | reverse complement strand
CTCTTCCCCATATCACTCACACACACACACACACACACACACACACACACACACACACACACAGACACACATGTCCCTTTCAGTGGACTCTCCACTCATCCACCTATTCATCGCCATTGCATTTTATTTTAAAAATATTTTTAAGTGCAAAGAAATACATTGTTTGATGTGTGGATACTTTTTAAAATAAAAATGAGGTAATATTACACAACCCCTGCTATAAATTGCTTTTGCATTAAACACTACATGAAGGACTCCTTTATATGATAGCACATTTGCAACTGCTTTGCTGAGGTGGTTGGGGACTCGGTTGTGTGGGAGCACTGTAATATAGCTCATCTGTCGACAGATACTTAGGTTGTTCCCACTTTTATGCTCATTGCAAACAATGCCAAAATAAACTTTCTTGTACGTGTATTTTCTGTAAGTATATCCTTAGGATAAATTTCTAGAAGTAGAATCCACTGCACTGAATGTGAATCCAGGATTTAATCCTCACTTGAATTTGATTTCTGTCACCCTCATTCCTCAGCTATATTCAGGGCCTTTGGATACTTCCTGTTAAATGCCTCTCATGACCTTTCCTGCCTTTTATTGCCAGTGGCATCCTCTTGGTCCGGTCCCTTCTCTCCATGTGCCTGGATTACTGCTGTAGCCTCAGGTCATGTTATTCCCTAGCTCAAATCCCCCAGTGAGCAAAGCCTGGATCTTCACCTTAAGCCCTAACAAGACCGATTCTGGCTCCCTATAGCTTCAGCCCTCTCACTGCCCCACTCTCTCTTTCCTTCACTCTGCTACCACCACAACCTCACTATTGAGTGAGTATGTCTAGGAAGTTCTGCCCCGGGGCCTTTGTGCACTTTCTTCTCTCAGCCTGGAATGCTCTTTCTCTAGATATCCATTTATTCATTTTCTTATTTCACTTAAGTCTTTGCTCTAACATCCCCTCATCAGAGAGAACATGCCTAACTCCCATGAAGATAATACCTCATTACTCTCTATTCTTTTACCCTGTTGTATTTTTCCTTTGTAGCATTTAATGCCAACTAAAATAATACTTGTTTGCTGAATGGGTTAACGAAAAGCATCTGAGCTGCCTTCTCTGTTCAAACCTCCTTTGTTCAACCTGCCAAATTTTGCATCTTAACGTGGTAAAACCCCGTCTCTACTAAAAACACAAAAATTAGCAGGCATCGTGGTGGACACCTGTAATCCCAGCTACTCAGGAGGTTGAGGCAGGAGAATCACTTGAACCTGGGAGGTGGAGGCTGCAGTAAGCTGAGATTGTGCCATTGCACTCCAGCCCAGGAAGCAAGAGTGAGAATCCATCTCAAAACAAACAACCAACCAAAAAATCTCACCAATTTGATCATTTCAGAGGTTTCAAAAGACTTCTTTCTTGAAGCAAAGACCATAATCTAACTTTGTCAACTCTGATCACACATTCTTGACCACTTAGACTGGTCTCCTTTATGTTTTTAAAGTCCCACTGACCCAAGGAAGCTGCTTTTGTTTGCTATTTCTCAGATGATGTTCTGTGGAATTTATCATCTCACGCTGTGTAAATTACACCTGAGCACACCTTCTCATACTGGGAGTTCCCATAGATTTTTTTCCCTTTCATGGCAACTGTGCATCTCGTGGAGACCATTGGAGCTGGAAAACTTAAAGAGTTCTTTGGAGTTTTAGTGTCAGTGATACCCATTCTTAAGTTGAGATTTTTTTTTTCTCCTGTGGAGTTTTGGGTTTTCAGAGGCTGTCACTGGTTCTTCCTGAGTCACTTTTCTTTGGAACAGGAACAATCACAAATGCTTCTCTCTACAAAAAAATGAAAATATTCCTTCTGCCTGACATCCTAAGTACTAGCTGGAGGTGGGTTGAAATTGCTTTTTGGAGAGAGGGTTGACAGCTGAGAGCTCAGTTAATGTTTCGTTTTTGTTTTTAATCTCTCAGATAATGCCATGCACCTCCTGGTGGTGAACCATCCAGACGCCAAGTCCACGGTGGAGTTGTTTAAATTTCAAGAAGAAGAAAAATCACTTTTGCATCTAAAAACCATCAGGCATAATCTTCTGCCTAAGTACTGAGATGTATCAAATTTCTATTTCCCTTTAGCTGTAGTGGATAGTTAATCCATTTTTAGTTTTTCCTTTTGACCCTAGAGTAGGTATGGCTGTTCAACTCTCATTTCTAATCACAGACTCCTCCACATGCACTTCTGAAGAACCTTTTGAGGACCCTCAGAGACTGCCCATTCTTTTCCTCTCTTGTTTCCTAGGCTGGTTGGATGCTGGCTCCTGGCCTCAGGATCTCCATTCAAGCTATTACCAGGAAAAAAATCTTGCTCTTCTCCAGAATCAGACTTAGTATTTCACACCCAAACAGGCTTCATAGACAAATTTGACATCATGAGCTTATTTATTTATATTAAAAAGTAGACCCTTAGATGTTTCCATGAATTAGAAACACAGACCCAAAGGAGACCCAAAATCCAGTGCATCTAAGACCTCCTTAGACTGCCTCCACATACAATTTATGCAATAGCAGATCTATGGTATGCTGAACTTCACCCTAGGTGCCTTGCTGATGTAACATATGGTGAAATAAAACACCCAAGGATCCCCAATCCCAGTCAACTTCCTCACATTCCCTTTGAAGATTTAGTTTGTAAGGCCAGTGATGGATTTAGAAGAACAAGATGACACTATCTTCTAAAACATTTACTTCCAAATGATTATGATTTTCTAGAATCCCAACCTATTTTTATATAATATCTGTACAGCATTTGACTACCTCCATATTTGTAAATCTAGATTTGTACTCTAGATACCTAGTTAAGGGCCTGGTATGTAGTATGCACTCTGTGTTACCAGGACCCCTTCCTCTTCTTATCTGGTGGTTTGAGGATGAGAAAACTGAGATTGGAGAGAAATTGAGTTACTGGATGAGAGGCAATCAACACACTAGTGGCCAAGTAGGAACTCCGGCTCAGGTCTTCTTCTGCCCCCCTAGGATGAGTAAAAGGTCAGAGAACAGCTTTTGGTGGGAGAGTTTACTCACACATTCATTTAACAAATATATTTTGGAGAGAGAATAAGGTCACTGAGTGTTTGGAGAATGTGAAGAACATCAGGATTTAAAGTAGGGAAAAGTATGTAGAATGGAGAAGCTGGGCTAATGACAATACTACTAATAAATGAGCTTTCACTCTAAGTCAGGTGCTACACTAACTAATTCAAACAGATGATTGATGTTTTCCAAGTACTTTCTGAATTAGGTGTTATTATTATATCCATTTTGGATTTTTAAAAAGTTGAGGCCTGGAGTAATTGTTAAGTTGCCCCAGATGACATCACTAGTAAATGATGCAGCTGGGATTCTAATCCTGGTAGCATGAGTTCAGAGCCAGTGCTTCAAATCACTACAAAATGGTGAAAAAATGTATGTGTTTTAACAATTAATCTTGGAAATCTCGGATTTATCTAAGTTTCCAGGGTTGGAGTATTTTTTTTCCTGAGCCAGTTGCAAAAATATTAGCCTTAGGCAGCATAGAAGGAGACTGAAAATAACCACAGTGCCATAATTAACTAGAGTTCTGCTGTCTCAACCCAAGGGTTAGCTGTGTGTGTTTTCTGCTTTATATTTTATGATTGTTTATAACATTATATTCCAATTACCAAATCTATTATAATTTAAACTTTGTTATTATTCATATATCACAACTGTTATTATTGGTCATTTATTGTATGCCAGGCATGGTGCAAAGGCACTCTGCATCCCCCATGAACACTATGCATTCATTATTTCATTTTATTCTTACCCTAGCTTTTCCAGGTATACAGAGAAAACTGAGGTTCAGGAAAGTGGCTCAAAATTTAGTGACAATGCTGTGGCCCCACATTATAAGGATAGCAAGCAGTGTCAAGATTCAAATGATGTCCATCAGATTTCAAAGCTATTACTCTATTATCCTTTAAAAATTTGTTATTTGTTTATTTATTTTACTACATCCCCATATCAACAATACAAGGCTATTGCTGTAACCATTCCACTCTGCTTCTTTCTGTGAAAAACAAATGATAGTCAAGCATACTAATTTCAGAAATTTACTTTTAAAACAGAGAGAGTAAAATCAGATTGCAGATTTACGTCTGGAGCCTGTTCAGACTAATCCTAAATCCTGAGACCTTTTTTTTTTCATATAGTAATAGTGGCTACCATTGATTGAGGGTTTGTTAAATGTCACGCTCCCGGCAAAGCACACAACAGGCCTTGTCTCATTGTAATTCCCACTGCAACTCCACAAATTAAGATCCTGACTAAACTTAGTCTTCTACTAATGAGCTATATGACTTTGGGAAAATCATTTAACCTCTCTTTACAGATGAGAAAACTGAGGTTCTGCATGCCTCTCTAACTTGCCTGAGGGCTCAGAGCTGCGTCAGAGCTGATGCACTGGTCATGATGCCCTCTGCAATAGAGCAGAGATAATTTTCTCCCAGACCATGGCCCTGGGGAACTTCCATCACCTCAATCAGCAAAGAATGACTCACTTATGTGTTCACTATTGTACCTATTAAAGCAGAAAAATAGACTCATATATCTTGCATTTTCAGTAACAGAGAGAGAATCCTAATCAGAAAGAGGAAAAAAAAAGCCATA
This sequence comes from Cebus imitator, assembly GCF_001604975.1. Classification (NCBI taxonomy): domain Eukaryota; kingdom Metazoa; phylum Chordata; class Mammalia; order Primates; family Cebidae; genus Cebus; species Cebus imitator. The sequence continues at coordinate 2,152,968 of NW_016107352.1, read as the reverse complement.
GCTTTTTTTCTATTTCTGAGCATTCTTGTTCATGGACATTTCATTCAGTTTAGAATCACAAAATCTTAAGGCTGCAAGATAGACTAGTCTATCATCCTGCTTTCACAGATAAGGAAACTGAGGCCCCGACTTGTGAAAAGATTGATTTTTCTTAGATCACAGAGCAGAATAGTAGCAGAGCTTTAACTAAAATGCAAGTATCCAGGCGGCTGGTTCAGTGATTTTTCCATTTCTTATAGAGTGAGTTCTATGTGGGCACAGATATGTGAGCACATTTTTGCCTTGACAATGATTTCTGGCCTAATTTAATTTCTGCTGAATTTAGCATATCTACACACATACACACACATACACACACACATGACATAACACTATTTTAAGACACATATAATGGGATTTTTATGTTACAGTGCTATAATCACCTCCTCAGATTTCTTAGACCAATGATTGTCTTTAAGGATTGTATCAGCAGGACTAATTTTATATTAATTCTATTCCATTATAGCTAGCATGAAGGCTCCATCCCATATCTTGATTTTAGGACTAGACAGTGATGAATCCTAATTAATAATCCTGTAATGTTCAATAACTTCATATATTATGTGTGTATGTTTTCATTGCAGTTTGAATGATATCGTTGCTGTAGGACCTGAGCACTTTTATGCCACAAATGATCATTATTTTGTAGACCCCTACTTACAATCCTGGGAGACATATTTGGGTTTAGCATGGTCATATGTTGTTTACTATAGTCCAAGTGAAGTTCGAGTGGTGGCAGACAGATTTGACTTTGCTAATGGAATCAACGTTTCACCTGATGGCAAGTATGTGAACTCTTTGAAATGTAGGGGAATTACTCAGATTCTCAGTTGACATCTTGGAATATATTCTTTTTTAAAGTAATATGATACATTTTAACATGCTTTTCTAGTGAGATAAAATTAGGAAAAATGTAAAATGTCTTAATTTTTCAGGGAGTAAAATTTATCAAATGAAAAATGTCTTTGTGAAAGCATACTGGTTTTATTTTCTTTTTGGAAAAAAGTATATTTTAAGAGGGGGAACTGTGATGAATATTTAATATGTCCAAATAGCTTTGTTTTGAGTAAAGATTTGAATGTATAATGAGATTCATAGTATGCAGGTAGACATATATCGGTAGTGTGGGTTTATGACAAGATATGGAACTTGTACCAAAATGTAAATCAAGGCAATACTTCCTTCATTCAGAACATTTTACTGTGAAAAACAAGTCAGTATGCCCTACTACAAACAATTTGCAAACCAGCATTGGTCTGGGACGGCATTTTGAGTAGCATTGGTATATACATGAAATATCTATATCCATCCATGTATATGCCCTTTCTCATCTTGTGTTGTCATCAAGGATTTCAGAGTCAGTAACATATGCTTAGAAAGAGTAATGGGCCAGGTGTGGTGGCTCATGCCTGTAATCCCAGCACTTCAGGAGGCCGAGGTGGGCAGATCACCTGAAGTCAGGAGTTCGAGACCAGCCTGGCCCTCATGGCAAAACCCCACCTCTGATAAAAATATAAAAATTAGCTGGACGTGGTGGTGTGCTCGTGTAATCCCAGCTACCAGGGAGGCTGAGGCAGGGGAATTACTTAAACTTGGGCAGTGGGGGTTGCAGTGAACTGAAATCGTGCCACTGCACTCTAGCCTGGGTGACATAGCAAGACTCCGTCTCAAAAAAAAAAAAACCTGGAAAAAAAAAAAAAAAAAAAAAAAAAAAAAAAAAAAAAAAAAAAGAGAGGCAGGGACAGCTTTTAATTGCTCATATCATTGACCAGATTTTGAGAATAGAAGATAATCAGGCAGTAATTTCTTTTTTTGTTGGGGAGATGCATAGTGCATAGACTAACCCCAGATCTTTATGGGGTATGACTAAAGCCACAGGGTCAGGACCAGAGTTAGGACAGAAGAGGAGGAAGACTTCTCTCAATACAGGCCAAGCAGCTTTTCTTCTCATATTTTCTTTGGACTAAAACAAGGGGCTGCTGTCAAAGGGTTTTCCTGCAACTTTCTCGAGAGAGAACTCACTACCCTCTGAAATACAGAACCTGGGGCTTGATACTAAATTGACAAACCAAAAGAGAAACAGTGTGATGCATTTTATTCCCAGATACTAACAGTTGGTGTTAGGGCTAAGTTCCTTCCGTACTGATAAGGACAACTACATTCCCTCTTTCAGAACTTTTCAGAGATTAAATCCCTCTGAGCATTGTAAACTCACTGAGTTCTTTCAGAATGTAGTGTATTTGAGATGGGCTCCATTTTCCATTCCTTCAGCAAAGTTCTTCCCTATGAAGTTATTACAACTTGTCTGTAATCTCTCCAGTTGTGCTACTTCTAGTACTTTGATGTAGCTCTTTCTTCTTTGAAGGTATGTCTATATATCTGAATTGCTGGCTCATAAGATTCATGTGTATGAAAAGCATGCTAATTGGACTTTAACTCCATTGAAGGTAAGATGTATTAACACTATAAGTTTGCAGAGTGATAATTAGATTCTAATTGATTTGTGAAATTAAATGTGAGGAAAAAAGGATTGCCTAATTGGAGTGGGTGAGAACCAATTTTTCACTCCTTTATTAAGGGTCATTAGCATGGTTATGTGTTTTTTGTTCATTTTTACTCAACTGCAGAGTGGGAAACAGCAAACCACACATCTCACCCAGGAACCTTGCATTCTTTCTGTTCTAGTGAATTTTAAGCTTGGCATTGTGTTCCCAGATCCTCCTTCCATCCCTCCCTTCTTTTCTCCCTTTTTCTCTCTCCTCCACCTTCCTTCCATCTCCTTTTTCCTCCATGTTGATGGAACAGCCAAGAAATAGCCTCAACTTGTACTTAATGCAGGGCTGCTCTCCACAATGTTTATGAAGCCCACATGCTCACAATGCCTGCCAGGTGACCTGGCAGCATGTCACCTCTCTGCATTTACCTCCAACCATTGTGTCCCTGCCCCCACCTCTCCTGCCACTGTCTCAGAATGGGGCATTGTTCCCTCTGCTTGGAGGAGTGACCTTCCTCCAGATCTCGATGGCTCTCTCCTTTCATTTTTTACTAAAACATCGCCTTGGTCATCAAAACCTGGAACTGCTTCCTTCCCCTACATATTTTCCCTCGTCTTTCCTGCTTTATTTTTTCATTTCAGCATGTACTGCTAACATACTATATATTTTATCCATCCCTTTTATTACCTGATTCCCCCACTAGGGTGGGGGAAGGCACAGGATTGTGTAGTAGACACAGGATTCACTTGGGGCTGATTAAAAGTTCTGGAGAGGAATGGTGAGGATGGTTGCACATCACTGTGAATATACTTCATGCCACTGAGTTTTACACTTAAAAATGGTTAAAATGTCAAATTTTATGTATATTTTATACATAAAAAAAGCTCCACAAGGACAGGCTGTTTTTCTATTTGCTCCTGATACAATTCGCTTTGCCTAGTTGGCACTTGTTAAATTACTGTGGTGGGGCTGGGCATGCTTCAGGGGTTCACCTCCTGCCCCCACCAATTCTGGTGCAGTCTGAAGGTTGGAGTCAAAAGGGGTGAAAACACAAAGGAGAGGACAGAGACCAAGAGCAAAGTGGAGCCCTGTGAAAGCAGCCCTCTATGTCTGAAAAACAAGATGTTGCTCTCCTGCCATAAACGCCCATTGCAGGAAGCGCTGTCAGCACCAACAGTATGACTGTTCCTGTCAGCACATCTGAGGGACTGTCATGAGGGGCCTCACTCAGAGAAAATTACCTTGAAGCAACATCAAATATAACATCGTGTTTGACATTAAAAATCACTGGCAGGGCTAGTTTGGTATTAGCTCAAGTAAAATGGAATTTCACATGCTCATACTGACTGAGGGAATAAAAACAAGCTGTGGTTTTAACAATAGGTACTTCTAGAAAACGAAAGTTAAAGAATTTCATGAGAGTAGAACCCAGTCTAGCATACATTCACCACAGAATGTCAAGGCTCTGCTTTCACCAGGGCGAGATCGAGGACAAGGTCAATTTCAGCAACAGACCATGCCTGTCTCCCATTATAAAAACCCCAAAAAGGTTATTCATAGACTGTAATGTTATTCTTTCCTTTGAAAGATAGTCTTAATATCAGTTACTTAATGCCTGAGTGTGCCAAGTAATTTGATAAACTAGCGGAAGCTAATCTTAAATTTGTGGTGAGGTGTGGGTGGGTTTATGTCCAATGGGATATTATTCAGCCTTAAAAAGGAATGTAGTTCTGATACATGCTACCACATGGATAAACCTTGAAAACATTATGCTCAATGACATAAGCCAGCCACAAAAGGATAAATGTGGTATGATTTACTAATAGGAAGTACCTAGAACAGGCAATTCATGGAGCCAGAAAATAGAATGGTGATTACTAGGAACTTGGGGAAGAGAAGAATAGGGAGTTATTGTGTAGTAGGCACAGGATTCATTTGGGGCTGATTAAAAGTTCTGGAGAGGAATGGTGAGGATGGTTGCACATCACTGTGAATATACTTCATGGCACTGAGTTTTACACTTAAAAATGGTTAAAATGTCAAATTTTATGTATATTTTATCACAATAGAAATAATACTCTCCTCTCTCCAAAAAAGATTCCAGGACTTAGTCAATGAATTAGTCACACTTCAGTGAACCTCAATTCACAAAAACCTGGAATATTTGTTAACAAGATAATACAGTTTTTTCCAAAGAGAATAACTTATTCAGTTTTCTTGACCAAGGAATGCAAAATTTTCCAGTTGCCTTTGTGGGAGTGTGAGATGTGATACACAGGGGTCTCTCAGTGACTTAGCATGGTGAGGAATTACTTATTTGCAAGGCAAGAGTTCATCGCCGGACTCAGAACAGGCTCCCTGCTGAACTGTCAGCACTTCCGTGGCAGGAGCTGTGTCTGCTGGGTTGGTGCTCTCCAGGTGCTGCATTCCTTGCAGAGCTCATGTAGGAGCTTGCTAATTGTGTGTTGAATGAATGGGACTCCAGGTTTCTGTGCCCTTCTCCCATTCCCACTCCCATTCTCACCTCAGTAGGTTTCATCCGCTGTGAAATTCACCAATCGGTTGTACTGCTTCCAAAGATAAGAGCAGAACCCTGGAACATTTTCTCCATTTAAAGAAATTATTGTATCAGAGTAGTGTGATTACACTGGAATAGATGGGGGTTTAAGGATGGAGAAAGCGTGAAGCTGATTTTGACCAGGGGATGTTTGCTCAGCAGCCTCCTGTCTTGTCTGTCTCAGGGGTAAGGAAGACTGATGGCTCTGCATGGTGGCAAGAATGAGACTGCCATGATGCTTGAGCCCTATAATCCCTCCGTGGGCATGTGAGGACAGCTCTCATTTTAAGTAGGAGGCACAGGGAAGCGTTGGTTTTCTGCAGCAGCCTGTCCATGCCCTGGCCTTTGCAATGAATCATGACCAGTTATTTACAGCATCTCTGGGAACTGAGGTATGCTGGCCTCTGAGGTACATGGTAGATATTATTTCTCCAACTGAGAATTAGAGGTAAACAAATAGATGAGGTTTCTCTCTGGTAGAAGGCAGCCAAGATGATGAATGGTGGAATTAAGAATCATTGGTATTATTTATGATGCTGATACAAAGCCTCGACAGCAATCTGTGCAGTCATCACATGCTTGCAGCTTATATTTAGAGAATAAACAGCAGAAGAACAGGGAGTTTAATAACATCAGGAAACTAAAGAACAAACTTTTTCTTAACTCCAAGGCAAAAATAAGACCCTGGGTGATCATTTCTTCTCTGGCTGCACAGCCTATGATTAGCCATTAAAGAGTCCACATTTCATTGACGTTCTTATCAGAAGTGAATCTACATTTTCTGGTTGTTTTCTGAATGCTTATAAAAATATCATTTGCATATGCCATTTTAGAAGGAGCTGTTTTATGCTGCACTGAAAACTTTTTTTCAGTTTAGTTCACGCACAGATGTTGGTACAAATGATTTCGTCTAACTTTTAAGTCTTTCTTGGCTTTCTGTATCTTCATCCTACCCCATTCTGTCCTGAAAACTGACAAAATACTAGAATAGATGAAAGGCCAGAGGAATTTTGTGAGTCCTATTGAAATAGGGGCAGAATTATATCCTTGGAAGAAGCAGTGTGGTGACCAAGGACAAGAGGAAACTTTTCTCTGATATATTTTGTTTCATCACAATTTTGTTTTACTTTATGTCTTGTTCTCTCCTTGTTTTTGACCTTGGAAGTCCCTCGACTTTAATACCCTCGTGGATAACATATCTGTGGATCCAGAAACAGGAGATCTTTGGGTTGGATGCCACCCCAATGGCATGAAAATCTTCTTCTACAACTCAGAGAACCCTCCTGCATCTGAGGTTAGTTTTAAAAATGAACCAAATGAGTGACTTTATTCCCAGCTACTGTTTTTGTTGTTGTTGTTGTTTTCAGTGAAAACATAATTCTCAATTATATTTGCAAATAAAAGGTGGGACATGGATAGATGATCCAAATGATCAGAAATAAAAACTTTTGGAGGTGCTTTAGTCAGAGTCTAGGCAAGAAGCACATGGCTCACTTAAATTGGATAATTTGAGAGGAGTTTATTCAAGGTACTATATACAAATGTGTGGAACAGTGTAGGGAACTCAACAGAGGATAATGCAGTACCCCAGGGCAAGGGAAGAAGGAAATGAAGACTGGCAGCCAGAACAGGTAGACCGTGGTGTCTGGAGAGGGTAGCCTGAGAGGGAGCTGGCTTCTGGTTGAGGGTTCCTCAAATAACATAATGATGCCACACTGCTATGGTTTAATCATTCATCTGTTACCTGCTTTCCTATTCAATTCCCCCTTCCTGTGTGGCAATGCACAGGTCCATGCAGTGGACCAGTCCTGGAGCACAATGGCCAGCCTCTCTGGATCTTCCTGCAGGGTAGCAAGATAAATCGCTGGAATTATTTTGGCTTAGAAGATCTCATCTTCCATCTTAGTTATGGGACTCAAAGACTCCGTTTTTGTGCCCATGGTTTATGCAGTGGACTATTTTGGGTACAAATAAGAATTTTCAACCTACTTCAATATAGGTATTAACACATCTGCTGAGTTTTCAGTGTCTACTAAGTATACTTATTATATACATTAAATGTATACCATTTTGACATATTTGTTTACTGCTGTCTATTGTTAAAGCTGAGTTTTAAGAGTCTGTCTTGCCTGCCCAACAGGAAAAAAAAAGTGTTAAAGCCTGTATCTTGGGTTAAAAGAAAAAACAACTAAAAACTAAATGTACATTTCCATTTACATTATGGCTCTCCTACCTTTTATCTCTAGGTTTACAGGACAATTGTGATCATATTTAATAGCAACGCTTTGTGCCTTTTGCTAGTTTATAGCTATTAGGGTTGCTGAATGGTATGTTTAATAGAATTGAAGAAATGTATGCTGTGGAGTGTTCAGTGTTCAGAACTGAGCAGAATGTTAGATTCTAATTTGTTCTTGCTTGTTCGCGTATTTGGTGATCTTGGGTCATTTGCTATAGCATGGATTTGTGTTTGTTGTTCTGGAAAAAAACACTTCATTTCTAATGACTGATCTGCAAAGGAATAGCAAAAAATAATAACAATTCATTATCTAATGCACTGCCCCTAGAAGAGTGATTTAGTTTTATTAACGAGAAGCTTAGTTAAGCCAAGGTGCACCATCAACTATTTCTCTGTAAGTAGCTACTACATGTTAATGCTATGGCAGTTTCCTAAGACATCTGTCTTCGGTGCCTGCTGTTTTTAAGAGGTCATATTAAACATGCCCACAGACCCTTTTATATCCAGGCACCAGCCTTCACGGTCTGCCACATTTGGTATTTTGTGATGTAGATATCCCTTCAAGTCACTATATATTATTGTAAAGGCTTAATAATAGATAGAGTGGAAGGGGAATTTAGAGATAATCTAGTCCCATCCTTCTCCTTCTACAGATGAGAAGCAAATGGTAAGTGGAAGATTCAAGGCATGACCCAGGTCTCCTGCCTCAGTGTAGTGCTTTTCATACTAAGTTGAATCATATGCGATTGCTATTTTTGACAGCCAGAATGATCAAATATTGGCTATTTCTTATGGTTGGCTTAACAGGATACACTGTTATTAATGATACAATCACATTTCTCCTCAATTAAGTGAAGGAAACTGAACTTACAAAATTTTATACATTTAGAGGTGGGAGGTTAAGTTCAGAATGCATAAGTGTGGTACAGAGATGTCTTTTTGGACCACGTTTTTTTTCTTAGATTGCTACATTTTAAAAACCAGAAATTAAGTGTAAACATCCAGTTCTCTGGTTTCTCTTAAAATACATGAAAATGGACCTGAATTACCGCATGGCAACAATTTGGCGGTTGCTGAGTGTATTAGTCAGGGTTCCCTGGAGGGATAGAGCTAATAGGAAAGAGATATATGTAATAGGAGTTTATTAAGTATTAACTTACATGATCACTAGGTCACACAATAGGCTGTCTGCAAGCTTGAGGAGCTAGGAGAGCCAGTCAGAGTCTCAAAATTGAAGAACTTGGAGTTTGATGTTTGAGGGCAGGAAGCATCAGCACGGGGAAAAGATAGGCTGGGAGGCTAGGTCAATCTGGACTTTACATGTTTTTTTGTCTGCTTTATATTTACTGGCAGCTGATTCAATTGTGCCCACCCAATTAAGGGTGGGTCTGCCTTCAGCAGCCCACTGACTCAAATCTTCTTTGGCAATACCCACATAGACACACCCAGGATCAATTCCTTGCATCCTTCAATCCAATCAAGTTGACACTCAGTATTAATCATCACACTGAGTAACAGCTTCCTCCCTCCACATTTACTGAAGTCCCCACTGCTCCCTAATGTCCCACATCCAGGATGTGCCACTCATTTGCATTTCCTGCCTTGTCCCTGTAGGTCTAGATACTCTCTACTTCTGCTAAAGATCACTTAAGATCAGTACCCACCTGTTCCCAAATGAGGAAACAGGTGCATTAGGTGTAATTTTGGAACAAAATAGGATTTATCTCGTTGTATGAGATTATATGGCTTCTTACGGAGGATGACTCTATGCATAAGGTTAAATGACTTAACAAAAATATTTTATTTCTTGTATAGGTGCTTCAAATCCAGAACATTCTTACAGAAGAACCTAAAGTGACACAGGTTTATGTGGAAAATGGCACAGTGTTGCAAGGCAGTACAGTTGCCTCTGTGTACAAAGGGAAACTGCTGGTCGGCACAGTGTTCCACAAAGCTCTTTACTGTGAGCTCTAACAGACCGATTTGCACCCATGCCATAGAAACTGAGGCCATTATTTCAACCGCTTGCCACATTCCAAGGACCTAGTGATGGCAGCTGAACAATGAATGCTGACTAAATGTGGACATCATGAAGCATCAAAGCACTGGGAAAGGTATGATGTGTAGGACTTTTTTTGAGAACACTATCAAATCAGTCTTGGAATACTTGAAAACCTCATTTACCAATAAAAATCCTTCTCACTAAAATGGCTAAATCAGTTATGTCAACTGTCAGGTATTAAATAACTTTACAGTGACCCCAAAAGTACTTACCCTAAAACACGTGTTGCCTGAAAGCACGTGTGTATCGCTGCCTTGCCATGTCCTGTTCAGAAGAAACAGGAGCAGAATTAGCTCACGTGTCTTCAGAACTCCAGTTCATAGGACAGAAAACTAGATGTGCACTGTGAATTTCCCCTCTACTCCATGCATACCTCTTTGGTGAAGCCATTAGCCATTTTGCCATAGTCAGACTTGTTCCCATTTTCCCTTCACTATGTGACTTTCTCAGTAAATATTAACCCGAATGACTCCAACTCTCCTTGCACTCTTGCTTTTTCAATTCTCCTGTATCAATGACCTGTAGGAAAATCTTAAAATTCCTGTGAGTGTTGTCATACCTGAAAATTATGAATCTCTATGATCTTGGCAAAAATTGTGCATTAGAGTGTCTTTGACTTGGTGAAAGGAAGTTTGTTCACTTCGATGACTGGATGCAGAATGAATCCCATAATTGACTCAGGTAAAGAAGCTAAGTGTCCCCAAAGACTACATTGTTGTTGAGGTGTTGGTGGTCGTGCTGGTGGGCTTTTGTTTAATATTTAAACTTGCTGTGGAGGCTGAAAAGAAAAAAAAATAGAAAGGTAAACAAATTGAAAAGATCAACCTTTGGCTATCTTCTGAGAGACATGACTAGAAAGAAAACATGACTTTATCGTCTTGTTATAGAAGCTGATATATAAAGGTTACCCATCTTCATTTATTTGTTTGTCTCTTTTGAAGGTATAACCTTCATGCTGAATTACTTCATTGGGATGTTAAGGCAATGACTGTAGAAAGGAAGTTTTTTTTTTGTTTGTTTTGTTTTTTGACAAATTTTACTCTGTTGCCCAGGCTGGAGTACAGTGGTGCAATCTCGGCTCACTGCAACCTGTCTCCCAGGTTCAAGCGATTCTCGTATCTCAGTCTCCCCAGTAGCTGGGACTATAGGCGCATGCCACCATGCCCAGCTAACTTTTGTATTTTCAGTAGAGATGGGATTCAACCATGTTTGCCAGGCTGGTCTCAAATTCCTGACCTCAGGTGATCCACCCGCCTCGGCCTCCCAAAGTGTTGGGATTACAGGCATGAGCCACCGTGCCCGGCCAGAAACAAAGTTTTTCTAAGGCACTTGTCATGATAATAGTCTGGCATTTCGGGGAAAATGTTTTGCCAATAAACTGAGAACCACCAACAGTTTAAGATCACTGACTTAAAGTAATAAACAGGAACATTTTGTTTTGGATCAAAAAACCACTTTCCTCACATTAAGATTGGAGTTACTTTAGTCATGATTCCAGTGACATAATATCCTGTGCCCTATGAGGGCTCAATTATTCCCAGATACTGCTCACAGCCCAGGATACTGGGTTCTCTGAAAGGCTGTCTTGAAACTATCAATGAGTATGATGCTTAGGGACACCACCCACCCCACATATTTCCTTATTTACAAAGAATCTCTTGAGTAGTTAGGCTCCCTAATCTTCAATAAAATAACCACATTCTGTTCTTTCTTGTTCTTGATAGAATAAGCAAATTCCACCAAAGAAACAAAAAGCCTATCCAATTTGACAGAGCACATACTCAAGATCACTCAAAAAGGGACATGTTTGGTTAGAAATTTCATAACATCCATTGTGAAAAAGAGGTAAACAGCTCAATTCATGTATTCTGTGATTCGCAGATCTAAATTTTTGCATTGCCATAGATTTAGTCACAAATTACAGTTTGCATCTGTAAGAATGAATGAAATTAATACTCCTCACTTGTTTTTATATCCAAGTCTTCTGAATTTTTAGGGTGTTAGAAAGAAAATTGTTTAAAATAACCCCATACTCCATGATGGACCTGATTCTTTCTTAGATTGCCCCTCGCTGTGTGAGGCTGACTGCTTAATGGATTTGTCACAGAGGTTTTCCTGGCTGAGAGATATCAGAGACTTTGATGGTGAAGCAGTGACAAGGGAACAAAAAGATGGGTGAGGAAACTTCAAGTGCAAGCTTTGCTCTTCTTTTAACTTTATGCCCAGTTCCATAATTGTGCTTTCAAATGTAATTCTAGCTGCCAATTTACACTTTACCAGAGTTAAAGCTTATTTTTAGTTTCATTTCCATGAAAAATGTGCACTTTGCTCTTGATTGACAGCTATGCTTTGACAGTTGATACAGGTTTACCCAGTGAAGGCTTGTTTTAGTTGAAGGTGAAAATGGAAGAGAGAAAAAAATTACTTCGACAGATCTCAGTATTTCTCTTTTTATTGCATTCGTTGTCTAACAACAATAATACTCATTGGCAAGAAATTTATTTACATTAACAAATTAAATTTAATCACAGGTATTGTTAGATTGGTCAGAAAACAAAGGACCACTGTGATATTTTGCTTGAATGCCTCTGAAAACCAAAGAGTAAGGAATCTCATTTGAAAAGGAACAATCTAGAGAAGTACATATTAACCAAGCACAAGAGAACAATTCAGACGTGGCACTATTGTCTCTTCCATGCAAATGATCAGACATCAAAATGTACAACTTAAAAGCTTAGGTAACATGCTAACCATACTTATCAGACTTAAAATTATTTTCAAACAATTCTTGTTCTTTACTGATATACAAAGAAAGCTGAAAAGAAATTCAACTTCTTACAGTGGAATAGAATTTATTCTCTTTTATTTTCAGCTGCCCAGTTTTGTCAGTAAGATGTAGCAGGTGTACGAGTGGTTGCAACACCATTAAAAATACAAAAGCAGTAGTTATGACATTAAATAATGTGGAAGAAAATATATATTTAAGGAATTTCACTAAGCACTAACTAAATTTCATGTTGTTGGGAGGTGTCATCTGGCTGGAGTGCCTCTTAATTCTCACTTTTTAAAGTAATTTAATTATTTCTGGCCAATTGTTCTTTCATGAATTAATGATTATATCCTTAACAGAAAACCTGGGTGTATAAATAATATAGTTGAAAGTAACAGAAGTGTACACCTTCCAACAACATATACTCCTAACCACTTATGTTTTTTTTTTTTTTTCTTTTTTTGGCAACAACCAAAATGCCATCACTTGCACAAAAAGTAAGTAAATGATCATGTGATGGCAGCATTCACCATCAAAGAGCCAGCAGTCAGTGACTTTAAGCATCACAGTCACCAATTATGTCATTTTAGAATTGAGCAAATTCACAAGAACACACAGTGCAATTTTTAGCCAAGAAAACTGCAGTCTGCAGTTGACAATGCCCAAAGCTGCATAAATTTCTTCTGAGCTCCAACTCAGCAATATGCAATCTTGACATCAAAGCATTAACCAAATATTTGAGGAAATTTTCTTACTAAAATACCAAGTATCTGATAAATCAATTTTACCAAAATATATAAACATATAGGAGGATAAGTGCATTTAGTAGAAATACTTACAATTAAAAAGTCTCTTAAAATCTATGGGCCATTCAATGTATACACAACACAAGAAGTGGCAATAAGGCTATGATTACGGCTCCAGGTCCTGACTGACCTTACCAACTTCCATACACAATATATTTTTTAATGCCATGTGATTGTAGTGTGTGTGCATGTGTAAGGTGGGAGTTATAGTCACACATACGTAGTTCTGAACATCTACACAAATGGCATGCACATTATTGAGAAGTTGTCTGTTCTCTTATCCCTTACATCTTACCTGTTGTTGAATCCCTAGCAGTTTTGGGGTTGGGTTAGGGTCAGGCATTGGATATCATCATATTTCTTTCCTTCTCCACTCTGAGGATCTGGAATCAGGTCACAGGCTGTGCTGGCTCCACATGCTTACATATGTGAACCTTCAAGTAACTACCATTCCCTCAATAGGCTCACACAGACACCACGCACAAGCAAACACAAACCCTCTGTCTACCATAAATAGAACTTGACGCTTTCAGTTTCCAAGAGAAACTGATTCTGTTGGCTTTTTCTTTGCCCCTCCAGCTCCTTAGTGGGGCCTATTCTATGCTGCTACTTCAAGTTACTCAAATGTGTTTTGTCTGGTGTTATTTTTTGCCCAGTGTTTTGGACCAAGACTAGATTTCCTGAGACTTTAAATACACAAGACAAATGCAAACAAAATCTGCCAACATACTCAGGCTGCTTTGAGGAGTGAAACACTGAAGCACATTTGGAGTTCCTATAACACTGCTTTCTTTTGGGAATGTACAGTCCTCCCCCAGCTTCCCATCCCCCATCCTAATGTAAGCCATTTTAATAGCAAATATGGATATTTGGTGGTTCATACCTGTAATCCCAGCACTTTGGGAGGCTGAGGAGGATGGATCACGAGGTCAGGAGATCAAAACCATCCTGGCTAACATGGTGAAACTCCATCTCTACTAAAAATGCAAAAAATTAACTGGTGTGGTGGCACATACCTGTAGTCCCAGCTACTCAGGAGGCTGAGGCAGGAGAATCATTTGAACCTGGGAGGCGGAAGTTGCAGTAAGCCAAGATCACACCACTGAACTCTAGCCTGGCGACAGAGCAAGATTCCATCTCAAAAAAAGAAAATAAGAAAACATAGATGTTTTGGCTGGGGGTGGTGGTACATGCCTGTAGTCCCAGATACTTGGGAAGCTGAAGTAGGAGGCTCACTTGAACCCAGCAGTTTGAGGCTGCAGTGAGATATGATGGCACCACTGCAGTCCAGTCTGGGTGACAGATGACAGAAAATAAAAACAAAAAGAAATATGGACATTTTATTTCTGGACTTTATCCTTAAATTCTTAGCTTTAGAATAGTGCACAGGCAGATCCTTGATTAAAAGCAAATTTGAAAAGATAGAAAAGGACTGCACTTTTCCATTTTACCTTTTCATTCTGAGACCACTAAGGTCTTTGCGTTAAGCAGGTGACATGAACCCTAGTGACTACTGTCCACCAAAGTGACCCTCATCTTCAGCTCTGTCAGGAGTATCTTTAGTTACTCAAATGGAAATATCTCAGTGTAATGATGGGGCTACAACCTATCTAAAGTATAGATGGTTCTCTTAGGTTTGCTGGGACACTTCCTTTAGCATCCTCTTGAACACTATTGTTAAACACTGGATTTCATCTTGAAGTTTAGTGTGCATAACCTTTAACACTTAAACATGAATCAGAGTATGTATATAAATACAGAATTTCATTTCCCTTTCATCAAATGCAATTTTCAAGCACATGTTAATTCTGGTGCACAATGAACCCAGAATTGTGTCTTCAGCACAAATGGCTTAGGTGCTAGATCAAACTACCTGTGACCATTTTTGTAGCCTGGGCCTAAGATATTTTAAGATTTCAGGCTAGAGATGATTATAGGGTCACAGATAGTGGCAAAGGTAAATTTGGTTCCTCATTTTCCCTTTTGCCACTTTGTTTCCAATGACAAACAAGCAAAAGGTAGCCAGTCCCATTTTGTGCCGGTTGAAAGCTGAGTTTGGCTTTAGCACCTATCATACTGCAATCATGAACTGCTGTGGGTTAAAAAAGCTTGTGTGATGCTGAGGGTGTGAAATCAATGTCAATCCCAGCTAAAGGATGACAGCCACAGAACAGCTTTATTGTCATGAAACTAAAGGGGCACTTCATCAGGAATGTTAGAATGGATGAAATGAGGTTTCTTCCCTAACTTAACACTCTGCAGTAATTTCTGATTCAGGCAAAAAGAAAAAAAAAAAAGAATGAGCTAAGTATTACATAAACTGTGAGTTACTTGAAGGGAGATGGTCTTAAAGTAATCTGTTGCAAAACTAACATCTTTTGATGGAAAACCCTGACCCAGATACAGCTCATACAATGCTTTCTGTCTGCAGCTTGGTCTCACCACACATTCCTTCCCAACAAAGTATCACCCAGACCCCAAAACACTTTTGGCTATTGTTAGAGTCATACTGAGCTCTCCTTTCCTATTTCATAGCAACCAGACATTCCCTTTCTGTTCATTTTCTTATAATAAAAAACTGCAAAGTTGTTAAGGTTGATGAAGTAACAATTCTGTGTTAAGTCATAAAGACACTGAAAACCACTAGCATTAAAGTAGGATTGTGCAAGACATTGGAGCCTCGATTAGGCATCATGCACTACAGTCAATAAAAGAAATAGAAAACAAAATACACACAAGATCTGAGGCCTTTCACTTTGTTTTTGTACCATAATATCAATCAATCAGTTTACATCTTATGCTTTGTGGGATAATCAAACCAAGTGACTTACAATTTCATCTAAGTAGTAATGTTAAAATAACTCATTTAGGCCTAAAATTACTATAATTTAACTTAAAAAATCAAAATAGTTATAATACTAAATGATTTAAGAAATAAGAATTTGATTTATAATATTGTCAGTTGGACATTTATCTACACATTCAATGTACAAAATTATAAAGAATACTTCTAAGACATTTAAGAAAATGCAATAGAATAGATCATAAATTAGGCATAGAGACAGACACTTACAGACATTTCCAGTATATACATCCATTTTCAAATATCACCAGAGTGTAAACATAACTTAAGATAATCATCCTTCTATTTCTACTCTTGAATACAGTGAAACTTCCAGTGTGATCCAGGTCACTTCTTTCCCCAAAGATTGGCAAAAATTTATAATAGAAAGTACTAGTATTACCAGATTTTTTACTAATTTAGTGTTTTAGTATTAGAAAAGTTTTGCCAAATTTTACCACTCATTAATAGTGGCTGCTTATTTTTCATGATGTTAGTAAATAACAAAGTAACAGACATCTCAAGATATTAAAGAGTATCCAGTATGGCAGTTTCATTATCATACCCCAAATGAAGATGATAGACGGAAAAACATAATGATGACTATGATAACTGTAAAACACAGTATTACTTTATGTCAACGTTTCTGAGGATGAATGGTCTGTACCTAATGAAAAAAAGAGCTGAAGCATAACAGACAATACTCTGGCAATGGAAAGGAAACAATCTTTGCGGGAAGAACAGAATTAAAAATGTCTAAATAATTCCTGAATTCAGATTTTCAAATAAGTCAAAAAAATTTTTTTTAACAACAAAAAATATCACAATGTTATTAAAATACAAGATGGGGCTAGAAGGGAGTTCCCTTAATCTGTTATGCTCAAAGCTCTTACCCAACTTCTGCATATAGAATGCTTCTAGTGGAAGATATGACGATGCTGGGAACAAAGCAGAGATCCTCATAAAGTAAAGGAAGTAAAATACTTGTCCAAGAATTCATGTGGCCTCAAGTCTTATTCTGAAACTTGCCCCTTAGAAAGTGGATAACCTCATTTTTAGAGTCAATGCAGCAGAGAACCAGATACATGAGCATAAAAAACAAAAAACCATAAACCCTCATCATATGAAATTTCTCAAAATGAGTTTTTCTCCTTCTTCTGCCCCAGTCTGCACTTGACTTAGTTTGGTGAAATACTGAAATCCTTAATACTGGTTTAAAATTAGTATAAGTTTCTCCACTACTAAAGTGTATCTCATGCACTGCCTTAAACTTTTTCTGTAGAACTGGAAATCTTTGAGGTATGGAAAGGAATGGCTCAGAAAAACCATTCAAAATCCAAAATGTTAATGGACAGCATTTTAGAGAGATTTTTCCTTCTTTACAGGAACATTCTTTGTACTCAAAAAAATTGGTTCTCTGGTTGAATGTTACTCAAATTTAAATTTCTTCTAACTGGTATTTCTATTTTTCTTAAAAGTACATTTGTTAAAACACTAACTGAGCCCACCTGGGAAATCTTGAGTAGAAAATATGTGACCAGTTCCTGATTGTGTCATAGGCAGGCTGAAGACCAGCCAGAATGTTCCCCAGGAGACGAAACCTGAAAATGGTGGTTTCCTTAGAAATCAATTTCCTGTTCAATTTCTTGGGGTGGGTGGGGGAAGAGGAACTGTGCTGTGTTTGCCAGTGTTGCTGAAATACTGAACACACAGCAGTAGCAAGGTCAACAGATCCCAATATCCCATGGCTGCATTCATGTCTGATTTTTTCTTTCTTGTTCAGCTATATCTGGAGGATAAATGTTACCCTCAGAACCTCAAGAATACCCAGTCCACATTCTTAAGGCTTTTGCTTTTTTCAGTGGTTGACAAATAGCTATAATTCTTTTCTTTCTTTTTGATGTCTAGCAAGCAGAATGGCTTGCTTGCCTTTTCCCTTAGTAGGTAACTACATAGCAGAGCACCCATGTTTCCATAGTGGGGTGGTCTTACTGTCCAGACTCAGAATTTCTAAGAAGGAACTTTTCTCACACATTGGAGTAGGTTTTGCAGCCCTAGAAATAAGTACTGGTCCGAGATCTCATGGCAGGCTGCTCTCTGCCATGCAGACATGTGCAATTGCCATTTCAGGATCCCATACTCAAAATTCACGGTGCTCCATTAACAACACCAAGGTGTGTCATGCTCTTGTTGGGTGGGGTCACACTAGTTCTCCAAGTGACAAAACACACCCAACACAACACGAGATGTTGGTAAGCTAGAGAAGAGTAAAACACAGCTACTTAAATGAGATCTCTGGTTTGTTAATAAACCAAAAGTGGCTTAGGATTATTTTAGTAGTTAAAATTAAGAATGCATTCTACTGCAGAAAATGCAGTTATTCAACACATGGGTCTTAGAGCCGCATTACCCCTATCATTTAAGTTTCAGGGTACTTCTCTTGGAGCATCTCCATCATCTGTAAGAGGGTATGTGTTACTGCTCACCAGCACCCTCGGCTGCAGTTGACGTCATCTTTTCTGTCTTTTTGGACTTCCTCTGCATTTGCTCCTGTTCCTTTCTCCTTAGCTTTTCCCTTTGTTTTTCCATTTTCTCTTGGGCCTTTCGAGCCTTCTCTAGAGACATCTTCATTTCCTTGAGTTTCTTTTTGACCACTGCTCGGTCCTGGGATGCTGTCATTCCAAGAGCCTAGGAAGAAAATGCACATACAAACTGAATTTGAAAACCAGTGACCCCTCTGATGATGTTAATATACAATATGTTCACGCTTATAAACTAATTCAAACATAGAAGAGGTAAGAACAGAGGAAGGACTAGTTACAATTATTTTCTAAAAATCTACATACTGGAGGCTACACTTTATTTCTTCTTTGATGGCCCTTGCAAAGTACACCCTAAAGCCTATCCAAATTAGTAATTCACGAGTGAATGAATGGAAAAAGTGCACAATTCTACTTCTCCAACCTTTGGGCTGTAGACATTTATAGGTAAAGGTATCGCTAAACTCATCAATATTTTCAAAGTGGAGGAGTGAGCACCTGCTGTCACAGAGGGCTCCAAGAAGGGCAAACAGAATTGAAATGGCTTCCTTTCTGCCAATGTTTTCATTACAATGAGAACCAAAAATGTCTTTGGGGCCAGAATGTTCATGTCAGCATGACTAGCCATTCTTTCCCTGTAGGCAGACTTATAAAGGAAGCTTGATTATAATGAGGAGGT
Organism: Cebus imitator; assembly: GCF_001604975.1. Lineage (NCBI taxonomy): Eukaryota > Metazoa > Chordata > Mammalia > Primates > Cebidae > Cebus > Cebus imitator. Next base: position 2,133,942 of record NW_016107352.1, on the reverse strand, counting down.
TGCTCGATGAACTTAGAATTCAGAATAAGGGGAGTTGCTTATGTACTTTAAATGTTTTGTGACCTTCAGAATCAACAGCGGGATGCATCTATCTCTCTCCCCAACAGGGACAGCCTTGTCAATGGGGCCTTCATATTCACAAGCTATTGATTGATCTCTAACCTTTTCAAGACTGTCAAGAGATACTCATCTGACGGTCAGCCTAGCAGGGGGCTGAAGCCGGGGTAGGGCTTGGGGGTGCGTAGAGCAGGCTGTAAGCTCCTTTTTCCCTTTCCCAAAGGGATGGATGCCACCTTGGTGTCTAAGAGAGATGGACTGGACAAGTGGAAATGAAAGTGCCACGGAGGGGAGGGAAGATGTGTGTACATATTTGGGGAAAAAACTTCTGGGGAGAACGTCATCCCATTTGAGAGTGGTGTGTACGGAAGAGTGGAGGTGAAGGAGAAATGAGTAAGGAAAAGAAGATTCATGGATCTGGGTCTTAATTCTAATGTGATGAATAAGTACACAGTGGCCATTATTAAAACTCATACTGCATCAGAAGTAAGGAGAGTTAATACATGGACCATGTGTTACCAGGTGGAAGCAATGCAGTGGGTCCCTCACTCTCTTAATCAGCAGCCTACCACTTGATTTAGAACCCCTAATGGACTTTCTGAAACTTCATTTACTACTCAGAAAGAATTCAACATCCTTTCTGCTGAATGTTGATGAGAATTACCTCTCAGATATGCAGAATGCTCTTATCTAATGAAAACATTTTAGATGCTATGAGTAATACAAATTATACCTGGTAACCTAACACAGACGTATAATTCTTTACCTTAAGTTTATTTCCATCCAACTGCAGGAGCTGCTCTCCAGTGATGTTTTGGGCACTGAATTCAGATACATACTGCTCCAAATTTAGGCTCATTAACCAGTGAGAAACCTGCTGCACACTCCACTCCTGAACGGCACGATTCTGACACTGACTGTGTTTGGGAGACTGTCCATCATCAAGGATCTGAGACAGGAATGTTACATAGTGTTGTTAAAGGACCAAGATACTATGGCTCATATTATGCTATCAAAGGGAATTTCTTAACCTATGAGAGCCACGTTTATGTTTAAACCAAAATGTGATAAGCTAATGGTTCTAGTGGTATTAAAAATATACTTATTACCCTATATGTTTTTATGTATTTGAAAGTTTAGAAATTCCCCCAAATAAAAAAGCACCATTATTAATGTAGGAAGTTTAACATTGAAGAAAATATACTATGTTGCAAACATTTACATCAAAACAGTCTGGACAGATTATAAGATGTAGAAAATAAGTATTTCATAAATATCTGCATGTAATGCATCACTTATCCTCTAATAACACATTCAAGTTTTGTAAAAACACTGAAGTATCTTTCACTTGGGAGAGGAGAGCATTAAGCTCTCAAGCCTTCTTAGGGAAAGTTTCACAACCATCATTTCATTTGAGCAGCAAGCAAAATGTGAGGAAGATAGGGCAGATAATATCCTTAACTGCTTTTAAGAAATGAGGAAACGGCTGGACATGATGGCTCACATCTGTAATCCCAGCACTTTGGGAGGCTGAGGTGGGTGGATCGCTTCAGGCCAGGAGTTTGAGACCAGCCTGGCCAACATGTCAAAACCCTGTCTCTGCTAAAAATACAAAAATTAGCTGGGTGTGGTGGTGCATGCCTGTAATCCCAGTTATTCAGGAGGCTGAGGCTTGAATCTGGGAGGCGGAGGTTGCAGTGAACCAAGATTGTGCCACTGCACTCCAGCCTGGGTAACAGAGTGAGACTTGTTTCAGAAAAAAAAAAAAAAAAGACAAAACTGGGGCTCAGGAAGTCTATGTGCTCTGTCCAAGATCACACAGTAAGTGGCAGAGCTCAATGGTTACAAGTTTATTCCAGATTTCTGGCTCTGCCCACTGCAGAATATTCCTTTTAATAGTACAAAGGGACAGGTTGGTTTCTAGACCCACTAAGCTGAGAGTAGATGAAGGTGATGATGTCTTGGAGGAAAGGAGTCACCTTGGTGACCCACACAGGGAACACAGAAGGGACAGGGTAAGCCAAGATGAAGGCAAAGGAGAGGAAAAAGAATGGACCATGTTGATGTAATGGTGATGGGAGATAAATCAAGGAACTCTGGAGGTGCAATGCAGAGATCCTCTTAACTTAAAAACATCTTTTAAACTAAGATATGATAAGGGCGGAGAGTAAAACTATTTAACACAAGGTAACCCTTCGCTAAAGAGGAAGGTGTTGTTGTATTGTCTGATTTTTCAATCATCTCCAAAGAGAGAAAAAGCATGTTCAAACAATAGCACATAAGCCACCACACACAGCCCACTGATAGCTCACCTCGTCATCTATCATATCCAGGCTCTGAGTGAGGGAGCGATAAAAGAATCAAGAAGAAACATGTTACAGAAACTGGAGACACAACATATATAGTACACAATTTTAATAAAATGAAAATTGCACCAAGCTTGAAGAATACGGGCAGAAAAGCTTATGAGAAAAAAAAAGTTTTATGAATCAAAAATCATGTTAGAAAGAAATAGTAAGAACAAATACTTAGAGCAAAAATATATTTATTCATAATGCCTTCTGTCCTCCCCCATTTTTTGAGGAACTAAGTTAATCACTAACCTCATTTCCTGACTCTCTTGTACACGTTTATCTCCCGATAATTTGTAGCAATACTAATTTTGACCTGTGCTTTTAAATAAATGGTTCTCAGCCTATTTTCCTTCTTTATCAAAACTGTCCATGTCTACTGCAATGATTCTCAGAGACCTCACCCTAATCAGAACAGTCTAATCAGAGGCAGTATCAGAATCTTTGGGTGAGGGTGGTTGTGGGAGGATGCAAGAAAAAAAAAGAATGAGTAATTTGTGAACTTCTATGTGATTTCTGAAGTTCCATGTTTACCCTACAGTTCCCAGCCTCCTCATCATGTGTATTTACATATACACATAAAAGCTTAACCCCCTGGAAAGCTTAAGAATGAGACTTTGCTTTTGTGTTGAGAAAGACAGGGAGAGAAATCATGAAGACTTCATATTAAATATAAACCACGGTCCTGATGATTTCTATGCAAGATCTACCCTAAAAACATTTTCCTGGTGATGGTTCATGGGTAAAATGTCAGATTTGACAAAGCAGTTCTGTCACAGTGCCATTAAAGTACCTCATCTGATGACAGTGCTAAGGACTGAGAGATCCCCGGTGTTTTAGGTTCTGCTCCTAAGCCGCTGAGGTCTGCCGAACTGGTACTGCTGGGACTGAAGTCATCATTGAAGGTAAAATTCTGTAAAAATAAATGAAGCTCAGTGTTAAATGAGTGCCGTGAGTGAGCAAGAAGTAGGTAGGTGTGTTTGCAAGCTCTAAAAAGGCTCTTTAAAACAATCTTAGCAGAAACTCATGTTTGATTTGGTGATGACCTTCAATGGGGCAGCGGTTGAGAATGCTGCACCTTGTGCGTTTGAGGGAAGTCAGGAATTCTGGTGCTTTCTCCATGTGATGAAAGGATAGGTGTTGTAGAGAAATAACTCTTCAATCTCTCTTCAAGGGTACAGAATTCATTATCCTCTGCAACTGCTCAGAAGAGTAATATTAATAAGCCTATCTTTTTTGACCCTAATCGTGATGAGTAACAGTGTAAGTAAAAATACAAGATGGTGTGGAGAGGCTGAGTTATTAGGAACAGATGGCAATTCATATTAGAAAGGTAGCTAGAGCACCCCCTGGGAAGGATCGCTTGCTGTTGGCCGTGAAAAATACTATGAGAAATGGCAGATCCTCTCCTGGATGTACCCTTCAAGATGATGAGTTCTGGGGGAGGTCAGAGTCTGACAATACACTAGTAGTTACATGCTGAAATACAACTCTCTCACAGCACCAGCAGAGTATCAAAGAGGCTGCCACACAGCACAGACACAGGTTACTAAATAATCACCTGGGGGAGGGGAAGGTGGGAGTGTGTAAATAAAACTTCCCTAGAACTTCATTAAAATGTTTGGTGGATATAAAAATCAAACAACTTAACAATGACTATATAGCTGTACTTGTAAAAAACATTTTTAACCAAATCTGGAGTTTCTACAGCGCAAGATAATGGCAGAATTCTTCAAATAGCATTTAGATGTCTCAGATCCAATATTGAAAATGTTTCAAGACCAAAGTGATGTGCTACTGTCAAAACTTCTTTTGCTAGTAATTCTAAAATGGCTGGATTCCCAGGAACTCTAAGCACTTGACCAACACCATCTTGTTTCTATTTCATTTCCTTAGGAATTGGACTGTTAGTTTTCCACTAGGTTCCCTTATACTGGGTTTAGTTGGTTATCAAAAATAAATACCAGGCCTGAAGCTGGAGACTTCAGTACCAAACAAACTCCAAAGTTTGCTAAAACTTCGGAAAAGAAGTCTAAGTTAGAGCACACAGAGGTAGGCCAGCAGAACATTTAAGCAGCAGGACATTTAACATGAACATTACCATTTGGTATCCCAGTCAAAACCCTTTGAGCTGTTGAAAAGATTTAATTGAAACTGAAAAGAATTAAATTCAAGTAACATTAACCACGTTTCTGTTTGAGAAAGAAAAGTGAACACAGATAAAAGGAGACCAAACAACATGTGAAAGTTAGCCACCATATGTATTTCAATAAAATGTTAGATAAGATTTGCAGTGTCATGCTGGAAATAACCATCATGCATTTAAAACAAGTGACACCCATGCATATATTTCCTAATTAGGTTAAAGAACTTTGGTGATGGGATTATACAGCAGTTATTCAACATAGAAGTTGGATACTAAAAGAAGAAATAAGGGTGCTATGTCAGCATTGGTTTGTTTTAGAGTTTCACTTAGATGTACTGAACACATATTCAGTCCCAAATTTATTTGCTTTTCAGTAAATTTCGAGAAGCACGATGAAATAGCTTAGTAATGTAATTTAAAGTAGAATACTGGGTAAACAAATCTATTACTCTGTTCTATGATTCAAATGCATCTTTCCCAGCATGGCTTAACTGTCAAACTGAGATTAAATAGCAATATATGAAAAGACAGGCAAATCAAAGAGTAATGTACAATCTAGAATGAAACAGTATTAAAGAAGGTGATGGTTAAATGAGGCTATTTTTTCCTACATAAGAAATACCATGCATTGTTTATTGCAGTGTTATTACATTGGTTTCTTGGATCCAGACTACAGACATAAGTTGAGAATGCCTTCCAAAGATTGAAGAAGAGGAGGGATTTGGGTTTCTCTTGTTTGCTTTTGTAATCCATGTGTTTTCTACCTTGGACCCCTTTTTATCTGAAATTAGAGTCTCAGGAGAAGGCTGAAGGGAACTTGCAGGTGCAGGCAGGTTCCTGAAGGAATAGGATCCTTTCCGGCTGTCATTAAACCATGAGAAAGGCATGCAAGGGGAACGAGTGGAGGTCTGAGCTGCTGAACGTGGCTTGGGTGTCCAGTTTTCCAGTCTGCCTCTGAAGACCCTGTTTTGTGAGAAGAATGGGTGTGTTAGATAAAGTACAGATAAAAGACTTATTCAACCAGAGGACTCTGAATAAAGTTTGAAGTAATGATTTGAGAATTGTTCTACTCAACAGAATAAAAATTTTCACTTTTGACTATAACACTAATTTTAACAGTGATCTTTTTGTCTCTAAATTGATTCTGTTGACAATGATCAACAGTTTTGTATTGCTCTTGCCATGGTAAATTTTTAAAAAATGTGCCCAATAAGTGTATGTGGATGAATTACAATCAGGGAGGAGCACAGTCTTTTACGAACTGCTATTAGCTTAATCATCACAGCACTCCCTTTATCTGGGTGACATGCCTCACTGCTAGTGACATTAGCTCATAACCAGCATTCTTTCCTGTCTTCCTCTGGACTTGTGTTCCCAAGGGCCTGAGACTTAAGAAAATAATATATTTAAATAATTTTGAAATTTCAGGGTTCATAATACTTTAGGTAAAACACATAGTTTATTGGGTTTTCACCAGAATCGTAGTGCCTTTTCACAGGAGGGGCAGGAGATCTGAAGTCCTGATCTCCCACTTGGAGAGTTTATCACCCCGAGTACATGGCCTCAGGCCTTCTCTTGGCCTTTAGTTCTCCATCTGTAAAAGGTCGATATTTTTATGTATCTCATATGTGTTTGTTTAAATGAGATAATATGTGTGAAAGTGCTTCAAAAACTGTCAAAAGTCTGTTTATTATTTAACATTTAAAGGATTCAAAGGCATTTGAGGAACAGTCTGAAAACAGATTTTTTTTTGTCTTAATGTAAACTCTTTCATATTTGTAATTATCTTTTGGTTAAGAGAAAAAAATAATTACTAGAAACCAAAGTAGGAAAGGGCAGTGGTTTATGTACATCTTGGAAGAGTTCAGCCTTGCTATTTGATGGAATGCCCATTATTTGATAGCTGCTGATATCAGGGACAACATAAAGATTCCCTTTTAATTAAAAGTACCTGAATACCATAGCCAGACAACTTCTGTCCCATCACATGAATACTGAGTTTCAGTCTTCTTACATCTCATTTCAAATAAATTTTGAAATATATTTCCAGTTTACAGAAATAATGTAACACCTAACAATTCCATTTCCAAATATTATTGTGAGAATCAAATGGGACAATAAATGTAAAAAGCATCTTGTAGACTGTAAAGCAAGATAAAAATGTAAAGGGATTATAAGACTGATAAAGAGAATGAAGAAGTCAGTGAGATTCTGATAAAATATTGAGATCAGCATGCCGAGTGAACCAGAGGTCATTGTATACATGGTCTACACTCTAGGTGACCAAAACTCCAAAATATACTCCAAAAATACAAATTTGGAGAGAGACAGCTATCCCCTCTGCAGCCTCTGGGGAGGGTGGAGGGAATTCAACTTGAGAAGGATCTTGGGCACTGACCCTCTGGGACGTAAACATGTGTCTCTAAGGAAAGATATGACTAGTGGCTCCTGATTTACAACTCTGGGAATGTCTCCATGGAGCTGGTTTCGTCCCCCTCTTCCAGTTAGCCTCCTTAAAATCTAAGCACGTTACCTCTGCAGAGGTAAATCTCTCTGGAGTTCTCACTATGCACTCACAATTCAACTTCTGTTTTTGTTTGTTTGTTTGTTTGAGATAGGGTTTTGCTCTGTTGCCCAGGCTGGAGTGTAGTTGCGCAATTATGGCTCCCTGTAGCCTCGACCTCCTAGACTCAAGCAATCATCACACCTCCACTTCCAGAGTAGCTAGGACTATAGGCATGTGCCACTGTGCCTAACTTTTTTATTTTTTTGTACACATAGGGGTTTCACTATGTTTCCCAGGCTGCTCTTGAACTCCTGCCTTGGACTCCCAAAGTGCTGTGATAAGAGGTGTGAACCACCACTCTTAGCTTCTTAATTTAATTTCTGAGGTTTGTTTTTTAGCTTAGGTTCTACATTCTAGTAAAAATGCCTAGAAAATTCTAGCTATGCAGAAACATAAAAATATTTTCTCTGCAGTCCCACACTCTTATAACTGGACATCTCTGAGGAAAAAGTAGCCCTGATTATCATTATCCTTTCTGGTTATAGATTACTGAATCAAAGGAATTTTTAAAAAAGTTTTATTCACAATTGTAATAAAGTATAGTAGTGCTTAAATATATGAATGTTTTAAAGTTTAGAAATAGGCCATGATTAATGACAGCATGACAATCTTGTCCTACTCCCAGTGAATAGCCTTTGTAACAATGCTTTTAGAACAATCACTAGTACCTTTTTTTAAAAAAATAGGGAGAAAATAAGAATTGTTTTCTACTTATAGTCATTCTATTGCTTTATTTGAAAAGAACTTTCAGTATTCCAAATCCTGTCCAAGTAACATTTGAAAACAAAAATCTGAAGGTCACATCTAATTAAACTCATTCACAACATTTTCACTGTCAGAAAAATATTCAAGACTAATAATTCCACATGGACCTTTGTATCCAGCACTGAGGAGGGTCCTGAGACCATGTAGTTCTTACATGATGCAGCAAAGGAGATCATGGAAGCTGGGCCTCTGGTGATACCCACAGGCTTTCTTTCCCCAGCTTTGCACATCAGGTTAGTAGGAAGGAGGAAGGGTCAAGCAGAATGTAATGAGAGGCCAATTCTGAGGAGACACCTACGTCTCTACAGTGGCAACCTACCAGATTCAGGGATATTTTAAAGAATATTTTTCAGTTCCCCGTGAGGCTTGGCTGTGCCCCTGCTGAAGCTATATCCTGTATGTCTTAATTCTCTGTGTGTATCTGTGATTTTAAAACTCCATGAACGGATGTAACCCCTGGATACTTGCTAGTATTCTTAAAGAACTGAACAGTGAGTGGTATGCTTTGATTTCTTGGACCTAGAGAATATTCATTTAAAAAAGGAAATTTTTACTTTAAAATTACAGACCTATTGGCTTAGCAGACATGCTTTCTAAAATAAATGTCAATTTCCTTCTGAATAAATTGAACTCTTGGGCCCACAATAGAAGCAGAAAGGATTTGGCAGCAGTTATTCTGTGCTGACCACTCTTACAGTCTATTCCACTTGGTGGAGAAATCCATTAGGAACAACACAAAATCCTTCCTTCCCTTCTTATTTGCTTCCTTCCTTTCTTCTTTTCCTCCCTCCTTCCTTTTCTTTCTTTTTCACCTTCCTTTCTCCCCAAAATCGAGATTGGTAGAAATGAGCTCTTGATGAATCTGAAAATAATTTTTCCAAAGGATGAAAATAGGCATATATCCTATATTTCCTCACCTTTTTAAGCTCTAATTTAGTGGCTGCTATCATTTTTGGAAAAAACAGAATCACAAGTCATTAAATTCAGTTTTCATAATCCAAAGATGCCATTTTGGGGGTAGCTGTTTCCTGGCATTTACATGGTTTATGTGATATCTCTTTCAAGTAATGAACTCATTTAAATATATCTTGAATCCAGTTTATTCTGGGGCTGGTACCCCAAAATTAAATTGCCAGCTAAACATTCCAAGGTGATCTTTGTTGTTATTTTAACTTTGAATACAGGTGTGTGAAGCATTCAGCATCTAATTGGATGTCTTCAAAATATCATTAAGAGTTCAGAAACTGCCAGAACAGATAAAGTATAAAAGGAATACAGAATTCAAGGCAGGAGTAAAGGAAGTTAATTGAAGAAAGTTAGCTGCAACCAGAGGAAGAGTTGCAGACTTGTATTTACCTAAATCAAATGAAATAATTTTATGAGGTTCTAACATCCACCAAGGAGACTGAGGTTGTAAAGTTAGCCTCATCTAAAGGGTACCTGGAGACCATAACGCGTAACAGCTGTGAGAAACATGTCCCTCTGTAGCTCAGGGCCAACCCCTGCCCCTACCCAGATATATCCTGCTCCCAGATCCTGAGTTCTGATCTAAGTTTCTAATCAATAAGTAACAGTCCATCTGATATGGTCATTGTAGTGTTCAACTTTGAATCATTTGAGATGGTGAAACTATTCCTTAATGAGTCCTCTCCATACTGAAAAGGTTTAAAATGAAATAGAAGAGGATCATGTAAATAAAATCCATGCTATCAAAATATAAATGCTAAGTTTAAGAATAACAGATATATTGCTTAGGTGTTTGAGAAAATTTATATGAATATAAATCTGAAAGAGAAATGTGTACACTGATTCTATCTTTAAATGTTAACTCATTTTAATGATCTAAACTCATTTTAAATTTGATTTTGTAACATACAAGATATACTAATCACATTCATAACTGTATTGGGATGTTTAGAGTCACTACAGTTAAATATTAATAGATTTTCAAGAGGTTTTTTAAGTATGAAAATTGTTTGCTTGTTAAGAATGTAAGTTTGTCAGGCTTGAGGCATTTGACATACTGTACTTAAATAGAAAACTAAATACTAAATTGATAAATGCAGCTAAAAAGGGGCCAGACAGTTATAAGGAATAAGTCTAATCTACTAAGCCTAAGCTGATATTTTTCAAAGGTCTCCATGAAAATGACTGCATTCCCTGGGCTAGCCTTAGGCAGAGATGAGGTGTTTTTCCATTCACACACATGTGCTCATCTCTATCAGTTCTCCTACAATGTGTGTTTCCAGTCAGCTCAGATGACTCTTAAGCAGGGGTTTTGCTCTTACTCAGCAACAGGATAGAGCTACCCTCCAGGTACTTGTCATAGGATATAATTTCAGACTTGCTGTCATGCCATGATTTATCTAAAGCCTCTTTGAGAGAAATAGCCTATGAAGGACTGCCTGAAGTATAATCCATATAGCCCATTCATTCTGCAAGATATAACAAAAATCATCCTTGGATGAACAAAACTGCCAGCAAAATACACAAGAAGAATATCAATTTGTATCCCTCCCATCAAACCTGCTTTAAACCTAAACAATGAAAAAAATAGCCATTTTTATTTAAGGATTTGAAATATATGTAAATGGGCCATCTCAATCCTCCCAATAACATGAAGAGGGGGGCGTGTGTGTGTGTGTGTGTGTGTGTGTGTGTCTACATCTCCATTTTATAGATGAGAAAACTGAGATACAGAGGGTTTAGGTAACTTGTCCAAGAAGATAAGTGGCAGAGTTGGGATTTCAACCCAGGCTTTTAACCCTTTTGACATTGTGTTTTTATCTTTCACTGGAAGGTTACTGTGATACTTACTATGAAGATGTTACTGAAGATATTGTATTTTAAGTAATAATTTTACTTTTTAATCTAACTCTTCCCTATTCACTTCACATTTTAATAAATTATATTGCTATAACATATGTACTTTTACATGCAAACAAATTATTTTGGAATACCGAGTAGAATGGAAATAATTAAGAAAATAAACAATATATGCATATATGCTCACTCAATAGGCCAATTGAATAATGGGGCAGAAATTAAAGATTTTTCATGGACTCATACAGATCAATACTATCCAAAAGAAAACATTGTAAACTAAAATTTTCTAGTAGCCACATGAAAAAAAGAGGCAAAGTAATTTTAACAATACATTTTATTTACCCTCCAAACCCAAAATATTTTGACATGTAATCAATATTATTAAATTATTAATAAGATTTTTTTTTTTGAGACAGAATCTTGCTTTGTCACCCAGGCCAGAGTGCAATCTTGGCTCACTGCAACTTCTGCCTCCCAGGTTCAAGTGATTTTCCTCCCTCAGCCTCCTGTGCAGTTGGGACCACAGGAGTGCACCACCATGCCCAGCTAATTTTTGTATTTTTAGTAGAGATGGATTTTCACCATATTGGTCAGGTTGGTGTCGGTCTCCTGATATTTTATGTTCTTTTTGTTCATACTAAGTCTTTGAGTCCAGCATTCATTATTCTCCTACACGTATCTCAATATAGACTAGCCTTATCTTACTAGAGGCAACCATATTGGACAGTGTACACTGAGGTGAATGGGGAGTTACAGCCATGCAGTGTTAGCCCAAACCACTTATTTTTTGGTGGGAAACCAAGGTCCTAGGAATTCAGAGACTTGCCCATGGAAAAGTAAGGACTACTACTTGGATTCCAGCTCAGTGTTCTTCCTGCTGTTCACACCTTTCAGGTGAATGCAAATTCATTTCCAAAGAGGCACGCCATCTGTTTCACTTGTCATTTTCTCGACATATTATCACCTAACCCCATCTGAGATTCACACATCTCACAGAGTTTTCCATTCAGTGACTCTACTGGAAACATATCTACAGAGCTCAAAGTAGATGTTCCACTAACATCAGTGGCTACTTACTCTAGCATATAGGTTAGGATTTTATTATACCCTTTGGTATATGTTTTACGGGGTGAACAAGCTCTGACAGCTAAATGTTTCCTGCTTTTGTTATCTGCTATGCTGCCTGTTTAAAATCGGAATGTTGGCTGGGTGTGATGGCTTGTGCCTATAATCCCAGCACTCTGGGAAGCTGAGGTAGGAGAACTGCTTGAGCCCAGGAGTTCAACACCAGCCTGAGCAACATAGCAAGACCCCATCTCTACAAAAACTTTTTAAAAATTAGCTGGATGGACATAGTGGCATATGCCTGTAGTCCCAGCTACTCAGAAGGCTGAGTTGTGAGGATCACTTGAATCCAGGGGGTCAATGCTGCAATGAGCTGTGATTGTGCCACTTACTCCAGCCTGGGCAGCAGGGTAAGACACTGTCTAAAAAAAAAAAAGCCCCCAAAAAAGACAATGGCACTGAGCACTTATTTGAAAAGGGATGGAACCAAATATTTTTTTGTTGAGTTTATTTACTGTTATTAGCCTCATCCATTTTCTCTGGCTGTCTTATGCTGTGCATGTATCTGAGTCATCATGTATCTGTAAGGAACACAACAGGGTAAACTCTTTATAGACGGGAAAAAACTAAAGGCAAGACCAAACAGTGAAAATTTTGCCTGTTTAAAATCTAACAGCCAAAGGTTATAGCTGACCAATGATCTCATCAGAATTTTAATAGCCTAATAAGAATTGGATGAAATGCCTCAAAAAGATAAAATTACTCAGTCCAAGGATCCTTCTCTATTTTTTCTGAGGAAGCCTCCCAGTCCCAGGGATGGTGCGCATATTCCCGGTTGGCCCCCACAATTGTAGTGTGAACCTGCAGCTGATGGTGCTTACAACCCACTAACTTTCAGAGCCCTGAAAATCCAACTCAATTGCATTAAGCTCCTACTGGGCAGCAATTCTGTTCTTCCTAGAATAGGTTTTATAAGGTTCTGAGCTCATTATCAATCTATACAGAATAATATAGGCTGTCATTAGATTTCATTAGTGTTAACCAATTACTATGAAAGCTCAAAAATTATTATTTTTTTGCTAGAGAAAAATGTCCTTCTTCTTCCCTTGTTCTTCTATTTTAATTATATGAATTCCTTTCCATCCTGCCAAATTCTACTATAATTACAAATAATTATAAAACTATGATTTTATTTTTTTTTTGGCTGTGCCAATGTCATAACAAGGTTTGAGGGAGGCATATCTCACACATGCCTGTGAACACCCAATCATTAGGCTTATGAACTACAAAAGATCAAAATCATGATTCTAATTAGAAACTAGTTTGTAGTGTTGTATGTGTGCAATAATTTGTGACTGCTGAAGCAGGGGTACTCCAGAGTTTTAAAAATACAGCAGTGGCTAGGCAGCCAATCTTGAAGTCTAGCTGTGGGTTCTAAGTGGGCATCAGCTGTGATGAAGCAATGTGCTGATGGCCACCTGCCCTTGACAAGCTGTGGTTTTGCCTACAGTGAGGTAGGTGAGCACTCACCAACACAATCAAGATTGGCTTGACTTTCATCTGCAATTTATACAAGGAGGTGATCATCCCTGGCTACCACGGCAAAATTCCATCAAACGCTCTCCCCCTTTCTGGCTGCAGGTACTTAACATCCCTCTCAGGTGGTGCCTCAAAGGTGGGAGTGACTGTCTTCAAAGCCCAGAGACCAAAGGAAGGACAGTGTCATTTCTGACATATCTGAGTTTCTCTCCCATTGTGTACTTATCCATCTCTCTCTCTCTCTCTCTCTCTCTCTCATATGGTTTCAACATTTGTTTTTTTCCCTGAGTATGCTTATTTCTTTTTTCTAGTCTTAAACTTAACACACAAAGTAGCCCATTCTCATTTCCAAACCACACAAAGTTAAACTGCTTTTGAGTTGCATATAGTCTCAGGTTTACCTTTATTTTCCTGAGACAGTTGTCCTCAATATGACAGCATTCTACTCTTTTCCAATGTACAGCATAAAGGAAAGCCAGACTAATAAAAATAAGTAATTTGGGAATTATCTCTCCTCATCTCCCACCCAATCTTCCTTAAATGTCAAGAAGAGGTAAAATTTATCTCCAAGGTATACATCAGAAAAGAGAAAAAAGAAAAGTAAACAGCAGTGGACAACCTATGAAGTGGAAGAGTGGTCCCCACATGATTTTATAGTCTTTTATTTTTAGCATTTTGTCTGTTTCTTCCTTAGTCTATGATATTGAGATTATTTCCAAATTTCACAAAGAAATTTAAGCCTCATTAGATGCATAAGTAACTGAAGGTGGCATAGTATGTTGGAAAGACATCTATATAGAAGGCACAAGCCCCAGACTGACACTAACTGCCTGCTGAATAACCCTGGGCAAATCAATTAAATTCTATGAAGGTGAAGTTCTTCATCAACAAAGTATGGTATTATTATCTACCCTCCCAAACTTATAAGGATCAAATGAAGTGGTAAATATAAAACTACTTTGTAACTTGCAAAAAATAGTAAGGCAATAGTAATAGCAGTAAATTGTTATCTTTATTATTCTTGAATACCTCCTACATGATGAGTTATCATTTTAAATGTTTTACATGAAAGCTCACTGAATCCTTACACTGACCTTATGTGAAAGGTACTATTATTACTCTCATTTTACATGAGGAAATGAAGGCACAGAGAGTAATTCATTTGTACAAGATTTAAAAGTTCTAAGTGTGAAAGCCATGATTCAAACCCAGGCAGTTGGGCTGCAAAGCTTGATGTTTTACTGACTACCCATACAAACCTCAGCTTAAAATTATATCATCTCAGGAGAAAACTGGAAAAATTTGACAACATGCTGTTCAAAGCTCACTCTCTATGGGAAAGTCTTTATTGAAGAGTAAGCATAGTCGATAGTGCCCACAAAATCAATTAAATAGCCAAGTCCAGCAAAAGATGGTGGTCACTCTTACATGTGGACAAGACAATCTTGAATGTCAACAACGTACTAAATTGCAAAATGATTATTCTTTTAGACTTAACCCAGGCAAAAAAATCTGAAGTATCACATAAATATATTTTTTATGTCTGAAGTATCATGTAGATATATTTATGCTATATTTAGATAAACAGTTATAGAAACAGTACATGTGGCCATAATTCTGCAATTAAGAACCAATGGATATGCCCAAGGTTAGGTGGAGTTATAATTGGAGTAAGACCTATATAAACTGATAGCGCAATTTTTCTTTCATCTCAATTCTCAGCATATCACTTCAGCTCAAAGATACTGACCACTGATTTTGGTTAACAACGTTAGAGGGGCCAGAAAGTTTAAATATAGAAATAAATGTGTTATTAATCACACACCCATACCTGTTACCAGCAGAAAACCTACTGGCTTCTTTTTCTTTTTCTTTCCATTTCTTTCCCTTGTTTGAATTCCTTCGCAAAGGCGTCCTATAATGACAGTACACAGTCAGAAGGGGAGCCTGAAATTTTCTCTTTTAATTTTCCTTTTACAGATAGCTTTCTTTTTACATCATGAAGTGCTTACCCCAGATCCACAAACTTCCGCTTAATTTTTCCTCCTTGTACCGCCAACGAACTGGATGCCCTTAGTGATTTGGGATCTTTGGCATCATCTGGGATATACACATTTGTGAAAAAGATCAATTATTATTATTTTTAAAGTCACAATTCAAAAGTCAATGCATCTCTGAATCTAAGAGCTTTGCCTAAATCCCTAATTGTAAAAGAAATAATGGATGCCTTCTTACACGACATAGGAGACATAACTACACTGAGGAACTCTCAGTTAAGCAGAGGAGGTCCTGTGTAGAACACAGGCTCAACACTCCTCACAAAGAGTTTTAGCTTCGAATGCATGGGAATGAACAAGGGAGAATAAACACTATCAGATCATCCTCTGCATTCAAAGTAGGGACCAACATGACTTTTGTTTTGTTCCTTCTCTGGCTCCAAATTCTTGGCTTCAAGTGCCTAGGCTCTGTCCTCCACTCCTTTCTTGCCTTGGGGTTGCAGTGCCTTCTAACAGGAACCCAGCCCACTTCTCCCATATCTCCAAAGCCCACTGCAGAACATCACCTCTGAGAGTCTGGGAGATTTAGGGGGAAAGTCAGAGTCAAAGTTTTCTTCTGTGGGCTCTCTGTTGCTAATGTCCTATGGCCAGTCCTGGGACAGAGGAGGGGAGGACATGGGGGAAACTTCTTAAGCAGGAGCTCAGCTACAAAACATTTATATCTTTGAAGGGACTTTCTTAATAGTTAGGTTAGAGCACAACTTGGCTGGTTCCCTTTAATGTGAAGATGCCAAAATCTCCTCAGTGTTCAGAGCAGACTGATCTCTGCCTCGTTGAGTTTTGCTAGGACTCTCAAAGGTGGCAGCTGCTGGGGAATGGAGACCCTTGAAGTCATGCCAAAACCAACAGGAAAACAGGTTTGGCAAATGGAGTTCAATGTCAACGTGGGAAACAATTCCACGGGTGGCACTCGTTCCATCTCAAACAGGGTAGACAACTCTTATGGCTCCACCCAAACTACTCAGCAGAGGATACTGATCAGTGTTATGTTTCAGCACATCCAATTAGCTCAGATGATTAACAAATGCTGTTTAAAATGTGATGTTTTTGTGTGTGTGTGTGAAACTCTTCCTCCCTACTTCTCTGTTGGTGTCTGTTTTTCTGCCTCTTATCTTTTAAAATGTTTTTTAAATTTCTAGCTACTTTCTAGTACAGAGTGCAAAGAGAATGACCCCCTTAAATAAGTGTTCAATTAACCTTGCAGGTTAATGTTGCTGATGATTTTTGTTTACTTCAAGAGAATTTTCTAAACACACATCAATACCCTTAAAAAACATGAACTACATGCACAATTCACAGATAGGAGTCTAGGTTCTAAGCTCTCAAGCGGCACAAGACACTGACACACTGACAAATACTCCAGGTGTTTTTAGCAATGAGCTTTTCATATTTTAGTTAATGATACTCAGATTACAATAATCAATTCATTGAAATGTACATAATGAAATATAAGAGTCAGAAATATTCTGTGTCAAAATCCACTTCAAGCCTCAAATATTTATTATGCATGTTTGCATCATTACTCTTTGGGTAACTGAATTAAACTGTCACAGATGTGACACAATCACATAAAAAAACCCATAGACATGGCACAAACACTTTCTAAGGTGATTTTATTAATGGATTTTTTTTTTTTTAAAAAGCAAGATTTACATTTTCTTAATAGAAGCTGAAGAAAAGAAAGTGCCAAATTCTTCCAAATCAATCCTAAAGTAACTCTTAATGGCTAGGACTACGCAAATTTAAAAGGAGACTGCCTAATTATTTTCTGAATTAGAGGTAGTTGGGAGTTGTTATAATGAGTGGTGAGAAGACCAGCCAAGGCAATGTACATGGAAACACTCTGTAACCTATTAGTGTTCCACTTATTTGGACGTCTCGCAACTAAAAGCCTGATTTTGCCTATCACAGAGCCTGCTACTAGGCAACCTCACAACATTATCTCACACATTTGTCAAAGTGTGTTCCCAGGAACACTGAAATGAATGCTTTCATAAGGTTGAAGAGGTTAAAAATAAGGAATAATGTACTTTCCCATTTTAAATTAATCAAATCCATCTTTAACGCACACCAGAACTTCTAGTCTGCAAAAAAACCAACAATGGAGTGGTATGATTTGAGGCAAAAAGAAACACACACTTTTGTTTGTTTAGCTCTATGTAAGACTTTTGTTAGGCTTTTTGAAATCTCTCCAATACTACCTTTGTGACCAATTGTACATCTGAGCCCCAAGACTGGGTGACTCAACTTTAAGCTGTGGCAACCCGGTTTTCATTTTCAAAGTAGTAAATGATCTCCTGATTGCTAAATCCTAAGGTCTTTTACTGGACTGCATCTCCTTAATCTCGCTGTAATAAGATACTTGACTATCTCTTCCTTTATAATGGGAACTCCCAAATCTACCTCGCAGCCCTGACCTCTCTCTTGAGCTCATGACCTCCTCTGTTAAAAAAAAATGAGTTAATCCTATTTCCTCCATCATGTTCCTAATTTCCTATTTTCTGTTAATGACAAGAACATATGTTCTGAGGTATGAAGCCCATGATAGTTTTGCTTCACTTTCTTCCCTGTGACCTAGTCAATGTATGTCTCAAGGCTCCTTGTATCCCTTATATCATTCTTTCCTGTCACTGTCTGCTGGTCCTCTTTAGAAGGCATAACTCACAGGGTCTCCTAACTCAGCTTTTCCATACCTGGTGTCTTTTCCTTTTTATTCCTCTGCTTAAACTTCTTGTGCTTTCCTAGTAATATGGTAAGTTATCTAAGATGTTTAAATTCTAAAGCTATATACCTAACCTACCTGCTCACTTTTGTGTGTAATCACCCTACCCTGCATAAGCAAACTGCTTCAGCCAGGCTGCAATTGCCTTGTTCCTTTAAATCATATTATGTGTGCCTGTCTCTGTTAATGACATCACTTTACCTTCTATACTTTCCTTACCTACCCTTTTTTTCCTTAAGTGCTTTGATGACTATTCTAATTGCACTTCATTGGACAATTTTTTTTTACCAACCCTAGCTGGATACAACCTCTCTTTCTTCTGAGCATTGATATAATTGTACTCTATCTATACTTGCAGAGGCCCAATGCCTTTAATATGAAATAAATCCTGTAAAGCTTTTAAAAAGCCAGGTTCTATTTACTAGGACATTGATCCAGTGCATATTTTTGAAGATATCGTCTGGGTAAAATAATGTGTTATTAACCACACAAAAAATTAGAATAATCTCTAGTAGCTGTGAGTAGAAAGTGGATAGTGCTCAATTTACTCTACTTAAAACTTGACTGAACAAAGGCCCAGTGCTGTGTAAACCTCGGGACCAAAATTTTAGTACTAGGTTGCTTACAGAATAGAAATGAGGAAAATATTTTCATGCCTTCTACTTCCATATAACCTGTTTTACAAATCTCAAGAAAAAAATATTTTACTCCTCTAATTTGACATTCAGTTAGTTGATTCTCATTTAGCCAGTTATAATGGGACTTTTCCATCCCAGTTTCTACTGATGTTCCTCAGATATGAAAAAAAAAAAATGATGACTTGTAAATGTGGTGTTGACACAATTCAGAAAACAGCCAATTCCTATTAGGGTAACCAGAGCCCTATCCTCAAGCCTGCAACCAAATATGGCTATAATATAATAATCTTTGTGGTAACTTGATAGACCAAAAGTAATGGTATATTATAATACTTTAAAAAAATTCTAGATAAATGGCAATTAATGATTAAGCCCTTTTCAGAGTTTATCCAGCAATGTTGAAGAAAACATACTTCTAGACCAGTCATGAGGAAGCTTTCTTTATCTGTCAGAGGCCAGAGAGTAAACATTTTATGTTTGTAAGATATACAGTCTCTGTCACAATAACTCTGCTACTCTAGCATGAAAGTAGACAGTATGTAAGTAAAAATGTGTGACTGTACTCTCATAAAACTTCATTTACAAAAGCAGGTGGAGACTGCATTTGGTTGATTACCCCTCTTCTAGAAGATCTACACTGGTTACATGGAGAAATATATTAGCAATTCATCCAAGAACATTATTAAGCATCAATTATATGTCTGTGTTACTCTGATCTTCATATTTTTTTCCTATATGACTAGTTAGTGTTTACTGAAACTCTGGGCTGCTATTCTACAAAATTGCTCTCTCTATTTTTTTATATGACTATGTTAGTGTTTGTTGAAACTCTGGGCTGCCCCACTCCCCTGAAGAACCCCCTTTAGTAGTGAACTTGTAGACAGTTGAAGAGATAAATATACTGAACCAGGTAGGAAAAGAAAAAAAACGAAACTAAACTAAAATACATGAAGGGGTTGTTTCTCTTATCCTATAACATAAAAAGAAAGTAATATGAATTATTAGCTATGAGAAGACAAATGATTATGACTTATTATTATGAGAAAAAGTCATTTTTATACAGCACAAGCTGAAGTGTTAAGAAATCAGACAAAAAATTAACAATACCTTTTTCTTGTAATATTTTCTTGTTGGTGGCTTGGTGGTGGCAAGGAGATTCTTCTATATCATGATCAGACTTTGAAGTAGAAAAGAGTGAAGTGTCTCCCCACATAGAGGAGAGAGGCCCCATTTCTGGGTCCAGTGGTTCTTCTTGAAATTCAGCTATGTGGTCAGACGAGAAGGGCACATTGCTAGCCACTGGGGTGAGGGGTGGAACACCAGAATCTGATTCTGGAGAAGAAGTTCTCAAACCCTTAGGTGGAAGTAATTTGGTAATATGCATGTGGTTATAGAAACTGTTTGAAGGCTGTTGGTATAAGAGATTATAAGGAACATTATGCCACTGGAGTATCAGTCCTATGCAATACTTACTTTGAAATAAGACCAATCTCTTATTAGTGAATTCCCATATAAACCAGTTTTTGTTTTTGTTGATTTAAAGATGAGAATGCATAGTTCATAACAATTCACCGTATTAACATCATCACTAATACATATACCTAAGACCTAAAGAAACAATTACTTGTACATTCATTATTTCCCACTAAGTAAAACCAACAATTGAATATCAAAAGCACCATCATGAAATATGACAGTATGGATAATGCTCTTGGTTAGTTCATTGAATGAATAGAGAAAATATCTTGAATTACAACAATATAAAGAATTCAGTAGACAAAGACGTGAACTATTCTAGCTGCTTCCAACTAGGACACAGACTCTGACTGCAGAAAAATCATCTTCAATAAGCTGGAGGAACAATGATACACTCTAACACTACGAATCAGAAAATGGTCAGGGGTGCTCACCTTTCTCTCTAGACTGTCCTCCCCATCTGTGGAACTAACACTATCATACAGTCTTGTCCTAGAAGGCCTCTGGCGTCTGTTCTTCACGGAGAGCTGGGCTCGAGTTTTTAATGCTTTTGAATCCAGGCGCTCTGTCTCTGGGACTGCTTCATTCAAGTCTAAGAATATTGTAAGATAATCAGTGAGAGAAACCTTTGGAAAGAACTGATGAAGAGACCACAGACACTGATAAAATCTCAAGGTAACCAGTAACATTAGGTAAGAAACAGGGGATCACCAGGACAGCCTGTAACCAAGAAATAACCAAGAAATCACTGGGACTTAGGAGGAATATACAAAGTCAAAGGAAGAAACCAACACTAAAGATGATGAAGGCACTAAAAAAAATCTAACATCCAAAAAGTATACACTCTTCCTGCAACATAATTATAAAGAGTGCTAATTTGTATTGATTATTTATGTGTATGCATATTGGGGAGTCAGATGACCAAAGATACAAGAGGAAGGTGTATCATAAGTTGAGATTGCTCAAAACCAAGGAGAGAAACCAAGGACTAAAAAACCTACAGAAGTCAGGTTTCCAGTTCAACTACAGGAAAAAGAAGGTAACTATCATAAATTTACTGTAGCAAAATTTACTAGTAGTCTTCAGGTACTATACCATTTTCATTTTAATATATATTTTTTCAACCCCAAACAGCTTCTGAAAATCTACCTGTCCCTTTTTGAACCCTGTAAGAATTTACCTTGTCAGCAAATTTATGGTAGCTGGGGAAATAAAACAAGGTCTGGGTAACAAATGAGGAAACAAATAGTTAAAATAAATACTTAGTTTACTAGTATTGTGGATGGAGTAGGATAAACATTTCCTTTTCTTTCATTAACTTCTAACTTCATATAAGTTATTTGTATGTGCCTCTGACTCATCTCTCTGAATACCTTCTCTCCCCACCAGAAACGACACTGATTTTTCGAAGGGTAAATGTTTAAGTCTTTAAATAATAAGACTAAAAGAAAAAGAGGAAAAAAAAAGAGTAAAGTGAGACATAAAGAAAATGAACTATTTATAGTAAAGGCCACAGAGAGAATCCAATGTAGTCCTCTTTAGCCTGGCTCTTACTACCTTTAATTTTGCTACCCAGATTTTAAGTAGAACCCAAAAGTTAACATTTTAAAGAAGAGGTACCCATGAATATACCTAGATATTGATTAAGGAAAAGTACTCTCTGGTGGAATTTATTTGAAATGCTACTACTACTCCTTTCACTCCTTAGAAATAAAGGAGTTTGGTCATTAATCCTATTTTACGCTTTTAGAGTGGCAGTTATTAGCTGAAGTCATGTTCAAGGAATTAATAATTGAGTGCAAGGCAATCATTAAAAATTCTGGAGACAGATGCTGGAGAGGATGTGGAGAAATAAGAACACTTTTACACTGTTGGTGGGAGTGTAAATTAGTTCAACCATTGTGGAAGACAGCGTGGCGATTCCTTAAGGACCTAGAAATAGAAATTCCATTTGACCCAACAATCCCATTACTGGGTATATATCCAAAGGATTGTAAATCATTCTACTATAAGGAAACATGCACACAAATGTTCACTGCAGCACTGTTTACAATAGCAAAGACCTGGAACCAACCCAAATACCCATCGATGATAGACTGGACAGGGAAAATGTGGTACATATACACCATGGAATACTATGCAGCCATCAAAAATGATAAGTTCGTGTCCTTTTTAGGAACATGGATGAACCTGGAAACCATCATTCTCAGCAAACTGACACAAGGGCAGAAAATCAAACACCGCATGTTCTCACTCACAGGCGGGCGTTGAACAATGAGAACACATGGACNCCGCATGTTCTCACTCACAGGCGGGCGTTGAACAATGAGAACACATGGACATAGGGAGGGGAGCACTACACACTCGGGTCTGTTGGGGGGGGAAATGGGGGAGGGTCGGGGGGTGGGGAGGTGTGGAGAGATAGCATGGGGAGAAATGCCAGATATAGGTGAAGGGGAGGAAGGCAGCAAATCACACTGCCATATGTGTACCTAAGCAACAATCTTGCATGTTCTTCACATGTACCCCAAAACCTAAAATGCAATTAAAAAAAAAGTAAAAAAAATTAAAAAAGGAATAAACCTCAAAAAAAAATAATTGAGTGCAAATAATTGAGTTGCAGAAAATTATTATGTACTTGTATTAACAGAATAAAACAACTTCTGATACATTATTAGCCCAGGCAATTCCTTTTTACAGCATTATTCTAGATGTGCTCTAAATACGCTCTATTACAAAACCAAAGGAAGGAAGTACCTCACTTTGTGCCTCTCTGACCTATGAAATCTAGCACTTAGTATATGTCTCTAACAAATAAAATTAACTACATTTTGCACAGTAAATACAGCCATTGAATGATAATATTTACAGAAGGTATGACTTTTCATTTCCTATACCTGAATGAAGAATGAATACTCAGAAAATTCAGATCATTCAAGTACTTAAAAAGAACAGCTAAATATTTTCTAATTAGTAGTCTCTTTACTTTTTATGTGTCAGGGGAGAAAAAAAATAATTCCTTGATCACTTTAATTTCCTCTTTCTGATAAAATCTATATTTGTAGCTGCCCATTAAGAGTTCATTAGTTGTGATAATTGGAAGAAAGTGAACCTTATAAGCTCTTGTTTACACATAAAATGTGGAACATCACATAGATAAAAGCTATAATATAATTAGAAACACTGTATGTAGTACAAGCACGTTTGATGCCTTATCTAGTTCATATTTGGATTGTATGCTCTACAATACAAAGCATACCACATACTCTGTCTCATTTGTTCCTTACAACAGCCCCGTGAGATACCAATCAAGTATTTTTTTTCTCTTCTGAAGCTCAGAGAACTTGAGTAGCATGCCTTCATTTACATAACTAATTAATGAGCTACCATGATTATTTAGTGTTTTGATTTCCAGGCGACTAGGCTATCCACTATGATTTAGCTAGTATTGATAAAGCTCCCGTTTTAAGATTTTAATGCCATTGCTGTTTGGTGTTTTTGGGTTATAAAATCATATATGATGTGACTAGTCCAGGAAACTCACTTCTCCAACAGGCTACATGTGAAATATTATCATTAATCTTCTGTATATGTTAGAGAACATAAAAATAAAAAGGATGACACATTGAAAACTATAGTGTAAATTATTTCCTGGATGATAAATTTTTTTTGTCTGTTTAGTTTAATAACAGCTTTAGCTACTCAGTGACAAAAAGACCCAAGGAAGAATCTCACTCCACTTTTGTAAACATGGTTCTTTTGCAATAGAATGCTGGCCCTGAAGACCTGGCATGGCACCCAATATCCAGGACTGCAATAGGTACTCCATTAATGGGGGTTGAACGAATAAAGTGAGAGAAAATCAGAACAACTCATTATCAGGGTTTAATAGTGCAGAAAACTTACTCTCGGACTCCTGGCTCTATTACTATTCAGTAATTTGCCTGGTACTTGGGTCAGACAACCCAAAAATGGCAATCTGGTGTATCCGCTTTAACATCAGCTGACTAGGTACAAACTGCTTGAGTGCACACATGAAATTATATCTATTAAAGATGCTGTTAGCTGGAATCTAAAAAGCTGTGCCTTAAATCCATTACCCAAGTGGCCAACACCACATTGTATGCAATTAACAATTTTTGAAGGTCTGAAAGCAAATATCACAGAGCTACTTTATTGCAGTGATTCACGGATTATGAATCAGTAATTTACATTCCATCCTAAATTTTTTTTTTAACAGAACCAGAAAAATGGGATGGAGTTGAAAACTTTTTCCTTAATAGCACTTACATCAGAAGGAAGCTGGAAGGAATGCTGTCCACAAGAAGCACCTACCAAAGACACTGCATGTAATACGTCCCCCCTTAATAATATTAGAGGACATGTGTGTACACACGGAAGGAAAACATACAAGATTTGTGCCGCTGGAAGTAACCAGAAGGGTGACTGAGCATCACATACTCTTTTTACAACATGTAATACAAAAATCATAACATTGCAACTCAAAAGAACCTTGGGATTCTGGTCTAAGCTTATTTTTCATGTAAGAAAACTGAGGCTCAAAGAAGGGCAATTTGTGTACTAACTTGTACCACACAGTTAATCTGTGGCAGAGACTGAATAGTGCATAGGCTTCAGAAGCCTATGCTCCTTCTGGAAGGTCACTCTCAAGTCTGGAAGTAAATTCCACATAGTTCTGCCTTCTTTGGATCCTCTTTTTGGTCTCACTTTATGTTCCCAAACAAAAATACATGTCAAGGGCTAACTTTGCAAACTTGCAGAAGTATATAGTATCAGAGGAAACAAAAACCCCCAACACTGAGGAATTTTTTTTTTTTTGGCTTTACATATATCCAAGAAATAAAATTCTTACAAACAGAAAAAGCTGTTAGTTTTATGAATGGCAGTATGGCAGGGAAAATCAACTGGCTCAGTGTTTCTAAGTTATGTGCTGCTAGATATAAAGGCTTAGGTGGTCATGCTCTCTCATTGTCATTCATTTTCTACAGGTATTTTAGTCAATAATATCATACTGCTTTCATCAGCCCAAGACCTCAGTTCTTTCTTTCCCTCTTTTCTCTAGTGCCCCTCGTTCTGTTGTCCATAAGCATCAGTGGAAAACTTCCTTTTCCTCTTCTGCTTTCTTATCTATTTTTTTCAGACCCTCCAGTCTCTGAAATAGCCTACCTCTGACTCAATACAGCTAGAAATATAGAACAGGAGAAGACTCAGGTGAATCAGTAAATATAGACAGATAAATACACGGAAGATATGAAGTAGCTAATGACAGAGGAGTTTTGAGTGAGCGAGACTCCACTCTATACCTGCATTTTAAGACTATTTTCAATACTGCTTCGAATTGGATCCTTTAAAAGAATTTAATGGATTTGATGATTTTAGCAGCTGTTATGAAAAATGCTGTATGAAATTAGGATGTTATATATCATATTACACAGAGACCAGTTCCCTACAGTAATGGTGTGAGTCATGCAGTTTTTTTCACTAGATTGACGTTATTTTTGACGTAAATGGAATGCTGCCCATGGATCACATATAGGCGGCAAGGGAACTAGGGGAATGGAGCAGCATAACAATGGGGTCTGCTCCGCAGAGTTATGTGCACTAACCCGCTCAGAAACCGCCATATCTCATGCCATCACACTGCCTCGCCTGTGCTATTATCAACAGAGGTGCGGAGCATCATGAGGCACTTGGTGGCATTTTAAAACTTGAACAGTATCTGCCTATCATTTGCAGTCACTGCAAGTTCATAAAAAGGGAGCCCGCTTGGATTTGGGTTAATAGATATTGCCTTCAGGAGGTAGGTTTATATATCTCAGAGAGGAACTGTAAAACAGTTACCATGAGAGTAGACCTGGAGTTGTTCCTTGAATAGAATTCAGAACAAGCGGCTTTCCCATTAAGTTGGGCAATTTATCTAACCTCTGTCCCTTAGGATCCTCAATGGCACAACAGTCGTAATAACAAAACATAATGACTATATTGCCATGAAGATTATATGCATTAATAGATATAAAGGTGCTTAGAAGAGTGGTACATAATAAGCACTCAAAAGTATCTTTATAAAGAGATTAGCAAGATATTAAGTGGGTAAAGCAAGTTGCAGAACAACATGTACACTCATTTAAAACATTAAGTATACATTAACACAAAATACATTTTATAGTGGTAAACATATGCATATAGTTGCATAGAAAAACTGGAAAGATATACTTCCTACTAATACTAGTGGTTACTTCTAAAGAAGGTGTTAGATTAGGGGATGTTGGTCAAAGGGTATTTTAATCTTATTTGTAATGTTAAAAAATTTGGTATTATATTTTGCAATTGATTACATTTATGTATTACTCGTGGAGTTAAAATAAAGATAGAAAAAAACATATATTTAATAATTTTCTCTTAAATATATGGTGCCCTAGGACTCAGTTTCTCCACATGTTGATATAGTGCAGGGAACTTTGTTAAAATCTGCATGACTATTAGTCCTCTCCATGTGAGAAGGCTGTGCTCTTTCATTACATGTGTGGTGGTTGTTTGCCTGACTTGCTACCCTACTAACTGCCAGGAAATTTGGCCTAAGGCCTATGGCTTAGCTTTTAGTTATTACTTCATTTTAGTATTCTATGAGGAAGATGTACTGAATTAGACATGGTTATGGAGGAAGTGTATCTTTCAATAATTCCAGAATAAGCAGAAGATTACTGCTATTTTCTAATCTTCTAACTTGGCCTGAGCTTATTGTTTTATGAACTATACACTTAATTTGCTAATCATTGGAAGAATATTAAGAAATTCCTTTTTTAGGTTTTTTGTCAATACATGTAATCTCAAAACTATCTGTATAGCCTTTGAAACGTAAGTTGGTTATTTGTTTTGGTGTAGTGCTTCTCTAGTACAATCTGACATCTAACATAGCCTTCTTCAGTTTATGATCAGCCTACACTCCTGTTTTCAGTGGGTGGAGAGGTTTAAATTCTGTTATCCACATACCAAAAACAACTCTTCAGTAATACCGCTAGACCACCTGGAAAGGTAGTGACTATTAGCCAGAAAAAACCATAGGAAATGTTCTAACTGCTATCAAATATCATTTGAAACACTTGTACAAGTTGCTTGCTTCTAGACAATGAAAGGATATGGAATTTGGATTTGGACCACAGGGAAAGGCATTTAAATATCTCAGGGTTCTTTCAGTGTCAGATGTTTTTAGATTCTGATAGAAAAGAGATCTGCATAACCTAAAAGCGAGGGAAATAGAAAAATCTAATCAAATGACAAACTGGTTGGGGACTGCAGGCATCTAAGAGTGGAACTATGACATCAGTGCATAACTTGGGTCACAGAAGGTAGGATATGTGAATGTCCTCTTCTTGACATTGACATTGTAGTGACTTTGATATGGCAACAATAAAAGAGATCCTGTGTTTTCATTCAGGGTTGCCTATAATCTAATCAGATAATCAAAATCTCTGGGTATTAGGTAACCCCAAACATGCTAAGTAGGTACCCTCCCATTACATATTGTGACACAACAGCATTAATTAATATAGGAAGAATTCAGATCGTGCGCCTCTTATAGAAAGTAAACTCAGTTACCGAAGATGATAGTTATTTTCCTAAAAAGGAAAGTATTTTTTAATCACAGAAAGATTTTGTTATATAAAGCATTAGAAAATATAAGAAAACTTAAGGTTTACAATCCTTGGAAGTGTAATATAATAGATGTGTAAGAATTTTTAAGTACTTGCAAAGACTGTCAGTTTCCCAGTAATAGTACTTAACAGAAAATGGAATATTACAAATCTGTAAATGTATTGTTAAATGTTTACAGGTGTTTCATTAGTTAAGCTTGGAAATAGTTAATAAAGTTTATAAATAAACTAAATATTAAAAATCCCTTAATGATTTTCACAAATTAAAAAATTTAAAGAATTCGGTTTTGGATAATGTAACTTGAATAAATCAAACATTAACTTAAAACCAAAAATTAATACCCGAATGACTTTTTCAATGTTCAAAAATACCCTCAGTGTCATCAAAAACTCACAAGCAACAGTCTTTTTTGGTGTACCTGTGTTCTAATGTCTCTTTGGTTTCCTTGTAAGTAAATTTATTTCCTCTAGGTCTTAGACATGATTACTGTATAGTATTAAAACAGAATTATTTTGTGTCTACCGAAAGGAATTCAGTCATACCTGACTGACCTTGATACTCGAACTACTGAAATAATATGGTTGGCATAATTTTCAGAACCATACACAGAGCAGAATTTTCTGGTACTAAATAACTGTTCATCTGTTCAGCTTTAACTTTACAGATGCTTCAACCTCTGTGACTGGTCATGTTTTCCTCTTGGCTGTTAGGCAGCTTACGTGAACACTGTGGCCCCCTTAAAAACTATACAGGAGCTCAGGTCAACATGTTATATACAAATCACACTGGGTAGTGTCTTCCCCTTCATGCTTTTAGATCCCTCTACCCGATTTTCCAGCCTAGTCAATTTTATCTTAGCATAACTATATTTAACCTAGAATTAAAATTTCATGCTGAACCAGACCATATGTCTAAATGTAAGAAATAATTTGGAATGCAGCAGTGTTCTGAAGCTTCCTTGAAAATAAATTACCCACATTTGGGTTAAAATGATCTTTACTTATAAAAGATCATAATCTTTCTTGATCTATTAAAGGCCAATAAAATTCAAATGCCAAAATAAAGTAGCCCACTTTTCCTAAAATGAACAGAAAATTACTAAGTTAAAGTTCATTCTGACAAAGTAACATTGTGTTTAGTCTTAAAGCAACTTTAGATATCCTTTTTTTTGAGTCAGAGTCTCACTTTGTCCCAGGCTGGAATGCAGGGGCACCATCTTGGCTCACGGGAACCTCCGCCTCCTGGGTTCAGGTGATTCTCCCACCTTAGCCTCCCGAGTAGCTGGGATTACAGGTGCCCACCACCAGGCCCAGCTAATTTTTGTATTTTTAGTAGAGATGGGGTTCTCCATGTTGGCCAAGCTGGTCTTGAACTCTTGATCTCAGGTGATCCATCCACCTTAGCCTCCCAAAGTGCTGGGAAGACAGGTGTGAGCCATAGCACCTGGCCTAGTTATCTTCCTGTATTATTTTATACCTCAGTATTGCTGAAGGGTCTGGTGGACTCTATGAACTTACGAAGATGCAGTAAGAAATATGAACGAAGCACAGCTGTCAGTCTGCAACCGAATACCTCCTTTTGAATGTCTCATTAATTTGGCAACAAAAGTTTTAATCATTTATAAGTAGGCAGATTCAAAACTCACACAAAACTAGACAGGCAATTTAGGTGCTTTGCTTTTTAAGTAAGAGGACAGATTTTGGCCTTAATGTTATGCTAGAAAATAATCAATAAATATTGATTTTTCATTCATTTGGCTTGT
Source organism: Cebus imitator (assembly GCF_001604975.1). Classification (NCBI taxonomy): domain Eukaryota; kingdom Metazoa; phylum Chordata; class Mammalia; order Primates; family Cebidae; genus Cebus; species Cebus imitator. Next base: position 2,104,298 of record NW_016107352.1, on the reverse strand, counting down.
TCATTAAAAATTCCCGTAGTGATTTACCAGGAATGTTCACCCTTTAATTAGTGCAATTCACTATTTCATGGTCAAAATTATTTATCGGGGATTAAACAAAATTGAAAATAGTTTTCCAGGAAAAATGAAAATTGTGAAAGTTTACCAAATTATATCTGTATGCATAATTTTTTTTTTTTTTTAAAAAGGGCTGAATCTACTCTAGAATTCCCCAGGCTCCAATGTAGAACTAAACAATGTGACGGCATGAAATAATTACCTCATTGTTCTGTATTTAATGCTCTTGTATGAGATTCTCCTGATAATATAGTGCAAACATTCACTTTTCTTTTAATGAATTTCCATTTAATAAATTCTGGCTTTAATCATGCCTTTTACCTCATTTTAAAATTCTAGGTTCCAATGCTAAAGGAGAATGCTTAATGTACTCTCAAACTCTATCAGGAAATAAATCAGATGTGGTGGTAGGGGTCTGGCCTGGACTCAAATCCACAGGTATCTGAAAAGAGCTGCTAATTTTGAGGGCTCGAGAGAAAGGCAAAAAGGACAAAGAAAATGATTTATTGGAGGGTACAGTGACCACAGGAATATCCTCATGGATATAAATGGCTGATGCTATCCTTTTTTATTTTCTTATTAAGGCTTAAACTAATATATATTTTTTAGCCTAAAAAAATCTTTTGTGATTTTCTTATTCTTACCTTTTAATTATTTTAAAGTTTCTATTCTAAAATATTTATATAACATATATCACGTCATACGAAAAAAGAAAAAAAAAAAAAAGACAACCATGTATCGCCATTAAGCCTAAACTATAAAATTATTCGTTTTGAAGCCTTCTCTGTTCTGTATTTCTAGTTGTAACTTCTGCTTTTCCTTCTAGTTATTCCATAGATTTATCCCTACAGAATATACAGATTAGTCTTTTTTTGCTTTTAAACTTCAGGTGCATGTTAGTGAATTGTATATAATATTCTGCAAATTGTTTTTTAGTTGGTTTGTTTGCTCAACATTATGCTGAAAGATGTGACTAAAATTAATTAACTTTTTACTGCAGCTATACAAACAATACTAACTGGAATGTTTCTGAATATGCCTTTTGGTACCAAGAGTTTCTGGAGGATATATATACACATCGAAGTAAATTTGTTGGGCCATAGGATTTTCACATCTTCTATTTTTTTTTTTTTTTTTTTTTTTGAGATGGAGTTTCGCTCTTGTTACCCAGGCTGGAGTGCAATGGCGCGATCTCGGCTCACTGCAACCTCCGCC
>NW_016107352.1:2100908-2102926 GCF_001604975.1 Cebus imitator | reverse complement strand
GGGGTTTCACCATGTTGACCAGGATGGTCTCGATCTCTTGACCTCGTGATCCACCCGCCTCGGCCTCCCACAGTGCTGGGATTACAGGCTTTAGCTACCGCGCCCAGCCCACATCTTCTATTTTAATGGACAATGCCAAATTATTTTAACAAAACAGTTTTATAAATTTTCCTTTTCGTTCATGTGCTGGCTATCACATTTTACTGTGAAACTTTCTTTGTCAATTGTTTCATTTTTGCTAGTGAAGTTGAACATCTATGTTTATTAATGTTTGGGTTTCTCCTTCTGTGAACTTCTTGGGTTTTGTCCATTTTTCTACCATGTTGGTTGTGTTTTTCTTATAATTTATGTGAGTTCTTAATTTATTATAGACAACAATTTTTTTCTTAGTTATATGTGCTACAAATATCCTCCCTCAATTTTTGGCTTCTCTTTCCATGTACTTTATAATGTCTTACAATGATCAGATTTTCTTAACATTGCTGTGGTCAAATTTATCAAACCTTTTTATGATTTGGAATTTTTATGTCTCAAGAAATCATATGAAATCCTACATTTTCTTCTAAGAGTGTTAAGTATTGTCTTTCAAATTTGAGACAGTAATCCATTTGGAACTTATTTCATGAATAATGTGAAGAGGAGTCCAATTCATTTTTATCCATATGGATAGCAACATTTATTAGTCCATCCTTTACTCACAGAACTATAGTGTCTGCTCTGTAATTTTCTCAAGTTGACATAAATGTGTCAGTCTGCTTCTGGACTCCATATTCTTCATACTTGACCATTGCTGAGACTATACCACATGGTCTTAATCACTTTTACTTCATAATGAATCTCAGTATCTATAAGAACAAGTTCCTACCTTGTTCCTCCTCAGGAGAATCTTCATTATTCTGGGCCAAACTATTTATCCATACCCATTTTAGAAACAACTCACCAAATTCTAAAGAAGTTAAAAGCCCTGTTGGAATTCTAATTGAAACTGCATGGGATTAATACAATAATTTGGCATAAAAGCATTTTTATAATATTGAGGCTTCCTTTCTCTTTCAATTTACATAAGTCTTCTTTCATGCCTTTCCATGGGTCTTGAGCATCTTTTGTTAAATTCATCATTGAATATCTTATAGATAGGTTTTGCTATTGTAAATGGTATATTTTAGAAAATTACATTTTGTTTGTTGGAACTGACTGATGTCTGATTCTTCTTACAGCCATCTACTCTGTTAAACCTTATAAAGTCTAATAATCAGTATATTGAATTTTTTAATGTATTCAATTTCATTATCAATGAAAAATGACAATTCTGATTGTTTCTTTCCATTCCTTAAATCTTTGATTTCTTTTGCTTATCTGGTAGTACTCGCTAGGACCTCTACGACAACACTGAATAGAAGCAGCAGTAACACACTTAGTGATGAAATATTAAAAGCATTCTTAATTTTAAAGGAAATTCTTGAATTTAACATTTTACCACTCAATATTTGACAGAGAATTGGTTAGCCTCACAATATCAAGTTATGGAAGTTCCTCCATATTTTTAGTTTGATAAAACATTTAAACTGGAGAAGGTATTAAACTTCATTAAATGTTTGCCTGCATCCACTGAAATAATTATATCCATTTTTCCTCTAGTCAATGTGTTAATTATATGAGTAGGTTCTCTAATGCTAAAATAATTTTGTGTTGTTTAGACTCAAATTAGTCATATTATCTGGATTCAGTTTGCTAATATTAACTTAGGATATTTAATAGCTTTCAGTGTAACTTTTTTTTTTTTTTAAGACAGGATCTTGCTCTATCACCCAGGATGGAGGGCAGCTGTGTGATTAAAATTCACTGGGCCGGGCGCGGTGGCTCAAGCCCGTAATCCCAGCACTTTGGGAGGCCGAGGCGGGTGGATCACGAGGCCAAGAGATCGAGACCATCCTGGTCAACATGGTGAAACCCCGTCTCTACCAAAAATACAAAAAATTAGCTGGGCATGGTGGTGCGTGCCTGTAATCCCAGCTACT
>NW_016107352.1:2004048-2100788 GCF_001604975.1 Cebus imitator | reverse complement strand
AAAAATTCACTGCAGCCTGGAACTCCTGGGCTCAAAAGATATTCTTACCTCAGCCTCCCAGCTAAAACTAACAGGCGCATGCTTACCATGCCCAGCTAACTTTAAAAAAAAAGTTTTTATAGATGAGGTTCTCACTATGTTGCCCAGGCTGATCTTGAGGTCCTGACCTCAAGTGATCCTCTTGCCTCAGCTCCCTGAGTCATGGGTTTACAGAAATAAGTCACCATGTCTGCTCCTCAGTAGAACCCTTTTCTCCCTGAACGATTCACATTGAGTTTTGAGCTTGTTCTTCTTAGATCATTTTTAAAAAAATACTTCCTTTAGAAATTTACTTGAGAGCCTATAGGTGGAAAATGTTCAATTTTTGTTTATCTAAAATGTATTTCTTATTTAAAAAATACTTTTGGTAAATATACAGGTTGTAGTTATTTTCTCTCAGTAATTTGAAGATATTGCTCCACTGTCTTCTGGCTTCCATTTTTCCCACTGTCAGGTTTCAGTATAATCTTTTCCAATGGATATTTTACTCTCTGGACACTTTCAGAATCCTTTCTTTGTCTTTGGTGTTTCATTATAATGTACCTATGTATAGACTTATTTGTATTTATCCCACTTTGAATTTCTTAGGCTTTTAAATTATTTGCCCTTTGACCCAGTAATCCTACTTCTAGAAATCTATCTCAAAGATATAACAGGAAAATAAAATTATTTATATATAAGGTGGTTGATTGTAGCACTGTTTATAAATAGTAACCTATTGTTAGTTGAAAGCAATTAAAACTTTCTTAACTTTATTGTTAGTTGAAAGCAACTAAAGCTTTCTTAACTTGTGGAGAGACATTTCCCGTTTCAACACTTTTGCTGGTTATAAATAACTTAAGATTGGTGCTAACTATAAAGTTTCAAAGCAGACACAGACCTTATCCATTAGGTACTGGATTTGATACGGTTTTTCTTGGTGGTCAAATATATCTCAGAGAGGTTATAAGATGCCATAAGAAAGAGCGGAAGTGACCATTTGGAATTTTATACAACTTATAGGGTAGTACAAAATTCTCAGAGCCTTGAAAAAAAAGTTACAATAAAACATTAAAGAAGTAGCTAAGTCTGGTATTGTTAGAGCAGATGCTGTAGCACAGTTGCCTGAGACACTCTGCTGAGTGGAGGAGGTCCTAATCCTGCCTTGTAGGCTCTCAGGTTCTTTCAGAAACCAGGATTTGTCCTGATTGGTTCCTTGTTGCGTTGCATTATTACATAGAGCTTACAGAAAATGCAAGTTGAATAAAGCAGTTAAAGATTCCTTTCAGTCTCTAGAGCTATTTATAAACCATTGTAAAGGGGGAGCTAAAATGCTTAGTATAGCGTTTATTGTTAGTAATGCTGCAATGATGGTAAACACTAAGCTCTTTCTATGTGCTGGGTACTGCACAAAGTAGTTAACTAACATGGACTTATTTCATTCTATAATCCTTTTAATCCTATCAGTGCTATAACTTTTACAGTTTTATAATTATTCTACCTTTCTAAGACCAGAGAAATTAAATAATTTGTTTGTAGTCACACAGTTAAGGGGTGGAACAGTTAATATTTAAATACAGGTTTGCCTAACTCCCAAACTCAAAGTTATTTCCTACTCTGCTACTACTGCTGAACAATGTATGAGCGATCTCATTTTTTGAAAAGAGGAATTTTAGAACTGTTAAATTGTCAGTTTATCCAGATTGCATATCAGCTACTTGCTTTATCAATTACATCTTGGAATTCCTAAGGGTAGCCTTTACATGGTAACAGGTAGATTTCAGATAAAACCATTATCACACCAACCAGATAAGAAAGCTATCAGGGCCAAAAATATACTAAGGCCTGAGATGTGTTCCTCTAAAATTCATATGTGGAAGTCCTAATCCCCAATACCTCAGACTGTGACTATTGGGAGATGGGATCTTTAAAGATGTAATTGAGGTCATTAGGATGTCCCTTATAAGAAGAAGTCTGGACACAGAGAAGACAGAGGATACTTGAAATCTCTTTAGGAGAATCAACTATAAGAAGAGTTGCATAAACTCAATGAAGAACCTGCACTATACTCTTAACCCAAGAGTAAAGTCAATTGGAATACTAAAACAAATGAACATTAACCACCCTTCCATATGCACTTAAGTGTAAACCTGCTTCTTCTTAAAGTGTTTATTATTTGACATCATATTTAATGGGTTAAAGGTACATTCTTTTATAAGGAGATAAGATTTCATTTTCTCTTACTAGCAGTGGCTTATACAGTCAACTAATTACTGACTAAAAGTGACCTACAGATCAAATACTTTAAAATTGATGATCATTTTGTTTTTTTGGCAGGAATTCTCAAAGTTTTAATTTATTTATAAATAAAGTTTTTATATGTTTCGTCACTTCATCGGTGGCACATACATTTCCAAGATGGTTTATTTCTGTGGGTACATCAAGAAGTAGTATTATTTAAAGCAAGTCACATTCTAGGATGAGATTTTATTTGAGCTGATGTGGGTTTTCATTGATATTTACCTTAATTTTTTTCACTGTGAAATTGTTTTGACCCTTCTTGAAATTTTATTTTCCCATTTGTCTTCATAAACAAGTAGCTGTATTTATTTTTTTAATGAAAAGAAACCTGGCCAGTCAATGGGTGTTATCAGTGGAAGAAGAGAAATGTCTCTCTGTTCTGAAACACAACTATGTAAACCGCTTAAATCTCATAATAATGGATTAACCCTATCTCCAATTAAATTGTTTGTTAAGATATACAGAATGTGTACTCCATTAATTACAGAGAAACCATATTCAAGGTATTTTCCAGGAAGTATAACCTGTAGCTCATTGCCATTCAATCTTTATAAAAAGTTCATTTAGGAACTATAACATTTGAATGGGAGACATCTTAATGAATACTTAGCCTGTACTTTCCTGCAAATCTCTTTTTTCTTTTTATTTATTTATTTATTTATTTTGAGACAGACTCTTCGCTCTGTCACCCTGACTAGAGTGCAGTGGCCCAATCTCAGCTCACTGCAATCTCTGCTCCTGGGTTCAAGCGATTCTCCTGCCTCAGCCTCTCGAGTAGCTGGGATTACAGGCATCTGCCACCAAGTCTGCTGAATTTTGTATTTTTAGTAGAGGCAGGCTTTCATCATGTTGGCCAGGCTGGTCTTGAACACCTAACCTCAAGTGATCCACCCACCTTGGCCTCCCAAAGTGTTGGCATTACAGGCATGAGCGACTGCACCCAGCCTCTCCTGCAAATATTATAATTTATAAATTATATCTGTAGGCATCCACTAAAAGAAGAATAAAAGCTAATATAGAGAAAAATGAAATAAGAAGAAAACGCTTGACTAATCCAAAAGAAGGCAAGAAAACATAAAAGAACAAATAGGAAACAAATAGTAAGATGTTAAACTCTACATGTTAGTAAATAAGTAGCAACTTTTAAAGTGCATTTAAACAATAGACTGTAATAAAAAACAAACAACTACATACTGCTTACAAGAAATACAGAAAGGTTGAAAGCAAAAGGATAAAAAAAGAATGCAATGCAAACACTAATCAAAAGATAGATGATACAGCTCTCTAAATATTGGATATAGTATAATAAGGTGAAATACTAGGAATAAAGAAGAATACTTCCTAATGATCAAAGGACAATCTACCAGAAAGACTGAACAATTCTAAATTGAATATACCTATTAACATCACATTAAAACACATAAACAAAAACTGACACAGTCAGAAGAAATAGATAAATCCACAATCACAATGTGAATTTTTTTACACATCTCTTTCAGTAATATGTTCTAGAAGCTTTGAACAATATAATTTAAAAATTGGGGCCGGGTGCAGTGGCTCATGCCTGTAATGCCAACACTTTGGGAGGGTGAGGCAGGTGGATAACCTGAGGTGAGGCATTAGATACCAGCCTGGCCAACATGGTGAAACCCCATCTCTACTAAAAATACAAAGAAAATTAGTGGGGTGTGGTGGCCGACACCTGTAATTTCAAATATTCAGGAGGCTGAGGCAGGAGAATTGCTTGAACCCAGGAGGTGGAAGTTGCAGTGAACTGAGATTGTGCCATTGCACTCCAGCCTGGGCAACAAAACTCTGTCTCAAAAAAAAAAAAATTGACCTGACATATATGATAGACTATTTTTTTTTTTTTTAAGATGGAGTCTCGCTCTTGTGGCCTAGGCTGCAGCGTGTGCAATGACACGATTTCAGCTCACTGAAACCTCCGCCTCCCAGGCTCAAACAATTCTTCTGCCTCTGCCTCCCGAGTAGCTGGGATTACAGGCACCCACCACCACCCCTGGCTAATTTTTTTGTATTTTTAGTAAAGATGGAGTTTCATCATGTTGACCAGCCTGGTCTTGAACTCCTGACTTCAGTTGATCCACCCACCTCAGCCTCCCAAAGTGCTGGCATTACAGGCATGAGGCACTGTGTCCACCCATGACAGACTTTTCTACCTGAACACCAAGCTAGATCAACAGTACCACGATATCTTATCCATCCCCCCTCCTCAGTAGTTTTATTCCTTTTACTGAACACTACATTATATATTTGTGTGATGTCATTAGCCAACACTGAAGGTCACTGTGTGAAAATATCCTAATACAAGTATTAGTGGATCTCCTTTAAGGATGTTATCAATATCAATAGCACCGTTTGCCACAAATCATGCATTATTTTACTTGTTACCAGTAATGGTATTTTCCTTGAGCAGATAGTTTGTTTTTATTGTATGAATACTGTGAATAATATAATTGACAAGGGTTTCCTTTTCCTTCTGGCAACTAGAAAGCCCAGAGCCAAATTGACAGTCCAACCTTATAAAAAGTGAATTGTGGTATATTTGGTTGCAGCATCATTTCTGGTTCCACTCTTTTCTTCTCTTTATCTTGCCAGTTTCAATTCCCCTATCCAGTCACATAATGTGCCTCTCCAAGTTACTTCTAGACAGTACATGAATAAATGAATTATAAGAATTTAAAAACACATGGGTAGTGGAAACGGCAGATACTCCAAATGGCAGTTTGTTATTTTCTCTTCTTCTTCCTGATAAAGACCCTATTTATTAAATCTAAGTAAATTTCAGAGGAGTAAATTCAGAGAAACCAGATTCCATGTAAAACAATAATGCTAACAACTGGGTTACAAGAAGCAAATACCAAATAGATGGGGCCTGATGACCAGAGAACTGGCTGGCTTCAATATGTAAGCTGCCTCAGAGTTCCACTTACATGTCTACAAGTTCTGGGTTTGGGATCAAGGAGGTTGGGTTTAGGGTACAGGAGCAGACTATCACCTTGGGTATCTATTTTTGGAGAATCTACGGTCTTACTGCAACAGCCAAACCATTTTGTGGAAAAAGACTAAGAGAGAAGAGAGGAAATAAAAGAGATTATTTTCATATCTTTATGCTCCTTCCTCCAAGATAGTTTAAAGTTAGCTGGGAAGTACCTAAGAAATATTCCTATTTTTAAGGACATCCAAGATTGAGTAATTAATTTCAGCCACAATCTATTCTGAAAGTCTAGACTTTCCTATGATCTTACAGGAAAGATTATAACTTTCCTATGATCTTTTATAATCCTACCTGTAATCTTGCAATTTAAGTCTTTTTCTTCTTGCTCAGTTCTCAGCGCTGAGGAACAGTAAGTAACAAGAAAACAAAGTATAAAACGCTTCATATAATCCTCCTTGTTCACACTTTTGGGAAGATAACACGTATTGCCTAACCCATGGTCCACTTACTGAGTAGGTAGGTGTGAGAATGAAGCAGCACTCGGTAGCAATATTCAAACTTCACAGAAATCCTTGAATTACATTTACAAACCTAAACTGTGAATGGGTCACTGTGCTTACAAAATTACATACAAACCCTTCTGTAGTCAAAGCCCACTTTTACTCCAAGAGCACACTATGCCATTTCAAATGGCACTACCTTTTTAACATAAAAACTATGAATAGAAAAAAATGCTAATTTTATTTATTTTTTCTTTGAATTCCCTCTTGTCTTTTGAGATGCTTACATAGCACCTTAAGTTCTATTTATTTGTCTCCTACCAAACTTTTCCTCTTTCACCCTTGATCCCACAAATCATATACCTTGCAGGATAATCGGCAGGCCCTACTCTTCCTTTTTGCCTAGTAGCCACTCTTCCTCTTACAAGTCAGTGTGCCACCTAAATCCTGCCTGGAAGCAGGTTTTCAGTATTCAAAACAATTTTTAAATGATATCATACTTACTCCTGACCTCTCATTGTAGAATAGTCAGAATGTGCCTTCATAGGTAACTTCTACCTACTGGCCCTAGTGTTTCTTTCAGTATCTCTATGGAATTATGCATAATCCTTCTTTAACGAATCAGCCTAAAAAATATTTGAAGCTGCAAACAGTATCAACATTAGGATTGGAATATCTAGAAACTTAGAATGTGTTGCTTCTGTGACTTTACTACGAAATCCAATATTACAGGCTTTTAGCTTACCAAGGTCTCTCTAACATACCCAATCTCTGTTTTTATCCTAATTCTGGCATTATTTAGGCACTAAGAAATGACAAGCATGAAACATAGTAGTAGGGCATCATCATCATTTTTCCTCTTCTGGAACACAAGGAAAATACTTAACGAGCACACTGGTATAAACTAGAATGGATCTGGGGTTTGTTATGACTCTTGGTGAAAAAAAATTGTTAAATCTGCTTTATGTAATCATGATAAAGAAAGTGTTGGAATGTATTAAATAACAAATTTGTATCAGTGATTGTTAGCAAAATTTTAATGATACTTGAGCTGGCTTAGGTTTTAGAGAGAAACATACAAATGGTGGTCAAACATAATTCTAAATTTGTGCTAGATTTCTATATGGTTTAAAAATTATTGAGAATCACATAATTCATTCATTCTTAGTTCTCTGTTTTGGATGAGCATGAGTACACATGAAGAAATAGCTGCTCAGAGGCTCTTCCTTTCTTCCTCCTTCTCTTGTCTTCCTTTTCTTTTACTATTTCATTCTGACCATATTCATTGACCTCCACCTGATCATTCTTCTGCTTCATGAGCTGCCTCAGTGCCTAAAAACATGCTAAACCACTCATCCTACCACTCCAGTGCCTGAAAAGCAAATCAGAATGGGATAGTCTGTAGAAAGTGGGAAGGATAACAGTTGCATCTAATGGGCAAGAACTTTGGTATCCTCTCCTGGTACAAAACGGTGGTGGTGGATCTTTAAATGTGGAATGGTCTATGTTAGGTCTGCAGCCTTACTCCCCTTTCTAAACCTCTAGTATTTCAGTGTTCCCTAGCAACAGAAGCAAAGGATCAATTTAGAAAAGTGCTTTCCAGAGCACTCCTATCTAGCTACTGACCAAGCCGTTTTAGTTTATGTGATCAAGTAATTGAAATTCAAAGAGATTTATCACTGACTGTCCTCACAGCAAAACTGGAAGAGCACTTTGTATGTATGCTACTAATGTCTGAGATGACTGATTCTACCTCTACTGCACAAGCACGGATTGGTTTCAGTAAGAATTAGCAGTCTCCACATCTCACTGTGAACCGACAGTGTTGCTAGGGAAACTGATAATTATGTGGCAAAATGGAGGGTGTTGAATAGAAAAAGAGTTCAGAAAAAATGTAAGGTTTTGATCCAAATCAGCATGTTAATAGTACAGTGTGTTGATCTTCTGTAGTCATACAATTTAATAAATACCATTAATTATATGTTTGACAAGATACAGATTTCTAAACTGAAAGAAATTAAAAGAAATGAAAAGCTACTGGATACTGCTCATACTTTGTGTATGCCACAGCAGGAATGTGTATTTATTACATATAAACTATAATTTTTTTAAAATTAAAATATTCAAAAAAGTAAAAAATTTGGTTTGAGTCCTAATGTTTTTCTTTAGATATCAATCTTATAGTGTTCCAGATATAAAAAGTTTAATTCCATAAGAGCTTGAGTAAATAACATTTTTGGCTTCAAAGGCTAAATCATATAGTCTCAAAACAGCCCATAAAGTGGGGAAGAAAGACGTATGACTTTTAATATATACAGTAATATCAACCCAGATAAGCTGAATACTCTTCCTGAAGTCACACAGCTCCTCACTTAGTGGTAATGCTAATGCTAAATCCTCCTCTTTCAGCTGCCTAAGAGGTACTGTTTATAAATTACATCCTATTTAGGGAAAACCCATTAGAAGGATGTAAACCTAGTGAATAGATTCAAATCTCTAGATATCACTTTAATTTTAAATGAAGACTTCCAATACTTTCCATTTTTAATGGGTAAGAGTTTAGTTCTAGGCCGGGCGCGGTGGCTCACGCCTGTAATCCCAGCACTTTGGGAGGCCGAGGCGGGTGGATCACGAGGTCAAGAGATCGAGACCATCCTGGTCAACATGGTGAAACCCCGTCTCTACTAAAAATACAAAAATCAGCTGGGCATGGTGGCGCGTGCTTGTAATCCCAGCTACTCCGGAGGCTGAGGCAGGGGAATTGCCTGAACCCAGGAGGCGGAGGTTGCAGTGAGCCGAGATCGCGCCATTGCACTCCAGCCTGGGTAACAAGAGCGAAACTCCGTCTCAAAAAAAAAAAAAAAAAAAAAAGAGTTTAGTTCTAAAAGTTTATGATAGGATATAAACACTTGCTTATCAGGAAAACCTCACTGGAGACATTTTAATATGTGAGAAGATCATGAAAAAAACTAAAAAGCCCTCTATAAGAGGGATTTATTGCACAATGTTTTCTAATTTGCAAATATACCATAGATATTAAAACAGTCATTCATGTTCATACATGTACAATCTAAGTATGGTGTGTGTGTGAGAACATAAGTAATTTATTTACGGTTGGTGTATGAATGAAGACAGTCATTTATAATATAAAATGTTTCCAGTTTTAGTCTTATTTGGTCTTTCACAGGAAAGACCTAAGAAGGATACATAGTATACCATGTAAAAGCACAAAACTGTAAGGATTTATTTTAACTAAATGAATTTCAAGTGCTGAAAGCAGCAGTCTGCCTTCTGATATTATGAAAAAGATCTATATTCTAGTGACTTAAAAATTCTAAACCTTGGCTGGGAGCAGTGGCTTATTACTGTAATTCTAACACTTTGGGAAGCCAAGGCAGGCGGATCACCTGCAGTCAGGAGTTCGAGACCAGCCTGGTCAACAAGGCAAAAGCTCCCTTCTACTAAAAATACAAAAATTAGCCAGGTGTGTTTGCACATGCCTGTAGTCACAGCTACTCGGAAGACTGAGGCATGAAAATCTCTTGAACCTGGGAGGCGAAGGTTGCGGTGAAGCTGAGATTGCACCACTGTACTCCAGTCTGGGTGACAGAGTGAGACTCTGTCTCAAAAATAAATAAATAAATAAATAAATAAATAAATAAATAAAACCTAATTCATTAATACGTAAGTAGTATAGTTCATCCTACATAGAATAAAACTATAATTTTTAAGGCAGTTTATTAAATCTGTCAATTTTATGATAATTTAAAAATAGTATTTGGCTTGTCTTTAGTTTGGATTTGTTAATTCTACATATTAAAGCATTTATTTTTGATAAGACAAGAGCTGAAATGATTGACTCCTATTTTGATAAGCCTTTTCTTCAGTCCCATAAGTTGGAAGGTATTTCCAACTTTTAAATTCCAAAAGTTGGAAGGTATTTCCAACTTTTAAATCTCTGGGTCAGAAAAAGAAAAATAAAAACTTACACGGTCATCAAAAATGATATTTGTGGTTGAGTTAAACGAACCTTGACTTAGGCCATCTTGACAAGATGTTTGCTTGACATCCAAGTTCTCCATGGTATCCCCTTTAGAGACTTCACCAAGAGATGTTCTTCTCTCAAAGATGTTGTTATTATTGTTAACTTGAGTCCCATTTTGCTTCAGTAGCCTGAATACCTCAGCTTCCAAATCTCTAATCTAGGAAAAACAAATCCGTTCATAAAACTCTAAACCAGCACTCCTCTCCAAGTACAGCAAAACCCTTATTAATTAGTGTCTTCGAGAACACAACTCACCCGTACTTGTAGGCCTTGCACTTCCACAAGGTGTGCTTTTTCCAAATCTTCTATTTTCTTTCTTTCTGCTTCTTGTCTTTTGATGAAATCAAGCTCTCTTAAGAAGAAAATAATAGCTCTGATTATATCAAGCACTCAGTAAATGAAAGGTCTTATCTGAAACAATAACTGCATAGTAGGAAAAGCAACTGAACAGTTATTTAAATGGACAAAATTCAATCGGTTAGAGGGAAAGTATAGTAATGAAAGAAACTAAAACATCTTTAATGGGTCACAAGGCAAAGAAAAATCATTTGATTCTGCTTATTATCATTTTCTTTTGTAGCTCTTGATTCTAGAGCACCCAAACATATTTAGATAGGAACGACTGCACTAATGACCCAAGTTGGGTAATTTGGTAGAGATAATTACTTGTCAGGTAGAAATAATTCAATATTTCCAATGTCATAAGTATATAAAACAGTTGTAACTAGATGGTAAAAATTCAAACAAAATAATTATAAGATTTCTATGAAGAGGGGGCTGGGTGGGTCAGAAACATCAAGAGGGGCACTCGCTTTTAAACCTAAGGATAATATGAGAAGAAGAGAAATAACTCTATTTTGAAAATATAAAGCAAATTTAGCAAAATTTACTATAAAATTATTTCATGAAAAAGAGTTTGGCAAAAAATCAAAACAGTGATGTACTGAATTTATAGTCACAGAGAATACTCCCCTTTTAACAAGAAACTTTTGATAGTAATCCTTTTAAATATTAAAAACATTCTTTCCATAATAGGAAATAACAGAAATATGAATCTTACATACATGCTTAGTTTCTGAGGCTTGGCTTTGTAGACTAGAAAAGTTACTGGCACTACTTATTTGTTCTAATGAGCCAGAAGTAACTGATGAAAAAATCTAGTAAAACCCTCCCTGGTCAGTCTCTATGACATTACACCGAGATTCAAGAGATGGAAACAAAGGAGCAGTAACTCAGAAACAGCTGTTGAAAACCAAAAGCAGAATGTGGTAATCGTCTCTCTTACTGCAGTGAACTGACGCCCTCTTGATTCTCTCAACAGCTGAGAAATGCAGAGTGGCAGGGCAGGGGGCCCTGCTAGTCGATATTTACACTATCTGTGGTGGGAAATTCTGTAGTTACTGATCTAAGAATAGAGAGGAGCAGCCTGATCCAGGCCCCAACTGCGGCTTGCATGCTCCACATCCAATAGTCAGTCATTCTGCATAACTTTCAGCTGGGCTTCTTGTTGCTAAATCACAGAGGTGTTTCAAAAAGAATAAAGAAATTCAGATGTTTTAACAGTTACTATTAACAATTAATTATCAAAAATAGCCAAGAGGCCCCGGTAGCCAAAAACTGTAAAACATACAAAATATAATCTCATGAAAAAGTGACAGACATATTTCCAAAACTTAATGTGTATTTACGCTGTAACTATGCTCGTGGATAGGAAGGATATCTCTGAGGTCATCTTTTCTATTCCACTAGATAATTACAAAATTATGGGACATAAACCTTCTTTAGACAAACATAACTATTCTTTAATCATTAGAAGCTGCTTACTTCTGTTGAAAATCCTTGATCAATTTTTTTGCTTTGTTGTATTTCTTTTCCAAGGCCTGATACTGGCTTTGAGTCTCTTTGAGATGTTCATTCACTGTGTGGCATAACGTTTGGGCCTCAATCCAGTAGCTTTCCAACTTCAACATTCTTTCCTTATTCTCTTCAATGTTCTGTTGGAGTTGGGTTTTTTCTAGTTCCCACCTCACTTTCTCATTTTCTGCCGCCTGCAGCTGGAGAAAACAAATGTCATGGCAAAGATAATTTAGCCACTTCTGTAGCAAAAATCTCTCATTTTTATAGCATGTTGTAGGTCAAGTTCCATTATCATAAACAATCACTGAAACCACTTCAGTTGAGAAAAGCAAGTATTATTTTTATAATTCCATAGATGATAAAATGGAAGCCTTGAAAAGTGAAATGATTTGTCCAAGGTCACACGTTTGATAAATGATAAAACATGGATTAGATTCCACCTCACGTGATATTTCCATCACACTATGTGGTCTGAAATTCTGTAAGTGGTAAAAGATGTATCAGGGTTTGATATATCCAATTACTGTCAACGTGTTTTGAGTTTTTAAAAATATATAATTATATATAAAAGATTTAACTAAAAATGGAGTGAAGAGGGGCAGGAAGGAGAGAGGAGTTAGAAGCATAGTATGACCTAATGGCTAGGTTTCTGGAGTCATTAGCATAGATTGAATCCCAGTTCTGCCATTAGTGACCATTAAACCTTGGACAAGTAATTGAAGTCCTTCAAGACTCAATTATATCATCTATACAACAGAATTGTAATATAACACATGAGTATACTTGAAATAGCTCCTTAGATATAAGAATCATCTGATAAACATAAACCACTTTCACTCTGCTTTTAATCCTTTTGATGATCTTATTTCATTCTTTATTTCAATGGACATGAACATAGTCTGTAGCTCATTACTGTACATGTAGTGTAATAAATTTCTCAAGCTTTATAAACCTCAACTCCCATAAAAGTATAAAAGATAGTGTAAGTAAAAGTATAAATTGTGGCTTGGTTAATTTAATTCCTTCCCATGGAACAGAAAGGTGTAATCAGCTTTTTGTGGTTTCTGCTTCCAGGGACTGTTCAGAATAGACAGTAAACTAGTTTAACACCCTAATTTCTACAGAAATCCAAGACTGATCATTTAGGTGAGGGCTCAAAAGTCATTCCCAATAACTATCTGGCCTTCAAATAATACTTTATCTACTTTATATGCCTTCTTTAATGTTCAAAAGGATGCAAAGTCATTATAAACTATCAATGTTCAAAATCATACAGCATTTAGCAAAAGTAAACATGTACTTTTATACACACACATCTATGTTTTTGCAAATATTTTTAACTAAACACATTTGTAAAACAGTTTATAAAGTTAGAAAGGAGCCAAAACAATTTAAAAATTAGGAATTCTATTATCAAAATGAATAATAATCATAATAAAGTGTGCTAATCTGTGGATATTACATGCCAATGTAATGACGAAAAAATATAAAATGCTAATTTATAGTATTTTCTAAGTTAAATGTCCATAGTCTAATACATAAGTGCCAATAAAACATTTACAATTTAAATGTTTTACCAACAATTTAAAAAAAATCTTCAATTCTTTCTATGTCAAGAGACAATAACAATTTAAAACAGGACTAGGTTACTTACTGCATCTTTTGTTAAACAATGTTTTGTATCAAGTTGTTTATTTAGCAACCACCACTAATTTAAAATTATTATTCACGGAGCTGGGCTGACACCATGAATGATGTATAGATGTATTTTGACTAAAGAGTTGCAGAGTGAATTAGCCGAGAATAGCATTTAACCAAAATAGCCTTGCTAATTCATCTCCATTTAAAACACATGGAGAAACCAAAACAAGTGTTAGATGTGAACAATAAAACAGATCATTAGTGGTGGGGGAGTAATTACGTCTTAATTTTTAAAAGACCATAGAAACATAAAGAATAATGCTTTATAAGTAATTTAAAAATATTTTTAAATCTTTGAAATTGGATATTTGATAAAACTAAATAAAATTGCTAGAATTGTGTCTCATATAAGTGCGTTAAAATTTGTCAATTACTGCCGGGTGCAGTGGCTCAAGCCTGTAATCCCAGCACTTTGGGAGGCCGAGGCCGGTGGATCACGAGGTCAAGAGATCGAGACCATCCTGGTCAACATGGTGAAACCCCGTCTCCAATAAAAATACAAAACATTAGCTGGGCATGGTGGCGTGTGCCTGTAATCCCAGCTACTCGGGAGGTTGAGGCAGGAGAACTGCCTGAACCCAGGAGGTGGAGGTTGTGGTGAGCCGAGATCACGCCATTGCACTCCAGCCTGGGTAATGAGTGAAACTCCGTCTCAAAAAAAAAAAAAAAAAATTTGTCAATTAATATATATAGACTAATAATACATACTCCCTTTTATCCAGACCTTTTCTTCCCCACAAACTTAATTTATGTGAACCAAACAACTAAAAATTTCCAGTAGTACCTGGCACTTAAAATAATTATGCATGTATTAAGTTTATAAGTTTATAATATTTAATTATGAGAAATTAGGAATTGTTTATATATAAAAAATCGATGTGCTAAATTTGTTCCTAAAAACAAATAAATGATTAAATCTATTTATAATAAGGTAAGTAAAGTGGACATACAGTAGCTTTGCTTAAGGAATTAGTAATCAAAACATGCTTCGCATGCTTGAACCATTAAAAATATTACTTTTTAAGGAAATCTCAGAGGCCACATATGTGCACATACATAAAAATGTATATTTAAAATATTGTGTTATTTGCACTGAGGGGGACATGGGTGTTTGCTCTCACTGGCAGGTTTGTCTATGTACCTAACAGTGAAAATGAATCTCTCACATTTGTATTCTTTCAAATGTACAGGGACAAATCCTTTAGTCCTGGGTTGAATTTATTCACAGTATCTGAAGTTCAAAAAGTAAAATTCAAACACCATGTTTTGGTGCTTACCTTGGTCTTCAATTTTTGAATCTCTGCTTCTGTAACTGCATGTTTGATTTGCAACTGAAAATTGAAAAGAAAGAAAAAATCTGAACTAAGAAAGTGTACCTATATTTTTAAAGTCTCAGCAGCTACAAGAATGCCTTATTACATAGTAAAAGGCCTAGAAAAGTGCTGCAGTGCAGCAAGTTGTAAATTAAAGTGTCTACTGTGTGAAATGACACTGGGTGCAAACTAATTAAACAGAGTTATGGTCTATACTCCCTAACATCAGATTAGGTTACCAATTTAATGGCTCAGGGACCAAGAGAAGAAAACACTTTTTATTGCCCTCTTTGCAGGTCTTCCTTTATGATTTTAATGTCAAGGAACTGTTTCCTTGCTAAGTCTAGCTCACTGAACGGCGTAAGCAGGCAAGTGAGCTGGTACTGTGATTCAATTCCAAACCTGGCAGTGTGAAGATTTATTCCAAATCTGGAAGAAAGGTGGCGCTATGGTCCTGTGAGCTGCAAACATTCTGATAGCAGCTCGGCTGCAATGGGAGAGGAGGAGGACTGCAGTTGCCTGAGGAAATCTCTGATTTTTTTTTAATTGCAGGAAAGGTACAGATCCAGATTATCTTGTCCTCCAAAAGACCTGCTCGTTTTGAAGACTCAGGTCCCAACAGAACAGCTTCTTCTACAGCTTATTAGTATAAGAGTCACAGTTTACATTTGTTTTGCTTGTCCCTTCCCCCCACTTTGTTTTCTTTGTAAGGGAAGAAGAACGAACTGAACGAATCATTCGTTTTCTTAGGGGATCAATAAATACTCCCAGATTTAAGAAAAGCAACTTATAGGTTCACGATTTCTTGTCTGAAATCCTTGGGGCCAGATGCTTTTGGAAGTCAGCATTCTTCCAAATTTTAGAAAGGTAGTTAATACGTGTCTTCTACAAATTGCTTATTATCCACAGCAGGGTCTTTGGTGGCATTCTACAGTCAAACACATGAATTATTTTTGCCACCAAACATGAATATTCCCACTAAGTGAGGCACATAAAGACCATAAATAGCATCCTGTCAGGTCAGGTTGTACCACTAAATTAGTTTGACACAAAATTACAAAAAAGACTGGAGCATTTTGGATTTAAGACTGTACATGAGGGACCATAAACTTTTACTATTACTGTAATCAAGTAAGGCTAAGAGGTTTTCTTATCAGAAGTGAGTCTGACAGAAGGACAGAAATGTGTTTTTAGGCTAGCAATGTGAACCTGTGGAGACCATGCACGGCATAAATCTCAGCCCTCTCTTGGGTTTGTAACCGGTATTCCCTTGGTTTTTACCAAGTTCGTGGGGACACATGGGAAGGATGATAAGGGGATGATGGAAGAATCAAAGACAGGCCTATTCGACCCTCTTGGATGCCAGTGGCTAACTGCCCAGAACCTGAGGGTTCCTAAGTTCCTTATAAAGTGCTCACTCCTATTATGCAAAGGGCCATGAGGTCTGCAGGCCACAGCTCTTGTTACTGCTTTTGGTACTGAGGGATGACGAAACTTTTCAGTTTGATTCTGCCCCATTCACACTGCTTACGTTCTTCCTGACCTGGCCACTCCGGCCATCTTGCTGGTGTGGCTATTGCTCCTTGCACCCTCACTGGCTCCAAGGGGGTTCTGTGCTTGAACGTTTCTAGAGTAGGACCCTATGTGGAAAGGTTATTTTTATGAGGCCCCAAATCTGGCTCTTTTAGTTTCTTATCACAGCACAAGTGGTACAATTCTTACTTACCTGCCTTTAGCAGATGCTCAGAGCATTAGTGCAGCTGGTAAGGAATCTAACCATAAGTTTTCTCAATGACTAGATTGGAGGAAGATACAAAGATACACAGTGTTGTTCCGAAATCCCTGTAATTCCCTACTCCCTCACTGATGAGGTCTATGCTCATCCTAAGCCCTAGTCTGGATGGATCTTTTGGAAACCTGACAGCACCAGGCTAGCCAGTCAGATAGGTTTGAATGCCCCATGGATACTCCAACTGTAGGCTCTTCTGGACTCATTTTAGACATGGGAAGACCAAGGATCAGAGAAGACAACCAACCTGGTCTAGTCCTCACAGTGAATCACTATTAAAACCAGGACTAAAACCTGGATCTTCTCATTCTGATCCAGTGCCATTTTCCTTAGAAAATGGGGATCAATTCAACAGGCATTCATTGAAGAGTTGCTATGTGGAGGATGCTGTGAAAATAACTTTTTTGACCGGGCAAGGTGACTCACCCTATAATCCCAGCACTTTCGGAGGCCAAGGCGGGAGGATCATGAGGTCAAAAGATCAAGACCACCCTGGCCAACATAGTGAAACCCTGTCTCTACTAAAAATACGAAAATTAGCAAGGTGTGGTGGTGCACGTCTATAATCCCAGCTACTCAGGAGGGAGGCTGAGCCAGGAGAATCGCTTGAACCCAGGAGGTGGAAGTTGCAGTGAGCTGAGTCTGTACCACTGCACTCCAGCTTGGGTGACAGAGCAAGACTCTGTCTCAAAAAAAAAAACAAAAAAACAAAACATTTTCTCCCTCTAGGTCTAATCTCCCCCACCAGTATAAACTAATAATGTAAAAAAGGGCAAAAGTACTTAGGTATTAGACACTTTATATATAAATCTACAAAAATAAATAATGTATATGCACACATACACATATGGCTAGCTAAGGCATCCAGCAAATCCATATGCCTGGGTAATTTTGGAGGATTTGCAATAGTTATCGACAAGATCTACTTCTTGTTCCGGCAACCATGTGCCACGCAGGAAGAGTAGTTGACTTAGACTGCTTGAATTCATCTCTGGCCTACCATGTACTCTGTGGAGCATTACAAAATTATTTAACCTTTCTTACATTCACTTTCCTCCCCCGTAGAATTCAGTTCTTTATAAGTCATAACCTTCCTCACTGGATGATTAAGTGATATAACCCACAGAAAACATTTAGCACAGTGGCTAGCATAAAATAAGTCCTCAATAAACTCAGCCAGGACCAAGAAAGAATGCTCTGAATAACTCAAATATGATTACCCCAGCTTCATCTCTCAGTTAAATGTGCTAACTGCTGCAAAATGTCACACCTGAAGTAAAATGAACATCTCTGCTTCTATTTAAAGGAAAGCAAGAAATCAAAAGGGCAGATTTCACAGTGAACACTGCACTATGGGCAAGTACCAGATTTTTATTAACTCGTGGTAGGGTAACCAAATACATGGCATGCAACTTGTTGGGACTTTGGACTTCCTTTTCTCAGATCACTGTGTCTTCTAGAAGTTGCTTCCCACATGAAAAATGCTAGATGGGAGGAACTCCAAGGGCCCTTTCACATACGATGGGTGTGACATTTATGGAACAAAGAACTTGAAGGTAGTTGTCAAGATTGCAGAGTTTAGAAATTCTTGTCCTGAGCCAACATTTTCATTCTTGTGAATGAATACCCTAGAGGAATCCACAAATTGTGGGACAAACCTAGGTAAAACTGTGAAGCCCATGTTGATCTATTCCACCCCTCCCATCTCACCAACAATGGATAACAGGAAGAAACTGAACTCATCAGCAGTGAGGTGAGAACTACTGCTAAAAGTCTGGAGTGTTACTAAGTATAGCTAAGTTCTCTACATATAGGAAAGCAGAATGAATTGTGTAAATTCACACATTATTCAGAATAGACAAAATTTTCTTAGTACTCATAAGGCCTAAAAGTAAAGATATGTGATTATTTTAATTCTGCATGCACATTAAGAGAATTAATATAAATCTATCACTATTGATAAGAAAAGCATCAAAAATACACTAACTGAATCCCTTCATTTTATATAGTATGGACCTGTGTCTAGTGAGCTTATGTTGCAAGGCTAATAGGTGCCAAAGCCAGGTTTTAGAAATCTCAGCCCATGGTTCTTTCCACTAATACTAAATTTCTTACATTTGTAAGCCCCTTTATCTTTAATCATCCCCCTTTATCATTGCAAATGACTGGGGGAGGCAGGACAGGTGTTGTGAACCTCATGGTTCAGATGAGGAAAGAGACTAAGAGAAGTCACATACCTTCTTCAAGTTTCCACTAGAAGCAGGTGGTGGAGTGGAAACAAAATCAGGTTTCATTCTTCCTGCTTCTGTTTCTCTCTTCGTCATGTACCTAACTGAACCATTTGCTTTGGAATTTTTTTTCATTTAGTCTTCCTCCAAACCCCAAGGAATATGTCACCATCATCCCCTCTAGATGAGAAGCTACTCCAATTGGAAACCAAGGATCACTTCTGGTAGTCTCTGAGCATTCTGACACTGAATGCAAAATGCTGCTGTTATTATTAAGGAAGCTTAGAAAGCACACCTCCACCTCTCTTAATAATCAATCAGCATTTAGTGAATGAGACTATGTGCTAGGTACTATGCTAATTACTGAGGATACATGAACATGACGTAGAATCTCTACCTTCAAGATACTTCAGGGAGACTAACAAATACCACCTTATAAGAATTCTCTAGATGACTCTGTGAGAAAGGTCAGAGGCAACCTGCTCCTGGATGGCTTGTTTAGTCTTTTATTCCTATAGCCAGATCAGATGTCCTGTGGCTTTGGCCTGTTTGTACAGCCATGGACCCTACCTTCCAAGCAAAGTGAGTAAGATGGACCGGAGATATCTCCATTTCATGTTGGAAAGAAAATTGCTTTTCACAGGGGTGAAGGACCTTGACAAAAGAAGCATAGTTGGTAAAAGGTTGAGTTTTCTTATTCTAGAGCAGTTCCCTTTCCACATGTTTAAGAGATTTATGTCAAGAATCAATAACCTTTTCAAATTACAGGTCCAAGAGTTTGCAAGAATGGTCAGGCAGGCTGACTGCAGGGATAGAAGGTCAACAGGGCTGGGTAATAGAAAATAGAGCCTGAAATGCCTGTTGGGAGTTTTTGGGCTTCAGAGAATCTAGGTTTGGAGGAAAGACGTGGTATGGGTGGGCATAAATAAAAAGAAAAGGTTAAGGACTGTAGGTCAGTCTTTTAACTTACAAGACCATCTTTTCCATCTCTTCTGTCATCTTTAACATGAAAGCCATAGATAGGCACCTCAGGATTTCAGCACAAATAAACACACACATTCCTATAAGAACAGGAGCTTTCATTTAACATTCTGAAGGTGTACCTGCTGTGTATATTTTCTGTTTATTTTTTTCAAAAAGATGAATACAGAACATGCACTCATATCACTGAATCAGTATAATCCAAATATAACTGTGCTAGAAATAGAAACATCTTACACAGAAACTTAAATAGTGAGACTGAACTTTTGCCCTCTTGCTACTTATCCTGTGAGAGCATGGAAAACATTTTTCTTTACAAAGTGAAAAATACCTTTGCAGGAAATGTTTCAAGAGAGCTCTAGTTCTAGAAATATTACAATCAGATAAAAACAACATTTTCTGCTGTTATTTTACAAAAGCAAATCAATAATATTTTCATAGAACTTATAAAGTGCTTTTCAGATTGGAATCTAAATTTTTACAATTATCTTTGTGAGTATTTGAGTGACATATGTCTTACCTACAACAATGTAGCTCCACAAAAGAAATCAAAGCTGTTTTTAACTACATTTTGGTGCTGTTAAAATCAAGTTTTGCCATATTTCTTTGTAATTGCTGATGAAAAGTTTACACATGGTATCTATCCTACTTATTAACAAAAGTGTTTTACTTAGGGAATTGTGTATGCAAAATGAATTAAAACTGGCTGACTGAACAATATCACAATCTAATCTGAATGGTAACATTAATTGCAGCATATGTAGTATACGGCGAGATTCTCTAACAAGGTCACTCTCTAAGTAAGTACTCATAAACTTGTTATTAATGATGATGCTGCTGGATGTAGTTTTGGGCCTGTAATTACAGCTCTTTTTTAAATAAATAACTGTTTGCTACTAAGTAGGCAGCAATTTATAGCTTATCTACATGTTAGTGGAAACTTCCATAAAGATAACTTAATGTTATTATCCCATGCATTTATAACTTTTCTAGATTCATTTTCAAAGACTTAAATAAATAAAATAAACCAACTTTTAGACTCCATTTTTTCTTCGAGAGAAATGTAGAATTTTTTTTTTTTTTTTTTTTTTTTTTTTTTTTTTTTTTTTTTTTTTTTTTTGCATGTGCCATGACTCTTGAGGAAGAGTGGCAAGGGAGAAATTGGACAGTCAGTTTAAATGGCAACTGAGTTCCTGAGCCACCCTCACCCTACCTTCCACTAAATTACCAGTGAAATCACATTAAAAACAAAAAAACTCACAACCAGAAATGGACACCACAACTAAAAGCAATGGTTCATAGAATATAAAAGAGTCACGAAGTTGAATTAAGAAAAATCTATCCAAGATTCCCTCTGACAACAGGGAGACACTTTGTACCACCCTCACTGACGGCGTGAGATCCATTCTGTCCAAAGAAAGAACTGGACAACTGCTATTGTCTTGCCCAGGAATGGGGCCTCAAGCCAGGCTCTCTAACTTCCTCAGTATTCCATATTTGTTCAGAAAGCAACTGTTAGGGGGAAATACAGGAAGGTGGCTGATGCATCTCATTGCATGGCACACTGCATACTTTCAGCTACAGACCTTATACAGACAGGGGTGGCCTCAGTAAGTGCCTTAATAGCAGTGAATACTGGAAATCACCTTTTTTCTTCTTTTTTTAAAAAAATATCTTTAGCTTAGAGAACTATGTGGCAATATTTGGGAGTATCTCACCTTAGCACAGAGAATTGCCCTAGATGTGAGACTGCTAGAAAATAGCAACTGGGCTGGAAACAAGGCACCTACATATCCCTCCTGATCTAAGTCTAGAAATGAAATTCATAATCAAAAAGTGAATAATTACTGACTAACCAATTACTAAAAGGTTTTCATCTCATTTCAAGATAAGTAAAGAAAAAACAGACCACCTTACGTCTATTAACAAATACTGCAAATCAAGGTAAAGAAAATATCAACTTGAACACACAAATAAGTAAACTTGTGAAAATGATGTATCCCATAAGTAAATTAAGACTACTTTTTGAAATTCCAAGGTGAAGAGAAAGTAAAGAAGGATGAGAAAGAATGGAGAGCAAGAAAACTAAACATTTAATAAGAGAATTAAGTCATGTTAGAAGTGCTAGAAAGTATAAATGAATTTGAAATTAAAAGCATATCTAATTACAACTGAACTGTACACTTAAAATGGTAAAGACAGTAAACTATACATGTATGTTTTACCTAAATAAAAAATTAACAAAAAAGCATAATTAATGTCACAAAAAATAAAATCACTGATATAACAAGACAAATTTAAGAAACAATCTCAGATAAAAAAAAAAAAAAAACAAAACAGAAAAGAAAAACTGAAGGAAACATTAATGCACTAAAATGAAAACAAAACAAAAACAGAGAAAAGAAGGCAAATTAAAAAGAAAAATAATCAATGAAAGAAAACCTACTTTAAGAAATTGTGCTAAAAAAATTTAAAGTACAAAGTGAAAACAATACAAGCATCCAAATGCCAGCTTTATGTTAGACTTTTCCTTTAAAACACACTTAAATCAATAAATCTTGCCCTATCACTTTTTCAGTAAAAAAGTTTGTAAATGAATTAGAATGTCATTCTCAGTATGGGAAGCTCATGGAAACCTATATCCTCCACAAATACTTACTAAATTACTTAAAGATGCACTCTGAGAATGAGGAAAAATTCAGAATTTAAAAAGCAATAATAGTGGATACTGATTAACCTGAGAGTATATTGGTTGTATCATTCGAAAGCTAACCAAAATTTTTAAAAAATGTAACAATTATATTTTAATAATCTCTCTTAGAACCCAAGATTGTATCAAAATCTTCCATATGGAACATTCAAATGATATTATTTAAATTCAAATTATTTTATTCTTAATTTTTAATATTTTGATTTTTAATTTTAAATTAATTTTAAATTTAAATTTAATTTTAATCTTTTAATTTTAATGTTTATATTATTTTGTTAAATTTTTAAATACTTTAAAAAACTTAAAGACAAACCTTAGTAAAAGCCAATAAATATAAAAGAAACATACAATAAAAGAAGGTAAGAACATCTATACCTTGCATAATTATAGCAATAAACTTAACTTGGTTAAATTTTCTTAGTAAAAAATACAAACTCCAAGATTATATGTTTATTTGTTTACTTTGAGACTGGGTATCACTCTGTTGCCAAGATTGGAGTGCAATGGCACAGTCACAATCAACTGCAGCCTCGACCTCCCAGGCTAAGATGGTTCTCTGACCTCAGCCCTCTAAGTAACTGGGAGCACTGGTGATTACATTTTTTTAAAGCTACAATAAAACAATGGGCTATAATTAGGTTTATGTTAAAAATAGGTACACACTTATACATTGGTGTTTATCCAGCAACTGCAAACAAAAGTTATCAGTAAGAATATTAACATCAAAATATACTGAAAGGTTGATAAATCTTTGTCATATTTTATGTACTTTCAACAGGGCATCAACATAGATAACCAAAGCTATAAGACACAAAATACAATGAGATATAATTCCAGTATATATAATTCTCAACTTCCTAGATTAAGGAAAAATGAATATGGATCCAGAAGGTCTAAAACACATCAAGTCACTTTTACCAAAAATACCCATATCAATCTACAATAAAAGCATCACATGCAAAAAAGGAAAAACTTGAAAAGACACTATTATCTGGCCTCAATGTAATAAAACATTAAATAAATTTAAAAGTTACAAATTAAAAAGTTTCCTGAATTATTCAAGTCAGAGAGAAAATGAAAGTAAAATTGAAAAATATAGACTATTTATGAAGTGATGACAATGAGAAGCATGCATGTTGAAATTAGATGTGGCCAAAGGCATAGTATGAGACAGGTTCATAATTTTAACTGCTTTTACTTCCTTGGTTAGGTATATTCCTAAGTATTTTATTTTTCTTTGCAGCTACTGTGAAGGTTGTGTTCTTGATTTGATTCTCAGTTTGGTCACTGTGGGTGTATTGCAGAGCTACTGATTTGTGTACATTAATTTTGTATACTAAAATTTTGCTCAATTCATTTACCAGTTCTAGAAACTTTTTGGATGAGTCTTGAGGGTTTTTTAGGTATACAAGCATATCAACAGCAAACAGTGACAGTTTGACTTCCTCTTTACTGATTTGGATGCTCTTTCTTTCTTTTTTCTGATTGTCCTAGCTAGGACTTCCAGTGCTATGTTAAACAGAAGAAGTCAAAGTGGGCATCCTTGTTTTGTTCCAGTTTTTGCAGGGAATGCTTTCAACTTTTCCCCATTCAGTACAATGTTGGCTGTGGGTTTGTGAGAGATGGCATTTATTACCCTACGGTATGTCTCTTCTATGCAGAATGCTGATGGTTTTAATCATAAAGAGATGCCGGATTCTGTCAAATGCGTTTTCTGCATCTATTGAGATAATCATGGGATTTTAAATTTTAATCCTGTTATGTGGCGTATTCACATTTATTGACTTGCATATGTTAAATCATTCCTGCATCCCTAGTATGAAACCCACTTGATCATAGTAGGTTATCTTTTTGATCTGTTGGATTCAGTTCACTAGTGTTTTGTTGAGGATTTTTGCATCTATATTCATCAGGGATGTTGGTCTGTAGTTTTCTTCTTTTGTTATATCCTTTTGCAGTTTGGGTGTTAAGGTGATACCAGCTTCGTAGAATGATTTAGGAAGTATTCCCTCTTTCTCTGTCCTTTTGAATAGTGTCAATAGGATTGGTACTAATTCTTCTTTGAATGTCTGACAGAATTCAGCTGTAAATGTGTATAGTCCTGGACTATTTTTATTGGCAATCTTTTTTACATTCTTTTTTTCTCTTTTTTTACTATACTTTAAGTTCTGGGATACATGTGCAGAACATGCAGGTTTGTTACATAGGTATACATATACCATGGTCGTTTGCTGCACCCATCAATCCATCATCTACATTAGGTATTTCTCCTAATGCTATCCCTCCTCTTGCCCCCTTAGCTGCTGACAGGCCCCAGTGTGTAATGTTCCCCTCTCTGTGTCCATGTGTTCTCATTGTTCAACTCCCGCTTATGAGTGAGAACGTGGTGTTTGGTTTTCTGTTCCTGTGTTAGTTTGCTGAGAATGATGGTTTCCAGCTTCATCCATGTCCCTGCAAAGGACATGAACTCATTCTTTTTTATAGCTGCATAGTATTCCATGGTGTATATGTGCCACATTATCTTTATCCAGTCTATCATTGATGGGCATTTGGATTGGTTCCAAGTCTTTGCTATTGTGAACAGTGCTGTAATAAACATATGTGTGCATATGTCTTTATAGTAGAATGATTTATAATCCTTTGAGTATATATCCTGTAATGGGATTGCTGGGTCAAATAGTACTTCTGATTCTAGATCCTTGAGGAATCGCCACACTGTCTTCTACAATAGTTGAACTAATTTACACTCAAACCAACAGTGGAAAAGCATTCATATTTCTTCACATCTTTTCCAGCATCTGTTGCTTCCTGACTTTTTAATGATCACCATTCTAACTGGTGTGAGATGGTATCTCATTGTGGTTTGATTTGCATTTCTCTAATGACCAGTGATGAGCTTTTTTTTTTTTTTTCCTTTAGTTTTTTTGCCCCAAAAATTTCTTTTTTTTTTATTTGTTTGTTCATATCCTTCACCCACTTTTTGATGTTTTTTTTTTTCTTGTAAATTTGTTTAAGTTCCTTGTAGAATCTGGATATTAGCCCTTTGTCAGACGGATAGATTGCAAAAGTGTTCTCCCATTCTGTAGGCTGCCTGTTAACTCTGATGATAGTTTCTTTTGCTGTGGAGAAGCTCTTTAGTTTATGTAGATTCCATTTGTCAAGTTTGGCTTTTTTTGCCATTTATTTTGGTGTTTTAGTCATGGAGTTTTTGCCCATGCCTATGTCCTGAATTATGGTATTGCCTAGGTTTTCTTCTAGGGTTTCTATGGTTTTAGGTCTTACATTTAAATCTTTAATCTATCTTGAGTTAATTTTTGTATAAAGTATAAGGAAGGGGTCCAGCTTCAGTTTTCTGCATATGGCTAGTCAGTTTTCCCTACACTATTTATTGAATAGGGAATCCTTTCCCCATTTTTGGCAATATTTTTAGTACAGTTCAATCTCACTGCTTGCTATTGGTCTGTTCAGAGATTCTATATCTTCCTGGATTAATCTAGGATAGTTGTATATTTCCAGGAATTCAAACATCTCCTCTTTATTTTCTAGTTTATGAATGCAAACGTGTTCACAGTAGCCTGGAATGATCTTTGATATTTCTGTGGTATCAGTTGTAGTATCTTCTGTTTCATTTCTAATTGAGTTTATTTGCATGTTCTCTCTTCTTTCCTTGGTTAGTCTCGCTAGAGATCTATCAATTTTATTTCTCTTTTCAAAGAACCAGTTTTTTGTTTCATTTATGTTTTGTATTTTGTTTGTTTCAATTTCATTTAGTTTTGCTCTAATCTTCATTATTTCTTTTCTTCTGCTGGGTTTGGATTTGGATTGTTCTTGCATCTTCAGTTCTGTGAGATGTGACCTTAGATTGTCAGTTTGTGGCCTTTCAAACTTTTTGATATAGGCATTTAATGCTATAAACTTTCCTTTTAGCATCACTTTTGCTGTATCCCAGAGGTTTTTATAGGTTGCATCACTATTACCATACTGTTCAAATGATTTTTTAATTTCCCTCTTGATTTCATTGTTGACCCAAAAATCATTTGGAGCAAGGTTATTTAATTTCCATGTATTTGCATTGTTTCGAGGGTTCCTTTCAGAACTGATTTCCAATTTTATTCCATGGCGGTCTTAGAGAGCTTGAGATAATTTCAATTTTCTTAAATGTACTGAGACTTCTTTTGTGGCCTATCATGATGTCTATCTTGGAGACTGATACATGCACTGATGAATAGAATGTATATTTATAGTTGTTGGGTAGAATGTTCTACAAATATCTACAGATATTTGTAGAAGTCCATTTGTTGTAGGGTATAGTTTAAGCCTATTGTTTATGTGTTAACTTTCTGTCTTGATGACCTACCTGTCTAGTGCTGACAGTGGAGTATTAAAATCACCCACTATTGTTGTGTTGCCATCTATCTCATTTCTTAGGCCTAATAGTAATAAGTTTGGGAGCTCCAGTGTTAGCTGCATATATATTTAAAATTGTAATAGTTTCCTGTTATACTAGTCCTTTTATCATTACATACATAAAGTCTCTCTTTGTATTTTCTCAGGCAGTCAGCAGGGTCATAGAGCTCCCAAGATATAACCTTTGTCTTCAGCTACCAGGGTGGGTAGAGAAAGACCATAGGTCAGGGCAGGGACAGGGGTGTCTGAGCTCAGCCTCTCCTTGGGTGGAGGACGGGGTTGTGGTTCCCAGTCCAGTGGCATTATATTCCCAGGGGGATTATGGCTACCTTTGCTGAGTTACATAGGCCACCAGGGAAGTGAGGGAAGGTCAGCAGTCATAAGCCTCACCCTGCTCCCACACAGCCCAGGGTCCTAAAGGCCAGTCTCACTCCCACTGTGCCCTCCACAACAGCACCAAGTCTATTTTCAGGTAGCTCGTGACCAGGGCTGAGAATTCGTCCTAGACCACAAGCCTCCCCATTGAGAAAGCAAGGAGACTCATAGTTTTTTGGCATCTCGGGGAGGCTGCAGTTGTGATCTAGTTCCTTCAAAAGATCTCTTTGCTTTCCTGGTATTTTTCAGGGGCAGTTCCTGGAGCAAAAGTTCACCATGTGAGTCTCTACACGCTGCTCTGTCCATTCAAGCATGAGCTGCAAGCTAGTCCTGCCTCCTATCTGCCATCTTAATTCTTCCAGTTTTTATTTATTTATTTGAGAGAGGGTTATATCTGGCTCTGTCACCCAGGCTGGAGTGCAGTGGCAACCTTCATTGCTCACTGTAACTTTGAACTCCTGAGCTCAAGCCATTCTCCAACCTCAGTCTCCCAAAGAAATGGGAATATAGGTGTGAACCACCATGCCTGGCCCTTGTGGCAGCTTTTCTTTAACCCACTCCAGTGATATTTTCTGTTACTTATAGCTGGATACTTAGGCAACTTACAAATGTATGTGACTTATATAATAAATAGAGGGCACTATAAAATTTTAGAGAGGATGAGAAAAAAGGCTTGAATTAAATAAATTCCATAATCTTGGATTAAAAGATTCAACATTATTATTATTATTATTATTATTTGAGATGGAGTCTTGCTCTGTCACCTAGACTGGAGTGCAGTGGCGTGATCTCAGTTCACTGCAACCTCTGCCTTCCAGGTTTAAGCAATTCTCCTGCCTCAGCCTCCCGAGTAGCTGGGATTACAGGCATGTGCCACCAGGCCCTGTTAATTTTTTGTATTTTTACTAGAGATGGGGTTTCACCATCTCGGCCAGGCTGGTCTTAAACTTCTGACCTCGTGATCCACCGATCTCAGCCCCCCAAGGTGCTGTGATTGCAGGCGTGAGCCACCATGCCTGCCTTCAATGTGATTTTTAAAATGCCAGTTCTCTGCAAATTTACTAGTTTAACATAATTACCACAAAAAATGCAGAGTATTTTTCAAGGGTGTTTATAAAGTGATTCAAATGTTTTCTTGAATAAGTTGAAAAGTAAAGGCATTTTGAAGAGAAGAGTTGGGGGGATGTAACAGTCCATCAATACTGATGTA
This sequence comes from Cebus imitator, assembly GCF_001604975.1. Taxonomy (NCBI): domain Eukaryota; kingdom Metazoa; phylum Chordata; class Mammalia; order Primates; family Cebidae; genus Cebus; species Cebus imitator. Next base: position 2,072,394 of record NW_016107352.1, on the reverse strand, counting down.
TATTGTAATAGTATTTCACTGAAGAAAAATGAGAAGATGGAGTAGACTATGAAGCCCATAAGCAGTTCAGAAGTAAAGGCACACATTCTTTAGATAATAATGTTGGCCCTCCCACCAAAGGGAAATGGGCAAATCAGCATGTAATAGAAGGAATAGCCAACCTGTCAACTATTTGGCATTTGTTGTATGATATAAGACAGGTACCTAATTTAAAGTTTTAAATTTAAAACTTTAAATTAGGTACCTGTCTTATATCATACAACAAATTCCAGTATATGCTTGACACCAGTAATTCCCTAAATATTTAACCACTAACTATATGCCAAGAACTATGCAAAGACTGAGGACACAAGAGTATGCAAAAACATGGGAGCTTAGAGTCTAACAGTAAGATACAAAACAGGCCCAAAGTAGGACTGATTGAGATAATGTCAGTGTAATGTGCTTTCCCCAAGTAGTAAAACACATACTTTTGCTTAAAATAATTAAGACAATCCTGTAACAGGAAACTTTGTAAAGACTCCAATACAATATGACCCTTCACACTCACCCCAAGTTTTGTGTGTAATTCTGTGAAAAGTGTCTGGTGCTATACAATATTTGGACATGTATATTAATCACATAAAGAAATTTAAGACTATGATAGTGACACTGTACAAGATATAAATGTCACAAAAGAGTGCCACACAGGTGATCCATAGGGGCAATATTCTGAAGAAATGAATATATTAATGTTAAATGTAAAACAAAAGAGGATAAAAAATTGTAAGTGGAATAATATGATAATGCCTATTATTGAGGTGAGGACAAAATTCTAATTCTTAGAAACCAGAACTAAAAGAAAGTTACAGATCTGGTTACTTAAGCTAAAAATAAATTAGCCATGTTCCATAGAATGAGTCCAGATCACGCAGCAGTCTACACCAAGGTCAACAACATTTTTCAGTAAAGGGTCAGAAAGCAAATAATTTAGGGTTTGCAGGGCATACAGTCTCTGTTGCAACTACTCAACTTTCCTGTTGTAATATGTAATCAGCCACAAGCAATAACGAGATGAGCATGCTTGTGTTCAAATAAAACTTTATTTATAAAAAGGATGCCAGATTTGGACAATGTATCATAATTTTCCAATCCCTGACCTAGATCACTTAATTGTCTATACAATGGTGCATGCTTAAAACAATATATATGGAGCTTTGAGTCCTTGGCTCAATTTTGAAATTGGAAGATATAACTTTCCATATACTATTTCTGCCCGATAGGCTCTTCACCCTACATGAAAGAATGTGGACCCTTCTTCCAGCTTAATTATCTACCAAAGACTAGGAGTCATACTCACCTAGCAAATGAAAGAGGTGTATTAGAGGCTTTTGCCAGGGAATAGTACTTTGATCTCATTGCCTCCAATATTTGCTAAAGTTGGGTTATGAGTTAAAATACTGAAGGAAGGTTTCTTAGAGAACAAGTCATCTACCTACTTTTCTTGATAACTTATATTCTTTAACCAAATAAGGGCTACAGAGAAACAGGTAAGTAGATTACACTTCTTCCTCCCACTCAGCCACTTTCTGCAGAACTTTTCTTTTTCTGTATTGCTCTTTGGTTTGAAGATATTAGTTAATTTAGAAAGTCTTTATAAGAAATGAACAAATTGTAAATAATGACATATTTCTCTTTTATGATGGAGGATACTCTCCCAAAACAATGAAGGATAAACTGCTTGGGGACCTATTAATCACTGCTTCTGTTTCACATGTGTCAGGTTTCTGAGAAGTTACTTTGGAAGAAGAGTTATCCACATTTCCTCCCCCCAGATTCTATTCCTGGCCCTTCTCTAAGAGCACACTGCCTCAGGAGTCTGACCTCTTCAGACTGAGATTGCATCACCACATTCCCTTGCCTGGGCTTGGAAGCATCAACAGGAAAAGGAAAGCAGAGCCAGGGTATATTCTTACTCTTGCCCCAAGGATGCAGCTTTTAGCAGTGGCTGTTTCTTATAAAGCTGCGGATGTTGAATGGCCTTCCTCCAAAATGGGAATATCTTCCCCTCTTTTTACACTTTAAGCCAAAAATGGTAATAGCCTCCTGCTGTTGCCAGTCCCTGTGCACTTCACTGCCCCCGTTAGTGCTCAAAGTCTGCATATTAAACTCTCTTCAAGTAAACCCTTTGGGTATGCCATCTGATGCTTATTAGAAATCTATCTTATGAACAGAAAGACAAAAAGAGTGTTTTGAGGAAAGAGCCTTTTTTTCCACTGCCTTAAGAGAAAATCTTATCACCAGGTACCAAAAATTTTGTAAAACTGAAAACATATAACTTAAACATTCAAACATCATAAAACTGCACATTTAAGTTACTGTTTGAAATTATGGGCTACATATATGTCACTATGACAAATAAGCATTTAAATCAATGATTGTGGAATGAGATCTACTTAAATTCTACTTGAAATTCAATGAGACTCAAGATAACCTGTTATTTAAAAGCTTTCATTTGCAAACTGGTTATTCTTAATATATTGTTGAAACAGAAAAATATGCTTAATAAAATGGACAGGCATAGATAAATATTTTGCAGCTTAGTGGCATACCTCTTTAAACTTGTGAGTGAGCTTGCTTGTGTCCAGGTCTGACGGAGAAAACATGTCCTCATTCTCAGGTAGCTCAAAGACTTCAATGGCCATGTCGCTGCCAGGCAGAACAGGTCCTACCTCATCTTCTTCTTCATCTGTGGCATATTCTCCTGTCTGAAAGGAAGGGGGTTTCAGAAATCCAGCTGTCCTTACTGCAGGTGGAGGTGAGTTATTTGAAAATATTTAACAAAAGACAAATAAGACATGTCCCCAAATGGTGAAAGTGTTACGTAGGCTTTTCAGTCAAGCATGCCTCATGCAGCCAATGTTATAAACAAATGTTAGTTCAAAGATCCAAAGTAACAAACCTACGCCATATACAAGTGTGTTTCAGTGGCACACTAGTATATGGCATCTACTAGTATCAGTGGCATCTTCAGCATAGAAACAAGAATTGCTTTTTTTTTTCAATCTGAGCACTTGATTATTTTACCGAATAAAATTATGTTGCTGAGGCAAATAAGAAATTTGTAAAAATTCTCTTTGTGAATGAGCCACCCAATACTGGGAGCAAGGAAGAGGGAAGGGGAGTTTAAAAAAATCACAGAATTGGAGTGACCTTAATTAAGCCTTGCAAAGGTTTAGCTGATTAACTCTCCTAAGCTTTAAAGTTCAAATAGTTCTGTTTTGTTTGTTAATTATTGTGGTGGTGAACTAGTGAGCTAAAGAATAAACCAAAAGGTTTCTAACCTATAGCCTGCACCAAGTGTATTGTTTTGCCTGCCCAGCACTTTTATAAATCTGAGTATTTTGTCAATGTAAGAAAAATGTTTCACATAAAGTTTTAGACTTCCAGCTTTGAGAAAGCCAAATATCTGTTAATATAGGCACATTGCAAGATGATAACAATTGGCCAGTTAGCAGTGGCTGCCCCTCTTAGAAGAGTTATAAGCTTTCTTATACCCCACAACTTCTCTAATGCCATATTGTTCTATGTTGTTAGCTTCACTCCTTTGTAATGCCCACTGGCCCCTGTACACATCTGAGTTCATGACCCCTGGAATAAACGTTTCTCTTTGTCACTAACTTCCTTAACTTTATTAGAAGGTAGATCCTCTCCTGGCAGCATCAAGCTATGAGAATATAATTCAAAATAATTGTTTGAAATCTATACCTTATGAGATAATTTAAAGATAAATCACTGACTCACAGGGTTAAAAAGACAAAGTTCATTGAACTTATCCCTGTTCCTTCAGGTGACATGTTATCTAACACATAAAACAGAGATAGAAATTCATATTGCCTTTTAAAAACTGTCATGAAAGTGTACAGAATGATCTATTCCTTTGATTAAATAGGCTCAGCATCTGATTGCTGTTTTTTTCTTTTGGTTCTGTATTATATTCTTCCTACTAAAGCAGGAATCCCCTTTCCTCCCAACCCATGTTTGCACATGAAGGAAATCTGGTCCTTAATCCCAGTCTAATAATTCTCAATGTCTGGAAGAATATTGTTGACTTCAGATTTCTGTTTTTCAAATAAAATAATTCTAGTTTCCTCAAAGGTAATTTGCTGTAATTGTCTTTGTGGTTGTGCTCTGATTTCTCTCCAAGTTTTCCACGTTTCTCTAAATTGCAAAGCCTGAAAGTAGACACAGTTTCTAGTAAGGAATTTGAAGGTCATTGACTATGATGGACACACTGCCACAGCATCCTTCACACTCTGCCTCCCCACACAGAGGCTACTGTCATGAAGAACTTGACATTGGTGGCATCTGTGTATGGAAGTAAGCTCAGATATTCCATGCAGAACAATAATTTTCCAAACTGGTTACAGGTTAGTTGGAGCCTTTATTTTCCCCAAGTACTATCAGAACTGATTTGACTGAAAGGAAAAGAGGTTGGCAGACTCCAGTATGATCCTTTTATCCCCTGAGTACCTGGAACTCTAGAACTCTGTAGAAGTCAGTCTGAAAATGTCTAAACTATAAATACTACTTCAAGTGTCTTTGGCAGTGGCAGGTGAAGGTAGCTGAAGAATGGGAGCTGGTTGGTCCCAGATAGCTTGTACTTATTTATCAGTACAATGAGATCCTACAAATCTTTTGAAAAAAACTCTAATTCCAGATTTGGTAATTTTTTTTTTTTGGTATTCTGTGAATTAATTAATCTCCTGTTCATACATATTTCTAGAGCCAACAAATACTTTGTAAATTCTAGTAAAGTTAACAGGAATGCAGCAAGACCGGCAAGTAAATAATCTCAAGATACCTTTCAGAAAAATTTTCATGTAGAGGTATAAAACTGTGTACTTGTTTTTAACCCTATCATTATAACTGGCAGCAAAACCCAAGCCTTTATTATGAAGGCTTAAACCAGGTATATAGAATTCACCATATACAGCATTGAATGACTCAAGAAACTCCTATGCTAAATTTAAAGTATGACTAAGCTGTAACAATCAGGCACATTTTAAACAAGAGTTGAAATGAACAATTTGATTTCCTTTTGCTAGCTTGAAAATAAATACTTGTTCACTGTATGTGAGAGAATATAAATATGTGCCTAGGATGGGACCAGACATAAAACAGGATCTCAGCAAATATTTTTAAAAGAATAAATACAAGAATGCCAATGCATTAACCTGGTTAATATATAGAACCTTCTAAGGAGGTTTTCAATAATATAAAGAAAATAAACTGGCTACTTGTTAAGAAGGCAGTAGCATTTCATAACGACAACCTTACCGTGAATCACAGGATTAGGGTATACACAACATATGCAATTCTTACCTCTAAATATAGTAGCACTTTGTCATCCATATACACTTTAATTATGAAAATTATCTTCATAAATATGTTATTAAGTGTTCTTCTTGATTCTTTTGTTGACTCTGCCAGTCTCCTCTCCTTCCCAATACCCAAATTACTTGCAGTACTATTAAAATTCTTATCACTCATTTCATCTTTCTATTTCCTAATGTTTTCTTTCTCCAATTAGCCTTATAAGCATCTTGAGGACAAATATGTCTTTTGCTGTCTTGATTCTACTTATTACTTACTATAGGCTAGGGATGGCATGTTTAAAACATTATAATTCTCTCTTGCTGATCACTTGCCATTCCAACCTTAAATAGGCTTTAGAATAAAGGATGCATTTACTACAGAATCTGATAAATACCTGGAAATAAAAAAGTTACATTTAGTGGAGTAAGAAAAATAGGTTCTTCTGATATTTTATCTTTATTGAAAATGGGAATTATTTTTGTGGTTACACTGCAAATAAAATAAGTCACATGGAATGTGTCCTTAGAATGTTGTAAAACTCAAATTTTAAATCTGCCATTCACAAAGGAAGATGAACAATGTTGTACTAAAAAAAACAAAGCCAACAAAACCCAAAATTACAACAAAGTATTTCCACTGTTATCTAGCTTTTTCTATTTCTGCTCAAATTAAAAAATCTTTCAAGTAAGCAGACTCTTGAAATTATTTTTCCTAACACACAAATCTACTTCAAATGTGGCAGTAACAGTTTTTTGGGTAAAAAACTGACAGAGATAGTAATTTTCCTTTCCATGTCCTTACCTACCTTTTTGATTAATATATAATACTTTTTAATAGTCCCACACAATGGGGCAAAAAATGAAGAGCAATCCTTTTGCAACTTACTGTGTGCCCAGCATTATACATTCTCCAACAACTATGTGATAGAAGTGTTGCCATATTATCTTAATTTAAGGAAACTGAGACTCAAGAGACCATACCTAAGGTCAATTAGTTAAGTTGTTGAAGCTACATCCAACATATTCCAAAGCCTATGCTCCTTCTTCTATGCTGTAATGTTTCCAGTCCACAGAAACTAAAGTTCTGCGGGAAAAAAAAAATTTGGAATAAATTTTTTATGATATCCTAACACCAAACCTTGGTGCATAATCCTGTTGTATTGAAATTCACCTTCTACAACTTTGAACATTATCACTGAATTCACTTTGAAGACTTGCACCTCTGTATAGTGGGCTCCAAAGTTCTTGTCCTCTTCTCCTCTCTCATAACATACTTACCCATGGCAAGTATATAGAATTCCCCTTTGAAAGGATGGGGAGCAGTATTGGTGGGTTAATTGCAACACAGAGAAGAATCATTGACAAAACAAATGAACACACACACATACGCATACCATTTTATGTTAACAAATCACAGAAGTATTCATTTATTTGCTCATCTTTTAATTGCAGGGCCAAGCCTATCTCTTGGCATATGGGTCTGCTGACTGACATTTCATGCACTCTTTCTTGTATAAACTACAACCATAACATATAGTCTATGAAATTGTTGTAGTATCTTTAAAATAGATGAAAAAGATCCTTGCAAGGCAAAATGAATGCAAAATTCCTCCAGATTTTTATGGTTTTCTCCATCTTTTATATTTCCTTCTCACCTAATTTTCTTGAGTTGCCAGTCTTTATGAAGTCTTCCCAAAGCATTGTATTTGGCTTTCATGGATACAACAACTTCCTTTACACACATATTACATCACTTAATATTTCATAAAGTAATATAATTATAATAACAAGTACATCCAACAGGTCCTGTCTCTTGGTAAACATATAACTTTTGACTAGTGGGAGAAGTATGTAGACATACTAGAGCCTGGGACATTCATGAGAGCTATTGATAACTATATTTTGTTATCTAGATTTTGTTGTCTAGATTTTGCAAAAGGAAAAGACAGTATCTGTTACACTGGCAAGTTGGTTAAGTGGGGATCAACGAAAGAATTTTGGTTTTGAAGTCACGTAGACCTGTTTTCAAGTCCTGGCCCTGAGACATTGGGCATTAGCTTCCATATCCGAGCTTTAATCTCTTCATCTATAAAGTAAGAACAAAACAGTTCCTTACTTTAGGGTAAGAAAGTTGTCATGAGATTACGTTAGATGGTGCCTTGCATTTAACACAAGGTCTGACACATGATAGGTGCTCAAAAGGACGGCTATTCTTGCTGCTGCTGGTATCAATATCGCAATAGCAACAGACTGAAGCTTTTCCAAACTGTATCTTGTAACTGTGTTTGCTAAACTTTGGTCTCATAAATCTAAGTTCCTAGAAGAGCTCAACACATGAATCTTTTATAAGCAAATCGGTCATTTCTGAAGCAAAACTTTTCCATAAACCTGTTCCTCCACTTATATTCCTAGTTTTGGAGTAGGCATCAGCTTCTACCCAAGCCCAAGAAAACTTCCACGCCTCTGCCCTCCTCACTGCCTCCCTCACCCCACTCAGGGATTCAAGATGAATATCAATGTACATGAGAACATCCTGTGAAGCTGCTGCCCTTAAGACTTTCCTACTTCACTCCTTTACGCTCCCACTGTGTGGTTGATATCACTCATAATGCTTTGATGTTTCTATATCTGCCTTCTCTCATCAACTTCTTTCATCTGAACATTTCTAGAGAATGCCAGGTACAATTCGTCCCTGCAAACCCAGTGTGGCTAATACATTGCATGGCATATAGTAGGCACTGAACAAATGTTTGCTGAATAAATTCAGGTAGTTGTAGCCACATCTGCATAGCACAGAAAAGCCTGATTTTCCTGTTAATCTCAGCTTTACAGGATGAAATATAGTGAAGCACAGCTGCAGCTGGGGCCTAAATGACCCTTTCGGGGATTTTCTCTTGTTGTTAGGTTCAACCATTAGCAGTAATTTTTGTTATAGCAATGTTTGCTCTGGTAAATTCAGGGAAACTAAATGGTGCTAATCACAAAAATAGCCTTAATTATGCAGTTTTTTGTTGGAATTTGTTTACTGGATTTGAATTTGGTTCTATATATTTTCAGATGCACTTCTGTGAGAGAATAGAAGAGAACTGTTTTTTCTCTGGAGGAGAAAGACCTCAAACTCACATTTTAATGTTTAAAATTCCTAAATCTGCACCAACCATCCAGAGGGATTTTGGCAAAAGCATCCCTCTGACTGCCAAGGCATCTCTTTCCATTTTTTGTCAGTGACTTCTGTGTGTCCTAGTTTTATAGTGTTAGTACACTTAGTCTCTTTGAATGTTGTTTGCTCATCTGTAAAATGGGAATAACAGCACCTTCTTCATTTAAAAAGGTTGTTATGAGAATTCATTGTAGTGATATTAAAGAGTTAACTACAGTGCCTAGAATATGCTAAATGACTGCATGACTTTATGATTATGATTGTTTTCATCATATCTTGTTTCTCCAGGACACCACCATAAAGTAATGCAACAAAAAAAGCATTTGGGGTTGGACAAAGTCCAGAAAACAGAAGAAAAACAAATGTCACAGTTGCATGGCAATGGGCAAGTCATTTAGATTGTATCTTTTATGGTCTCTTCTTCTATAAAATCGTATTAAAGATACCAATCTCATAGAATATTAAGAGGAGTCAAAAAAATAAAATATGCAAAATATCCAACATGATGTCTGGCCCATCATATATATTTATTTTTTCTCTCACTTATCGACTCATTTGAAATCTTCTTGTCAGTCTTTTGTTATCAAAATGTTTCCTGATTTTTTTACTCCATTCTCACTATCTAGTCACCAAGAAACATCTAAAATCCTTCTCTAGATTACTCATATGGCCTCTACGTTCTTTGCCTTCAGGCTCTCAGCTCGTCAGGTCATTGGTAATATTGCTGAAAATTTATTCTTCCTAAAATTTTGACCAAAAAAACCTTTATTTGCCAATAATATCTTTTCCAACAACTCAAATCCATCTTTTCCTTCTTAACGTTTTGTAGCAATTGTGGTAGACAGTTCATAAATTAGCATTTGATTTTACAAATATTTTAAAGCCATCTTCAGTTTTTATTCCCTTCCTTTTAGAAAGTATACTCCAGAAGCTGGGATGCTATTTCTTACTATAGGAGGCAGACTCTAAAACGACCCCAGTGACCTTGCTTTTCTGAGTGTTCATGCCCTTATATAATCCCTTCTCACTGAGTATGAGCTGGAACGACTGACTTCTAACAACCAGAATACAACGAAAGTAATGGAATGCCACTTCTCAGATTAGTTGACAAAAAAGACTGTGACTTGTGTCTCTTTTGTCCTCTTGCTCTTTCTCTTTCTCAGCCGTCACTATTGGGAAGCAAGTTGCCATATTATGAGCAGGGAGAGGCTCACATCCCAAGGAGCTGATGTTTCTGGCCAACAGCCAGTGAGGACCTGAAGCCTGCCAAGACACATGAGGGAGCCTGGAAGTGGGTCTTCTCAGTCCTGCCAACAGCTGTGAGTGAGCATGGATGCAGATCCTCTCCCAGTGGAGCATTTGGATGACCACAGCTCTGGCTAACACCTTACTTACGGCCTTGGGGGAAATTCTGAGTCAGAGGCATCCAGCTAAATTGACCCACAGACACTGTAATGTACAAATGTTTCTTGTTGTATGTTGCTAAGTTTTGGTGGTAATTTGTAATGCAGCAATAGAAGAGGGATGCTGCCAAAACAAATACAGAAAACAACAGGGAAGTGGCTTTGGAAACAGGCAGTGGGTGAAGGCTAGAAGCATTCTGAAGAGTGTACTAGAGCAAGCCTAAATTGCACTGCACAGATTGTTAATGGAAACTGGAAGGGGGCGTGCTTGTTATGTAGTGACACAAAACGTAGCAACATTATCACCTTCTCTAATGAGAAAGTAGGAAGTGTTCCTTGTGAACAGGGTGATCTGGCTAAGCAGACTTCTAAACACAGTGGTGAAGGTGTTGCCTGATTTCCTCTTGCTGCTTATAGTAAAATGTAAAAAGAATAGTTCGGTTGACAGTACTATTAAACAGAAAGGAATTCTTTCTGTTTAGATAGAAACTTGGTATTTTTCAAAGTCTTAAAATTAAGTCTAAAGTTAAGAAACAGCTTCTAAACAAAGTTCAAATCCAGGGAACCGCCAAAAGAATGTGGTTTAAAAATGAAGCAGAACGTATAACCAGGCTGGGGGTGGTGGCTCACACCTGTAATCCCAACACTTAGGAAGGCTGAGGTGGGTGGATCACTTGAGGTCAGGAGTTTGAGACCAGCGTGGCCAACATGGTGAAACTTTATTCCTATTAAAAAAAAAATACAAAATTAGCTGGGCATGGTGGCACTGGCTTGTAATCCCAGCTACTTGGGAGGCTGAAGCATGAGAAACACTTGAACCCGTAAGGCAGAGGTTGCAGTCAGTCAAGATTGCATCACTGTGCTCCAGCCTGGGCNAAAAAAAAAAAAAAAAAAAAAAAAAAAAAAAAAAGACAGTATAACCAATAAAATCTTATTAAGAATCTTGCCCTTAGGAAATTCAAATTTTTAAATAATGAGTGATAAACAAACCTGTCACTGCCCTAAAGGGGGATACTATCTCCTAATTATACCAACATAATTGGAAAGATAATCTGAAACAAAGGCTGCTGGTGCTGCTGCTGCTGCTCAAAAGACAAGCAGCAAAGGGAGAACCCATGGAGGAATTGTCTCCAAACAACGTCCACCCTCATTTCTACACAGTCTGGGCTTGCGGTGAACTTTCCCGAGTATGGAATTCCCTTGGCCACACTGATGAATGTGACCAAGAGTGGCTAGGACCAAAGCCATTCAGTCTCAGAGCATATGATTAAGACTACTATCAATAGAATTCCAAGCATCACAATCAGTCCAACTTGCAGTAATGATAACAACTATATTCCCTAGGATCCCAGACCCAACTGGTTAAAGAAGTCCCATAAACCATCAGGATATACCTTAGAAACCCAGGACTTTTTCCTTAAGCTTCTGTATTGAGGGTTAGAGCAATTCTAATATCCAGAAAATCCCTGGCCAAAAAGTTGAGGCTGACATGACTGCCTGCCAAGATGGAGGCGGTACCAATGATCACATTACCTAAAATCCAGAACCATTTTCCTAAGAGCTTATCTAATTAAATGACTTCAATCACAAGGACAATTGCCTGTTGGGCTCATATAAATTATAAATTAGTTATCCCTCAGGAAAGCACCCTTTAGTAACTAAGGGTAGCTTCATTTTGGAGGGATCTCTATAATCATCTGAAGGCCACATGATTTAATGGTGGTCTTTCTTTAAATACATAAAAATCTTTTAAAAAAATTATTTAAAATACTATGAAGAAATTATTTCTTTTTTTTTTTTTAAAGAAAAGATTTCTTACAAAGATCTTTCTCTGGTGATGAATATCCCAAGTAAACTGATTTGATCTTTACAAATTAAATGAATATATTAAATTGTCACATGTACCCTGAAACAATGTACATCGTATGCATCAATAAAAATATTTTTAAAAGAATCACCTGGAGATCCTATTAAACTGCAGATTCTGATTCTAATTTTAAAAGTCTTTCTTTAAATACACTTAAATATATCAAAAATACCTCTAAGGTGCAGCTACATGAGCAGTTCAAAGAATGTGACCAGTTGCCACACTTGGTTTCCACTGTCTGCCATCCTAAACTTTTTTTTAAATTGATTAGAGACAGGGTCTCACTCTGTTACCCAGGGTACAGTCCAATGGCACAATCGTAGCTCACTGCAGCCTCAAAACTCCTGGGCCCAAGTCCAGGAGTTTCCAACCTCAGCCTCCCATGTAGCTGGGACTACAGGCATACAGCACTGCCATGCCAGGCTTTTAAAAAATTATTTTTATGGAGACAGGTCTTGCTGTGTTGCCCAAGCTAGTCTTAAACCCTTGGCCTCAAGTTATTCTCCCACCTTAACCTCCCAAAGTATTGGAATTACAGGTGTGAGCCACCACTCTCAACCCTATCTATCCCAAACTTTAATATGTCAGTCTGTAATTGTAGGAGTGACAGACCAAACAAGTCAGTCGCAATAGACCCAGAGAGTCAGTAAAATATAACAAGCTTCATCAAAGGGAGTACTGGCCAGAGATATAAATGGCCTCTGTTCTGCCTATTGAGCAGAGTGACCATGTCCTTTTTGGGGTTTGCATAACTAATGCCGAGATTAAAAAATCAGAAGACAACATTAGACAACTTGGCAGAACCATCAGTGAACAAATACCAGGGATTTAAAGAAAGCCTATAAATTGAAGACATCACCAAGCCAAACTCCCTATTTCAAGAGGCAGAGAGACAAAGTTTTAATTAAACAGAAAGCTACCACTTGCAGCCAAATTGGCAGCTTTCTGGAATCTGTCATTTCTATTTGACAATGTTTGTTGAACCCTTCCAATCTTGTTGGTCATGATTTCAAGTTGACCCATCTCAAACTGAGAATATGAGGCCAGAGATATTGTCTGTCCATGGGTCAGACATTCAATTTCTTTTTATTATTATTTTTAATGTGGTTATTTTTTATACTTTAAGTTCTGGAAAAAATGTGCAGAAAGTGCAGGTTTGTTATACAGGTATACACTTGCTATGGTGGTTTACTGGATTCATCAACCCGTCATCTACATTAGGTATTTTTCCTAATGCTATCCCTCCCCTACCCATCCCCCTCCAACAGGCCCTGGTGTGTGATGTTCCCCTCCCTGTGCCCATGTGTTCTCATTGTTCACCTCCCACTTATGAGTGAGAAAATGTGGTGTTTGGTTTTCTGTTTCTGTGTAGCTTGCTGAGAATGATGGTTTCCAGCTTCATCCATGCCCCTGCAAAGGACATGAACTCATCTGTTTTTATGGCTGTATAGTATTCCATGGTGTATATGTCCGCCACATTTTCTTTATCCAGTCTATCAGTGATAGGCATTTGGGCTGGTTCCAAGTCTTTTCTATTGTGAACAGTGCTGCAATAAACATACACATGCATGTGTCCTTAAAGTAGAATGATTTATACTTCTTTGGATTTATACCCAGTAATGGGATTGCTGTATCAAATGGTATTTCTAGTTCTAGATCCTTGAGGGATTGCCACACTGTCTTCCACAATGGTTGAACTAATTTACACTCTCACCAATAGTGTAAAAGTGTTCCTATTTCTCCATAGACCTTCAATTTCAATAAGAGTTTAGGAGCAAATTCATAGCCACTTAAAAAAATAAGAGGTGTGTCTGGTGACTAAGCTAACATGTGGTATTGTTGAGTTGGGAAATGGCCTGAGAATCCTGGCAGCCATTAAGTGTCTATTTTTATTATTATTTTTAGACAGAGTCTCATTTGGTCACCCAGGCTAGAGTACAGTGGCACAACCTCGGCTCACTGCAACCACCACCTCTTGGCCTTAAGAAATTCTCCTGCCTCAGCCTCCAGAGTAGCTGGGATTACAGACATGCACCACCATACCCAGCTAATTTTTGTATTTTTAGTAGAGACAGGGTTTCACCATGTCTGCTAGGCTGGTCTTGAACTCGTGACCTCAAGTGAACCTTCTGCCTCAGCCTCAGAAAGTATTGGGATTACAGGCATGAGCCACTGCTCCTAGTCCATTAAGTGTCTAAATAAGCTGTGAATTCCTTTTCTCCCCCTGAGATGCTATCTTGTTTCTGCTGGGCCACCTGAGGGAAACAGGGAAGGTGATCTACATGACCCACTATTACTGCTCTACATGTGGCAATCTCTGAATGGGAGAATCCCCATTAACACTAATGTGACAAGAAGTCCATGCATATAACACATCAATTCCATTACACAAGTAGCAGTGGAAACCATATCACCATTACATTGTGTTTGCCCACAAAGGGTCCCAACCACAAGGCCATTTTTGCTTCCTTTCCTACTGTGAACTCATTATATCAGTTGAATTTGGGCATCCTTCTCACAGTGGCACCAGATGAGATAGTGAGTTGGGAACCAGAGTATCAACAGAACAAAACAATAGAGTTCAAGTGTTTCCCCTCTCTAAAGTTCTCCATTATACTCAAGGGTTTTTTAATAAAATTTGGTCTTTCTGGAAGGCAAAGAGATTTCAGCCCAAAGCAGCTAAAGTCAGGGTGGAGCAGGAAGGCAACAAGAGGTGTGGAAGCAGAGAAGAGCTCTGTGGCTATCACAGGCACATTCAGTTGTTAGCAGTGCAGTGTTTACTCATGCTTTAACCTAACTTTACTGTTTATAGTCCACCTGAGGCACTATATAAGGCTGCTCATAATTACTGACACCATCTACTTAGTTGTGGGGACTCTTTCACTCAGCAATCATAGTCTTGACTTCCATAGCAAAAATTCTGTAATGGAGACCATCTTCATCTGGGGCATTCGCTGCCCTGTTACCATGGTAACATCTCTTTAACCTGGTTTCAACATAAAAAGGACAGGGGAGTTTTACTGGATGATAAGGCTGACTATAAGAATTTATCTAGACTACCTTGGGACAATTTCACATTCTCAAGTGAGTTACCTTCTTCAGCATTATAGATTCCATCCAAGGCAGTGAGGGCCCAAATACTCACTAGGTTTCTCATAGGAGTTTATTTATCTCAGAGAAATTTCCCCAACAGGAACAATATAACCTTATAACAGCCAGGACCCATGGCAAAGAACGTTGTGACACCTTTTATCATCAGAATGAATCTAAAGTTGGCATGATAGACATGACAGACTGCAAGAGGAGTTGAGTCAAAAAGCAGCCCAACTGTTGCTATTCCTCCTGATGCAGCATTAAACACCCTAACTCATCATTTCCCCAGTGAGTGAAATTTCTTCCATTCATACTTAGTATAGATGTGGGGTCAGACCCTTCTTCAGCCCATGATGGGTCTTTGTACTAGTTGAAACAGGCTACAGTAGTATCCCCTTATCCACAAAAGATAAATCCAAGACCCCCCAATGGATGCAGATCACATAGTACTGAGCCTTATTATATACTATGCTTTTTCCTATACATACATACCTGTGATGAAGTTTAATTTATAAATTAAGCACAGTATATTCTATGTACTATGTTATTAACTAATAAAACGGAATAATTATAACATATGGTAATAAAAGTTATGCGAACATGGTCTGTTTCTCTCAAAATATCTTATTGTACTGTACTGTGGGTATCTGATACACTCATATGCAAAACTGCAGATAAGGGAGAACTGTTGTATCACCATTTTTGGACTGGCTCCTCAAGCCAAAATTTTCAAAGGATGATGAGTAGAAGGCCAGATGATTCCTTCACAGGTAGACATGTCAGAAAAACCCAGAGCTATGTAACCAGAATCTTTTATAATCAGAAGTATTTCTACCCTTTGCTCTAAAGGGAAAAACTACCTTCCAAGGCTGTTCAGTTCACAAACATAAACACTTGAAAAGGTAGTCCAGAATATAGGGCAATCAGTGTCTCAGAAATGTGAGAGGCTCACGGAAAACTGTTTCCCAACAATTTTTTAAAAACGTCTATCCAGTTAGATGAGGTCCAAATGTCAAGAAATTCCGCTGATTTTAGAAAGATTGAACATTATTGTTCTATTAAGTTGGTGCAAAAGTAATGCCATTACATTCAATGGCAAAAACTGCAATTACTTTTTAAAGTAATTATCTTTTAAAATACTTTCTAGTTATTATCTGTTTTTATATACTCTGCTCTGCAGATAGGCTGTTTTCTAAAAATTTTTTGACCACTCCTATTCAATATAGTATTAGAACTTCTAGCCAGAGCAATCAGGCAAGAAAAAGAAATAAAGGGTATACAAATAGGAAAGGAGGAGGCCAAATTGTCTCTATTTGCAGACGACATGATTGTATATCTAGAAGACCCCATCGTCTCAGCCCCAAATCTCCCGAAACTGATAAGCAACTTCAGCAAAGTCTCACATACAAAATCAATGTGCAAAAAATCACAAGCATTCCTATACACCAATAACAGAATTAAAGAGCGCCAAATCAAGAATGAACTGCCATTCACAATTCCTACAAAGAGAATAAAATACCTAAGAATACAACTAACAAGGAACGTAAAGGATTTCTTCAAGGAGAACTGGAGACACAAAAAGATGGAAAAACATTCCATGTTCATGGTTAGGAAGAACCAATGTCATGAAAATGGCCATACTGCCCAAAGTAATTTATAGATTCAGTGCTATCCCCATCAAGCTACCAATGACCTTCTTCACAGAACTGGAAAAAACCACCTTAAACTTCATATGGAACCAAAAGAGAGCCCACATAGCCATGTCAATTCTAAGCAAAAAGAACAAAGCGGGAGGCATCACACTACCAGACTTGAAACTATACTACAAGGCTACAGTAATCAAACAGCATGGTACTGGTACCAAAACAGAGATATAGACCAATGGAACAGAACAGAGGCCTCGGAGGCACTACCACACATCTACAACCATCTGATCTTTGACAAACCTCAAAAAACCAGCAATGGGGAAAGAAGTCCCTGTTTAATAAATGGTGTTGGGAAAAATGGCTAGCCATGTGCAGAAAGCAGAAACTGGACCCCTTCCTGAAACCTTACACTAAAATTAACTCCAGATGCATTAAAGACTTAAACATAAGACCTAACACCATAAAAACCCTAGAAGAAAACCTAGGCAAACCATTCAGGACATAGGCGTAGGCAAGGACTTCATGACCAAAACACCAAAAGCATTGGCAACAAAAGCCAAAATAGACAAATGGGACCTAATCAAACTCCACAGCTTCTGTACAGCAAAAGAAACAGTCATTAGAGGCAACCAACCGAATGGGAAAAAATTTTTTCAATCTACCCATCTGACAAAGGGCTGATACCCAGAATCTACAAAGAACTAAAACAGATTTACAAGAAAAAAACAAACAAGCCCATTCAAAAGTGGGTGAAGGATATGAACAGACACTTTACAAAAGAAGACATACACGAGGCCAACAAACATGAAAAAATGCTCATTATCATTGGTCATTAGAGAAATGCAAATCAAACTACATTGAGATACCATCTCACGCCAGTTAGAATGGCAATCATTAAAAAATCTGGAGGCGACAGATGCTGGAGAGGATGTGGAGAAAGAGGAACACTTTTACACTGTTGGTGGGAGTGTAAATTAGTTCAACCATTGTGGAAGACAGTGTGGCGATTCCTCAAGGACCTGGAAATAGAAATTCCATTTGACCCAGCAATCCCATTACTGGGTATATATCCAAAGGATTATAAATCATTCTACTATAAGGACACATGCACATGAATGTTCATTGTGGCACTGTTTACAATAGCAAAGACCTGGAACCAACCCAAATGACCATCAATGACAGACTGGACAGGGAAAATGTGGTACTTATACACCATGGAATACTATGCAGCCATAAAAAAACAGTACGTTTGTGTCCTTTGTAGGGACATGGATGAACCTGGAAACCATCATTCTCAGCAAACTGACACAAGAACAGAAAATCAAACACTGCATGTTCTCACTCATATGTGGGTGTTGAACAATGAGAACACATGGACACAGGGAGGGGAGCATCACACACTGGGGTCTGTCAGGGGGAAATAGGGGTGGGACAGTGGGGGGTGGGGAGTTGGAGAGAGATAGCATGGGGAGAAATGCCAGATACAGGTGATGGGGAGGAAGGCAGAAAATCACACTGCCATGTGTGTACCTATGCAACAATCTTGCATGTTCTTCACATGTACCCCAAAATCTAAAATGCAATTAAAAAAATAAGAAAGCAGGGATGGATGTTGGCTGTGTTCAGTGATGGGTCTCTGTGTATAATAAACAAGTTCCTTGCACTGTTAAAAAAATTTTTTTTTGAACACACCCTATATTGCTGCACCTGCTTGTGCTACAGTAAATAAACAAAAGCAAAAAAAAACCTCCTTGCAAATAAAAATAGAAACCAGAAATATCAAATTCACTTTTATTTTGTATGCCTTAAAATGTGATGATTCTTTTATACTATGGTTATTGGATCTTTTAACAGGTTGCCTTGAAAAGCATTTACATTTTTCTTACTGTATATATTTACTATTTCCACAGCAAAATAAGCTTCTTGTGAGTATAAAATATATTTTCCATGTCTTAATATTCTTAAGTCAATTCCACTTGATAAATTTACCTACTTATAAAGAGATAACTGCTATTGTGTTTAAGTTCCTAATAAATGTATTCTATATGAGGAGGGAACCAGTGATCTCTCTTTTTCCCGCTGACATCCTGAACTAAACAGTCGACTGACCAAAGTAGACCTCTATAATTCAAATGTCACACTGCAAATTCAAACTGGCAGTCTTCCTTGGTTTCATTTTACTTGCCAAGAGAACAACGAAGTGCTTATTCTGATGCCAGTAGAACTGTGGAAAGAGACTAAGAGATTTAAATTTCTCTGAATTTTCCTCTATAGATGAGGACAGCTATGAGTGACTTAAGAGGCATATGTTATCATTATTTCAGTAATTCTATAATTGTACAAGTAACTGAATCTTGAAAAATATATTTATATAAAAATTGATTCATATAATTGCAAAAATGTTATCAGATCATCTAATAGAACCAAGTTATAGCATTTAAGGCATTAAAAAAATAAAACCAACAAAAATGACATTGGTGGTATTACATGGATTATCTTATAGATTAATGATAAACATAGTCTCAATCTTACGATTTCCTTCCAGGGAGAATAATTCTAGTCCTTTCCTCACATGACTGTCTTGTGGTTTGTGACAGCCATTCCTTCTTGCAAAGTGTCTGCAATACTCGGACTCAAAGATCTTTACTTTAGGCTTCCTGGCACCTTTACACTGGACCACTCCAATACTCATTACATCTAACCCCTTCCCACAAACATCCGCAGGTGACACCCCTGCAAGCCATATTCAGATTCAGTAGGTCTGAGGCTGGGTGGATAAATCTGTATTTTTAAAGAAATACCATGATATTCTCATACTGAAGCAAGTTGAAGACACAGAGTTTTAAGCCATTTTATAAGTCCTCAGAAAGGAGAAACTATGTGATTTTCATTTTATATCACATAGTTTATATTGATTATCCACATAATCACTAAATTGTGAAATATATTATACATGGCAGATTTTAAATTATATTAAATACTGAGTTGACATAAAGCCTATTCAAGAAATAAATTTAAAACATAATGAATAATTATATAACCACCACCAATAAACTAACAACTTAGTTCAAGAAAAGGAACAGGACCACTCATTTTCATTGAAGTCCTCTGTGTGTGCCTCCTTGATTCCATTTTACTTGCTTACTCTTCTGTAGTAATTCTGCTGAATTTTACCAATTTTATCATTCTGAGTTTTTTTTTTTTAAGTTTTGCTATATTTTTATACCCAAACAATGTATCATTTTGACAAGATTTTATGCTTTATATAAATTGAATAATATCATGGGTATTTTTCTGTGCCTTTTTGCTTTTAACTCTATGCTCTTGAGATTCCACCCATTGTTGTGGGTTGCTGCATCAACATAAAATTTAATTGTACGACTGTACCATAATATATTTATCTATTCTCTTGTTGATAGAGATGTCATGTATGTTCAATGTTTTATTTACTACTACAAAAACAATGTTAAACATGTTATGGCTCATATACATGAGTTTTACTAGGGTAGTTAGCAAAAAATATAATTGTTGAATCAACTTTATTAGATAATGCCAAATTGTTTTTCAAAGTGATTGGGCTTATTTATTTTCCTATGTGCAGAGAATAAGAGTTTTCCTTACTCCACATCCTCACTGAAACTTAAAATATCTGATTTAAATCAATTCAGTAGATATGTAGTAGTATTTTATTTTGGTTTTTCACTTGCTGATTGCTAATGTATTTGGACATCATCTGCTATGGAGGTTTCCTTTTCTGAGACATGCCTGTTCAAGCCA
This sequence comes from Cebus imitator, assembly GCF_001604975.1. Lineage (NCBI taxonomy): Eukaryota > Metazoa > Chordata > Mammalia > Primates > Cebidae > Cebus > Cebus imitator. The sequence continues at coordinate 2,052,091 of NW_016107352.1, read as the reverse complement.
ATGGCCTATTGTAGTCTCTCCTTACTGGCTCACACAAGTACTTTTTATATACAGTCATGTGCCATATAATGACATTTTGGTCAATGCTGGACCTTACATATGACAGTGGTCCCATAAGATTATAATGGAGCTGAAAAGCTGTCATAATGTTATAGCATAATACATTACTCATGTTTGTGGTGATACTGGTGTAAACAAACCTACTGTGCAGCCAGTTGTATAAAAATATGATGCATACAATTTTGTACAGCACATGATACTTTATAATAAACAGCTATGTTAGTGGTTTAGGTATTTACTATGCTTTTCACTGTTATTTTAGAGTGTAGTCCTTCTACTTATAAAAAAAAAGACTGACTGTAAAATGGCCTCAGGCAGGTTCTTCAGTTGGTATTCCAGAGGAGGCATTGTTATCATGAAAGATGACAGCTCCATGTATTATTGCCCTGAGACCTATCAGTGGAACAGAACATGAAGGTAGAAGATACTGATGATTCTGACCATGTAGGCCAAGGTTAGTGTGTATGTTTGTGTCTTAGTTTTAAACAAGAAGATTTAAAAAGTAAAAATTTAAAAACAGCAAAAAGCTTACTGAATAAGGATAAAAAATATTCTTGTACAGCTATACAATGTGTGTTTTAGCTTGTTATTAAAAAGGAAAGAGTCAAAAAGTTTTTTTAAAAATCTAAAAGTTTATAAAATAAAACAGTTATAGTAAGGTTAATTTATTTTCAAAGAAAAATATTTTAAAATAATTTCATTGTAGCTTAAGTATACAGTGTTTACAAAGTCTGCAATAGTGTATTGTCCTAGTATTCACATTCACTTACTGACTCAGCCAGAGCAACATCTAGTCCTGCAAGCATCATTCATGGTATGTGGCCTATAGGGGTATACCATTTTTTATGTTTTATACCATATTCTTACTGTATATTTTCCATGTTTAGATACACAAATACCATTGTGTTACAATTGCCTACAGTGCTCAGTACATTAATATGCTGTACAGGTTTGTGCCTAGGAGAAAAAGCTGTAACATCTAGCCTAGGTGTGTAGTAGACTATACTAGCTAGCTTTGTGTAAGTACAGCCTATAATGTTCACATCATAATGAAATTGCCTAAAAATATATTTCTCAGAATTGACTGTAATTTACTTTTGGGTATTTATTTTTTAAACATTTTATTCCTGCTTCTGGTCTTTTCACTTTCTTAAAGGTATTCTTTTGATGAACAGAAGTTTTTAAGTTTAATGTAGTCAGTTTTCTCAGTGGCTCATTTAAAAACATTTCTAAAAACTGAGGTCATAAAGGTATTCTTCTACACCATCTTCCAAATTTTATATTTTTACTTTTCACATTTGAGTAGTCAGTCCACTTGAAATGGAATTTTGGATACGGATTATATGCGGGGGCTTAACTTCACTATATTCTCTTTATTGAAGAGCCAAACATTTCTCCACTCTTCTAGGCTGTTATCTATGTCATAAAATCAGGTTTTCGTATATCTAAAGGGCTATTTCTGGGTTCCTTGACCAACTTGCTCATTCTTTTGCCTTAAACTCTAAATTTACTAAAGTTTAATAATAATTATTTCCATTTTAAAGCATGTGAAATGTCAAGGTTATTTCTGGTGTACTGTCCTTTCATGTGTATTTTAGCAATAGCTTACCAAATTCCATTTTAAAATATTTTGAAATTATTTTTACTAGAATTGCACTGAATCAACTTGGGGTTAATGGACGCAAGTTACTGAATCTTCCAATCCATGAACAAGGTTTCTTTGTCCTGTTTTATACACTTTCTTTAATATATCTCAATAAAATTTTATTTTTCTCTATGAAGGTCTTCCCTATCATTTATGTCTTGAAATCTTGTAAATGGTAACTTATAAATTATGTTTTCTCCTGGTTTGCAGACATATTGAAATAGACGTTTTATTTACATTAATTATGTATCCAGCAAAGTTGCTATAATTTTATATTATTTCTAATAACTTATCTATAGGTACTCTTTGAGATTTCTAAATAGACAATCTCACTGTATGTGAATAACAGTTTCACTTCTTCCTTTACAATTTATTTCTTTAATTTCTTTAACTTGCCTACCAGTACAATGTAAAATATAAAAAGTGACTGATTTTCAAATGTTAAACCATACTTGCATTCCTGGCTAAACCCAACCTCGTTATGATATATTATCTCTTTTATATGTTGCTTTATATGATTTGCCAATATTTTGTTTAGGAATTTTTTTGCATTGTTTTCATGAATGGGATGGACTTACACGTATTTTCTTTCTCATCATTGTTAGGTTTTGGTACTAAGGTTCTGTCTTATTACTTCATACATCTCACACTCTCAAAGTTTTACTGCATTTCTGGTATCAAGGCTGTACTACTTTAGTTTTTATGTCTTCTGGAATAAGTTACATACAACTACATATATTTGTTCTAGTTTGGTACAACTGATAATAAAATAATTTTGACCTTATCTTTTTTTCCTTTCTTCTTTCTCTTTCTTTTCTTTTTCTCCCTCCCTTCTATTTTCTGTTCTTTGTTACTCATGGTCCTTTATTTCCCTGTGAACTTTGTACTCTGAAACTGTAAACTCATATTTCTTGAAACTTTAACTTTTTTCTTTGAGTAAAGATGAATGCGCAAGGAAAGATATGCTTTTTTTTTCTTCTGAAAAGTAACATAAATTAAGGCTACTTGTGATCATAATTTCTTAGAAAAAAAATTTTTTTGCCCTTCCACTCAGCACCCACGATTTGACACGGGCAATTTTCCACGCAGACCCTGGGTTGGTAGATTTATTTTCACCTTACAGAAAAGTGTAGTCCATGGAGTTCCAGCTTTATGGTGAAGTTTCCTAATTAGGCATCCCACATCAGGTAGACCCTGGGTTTTGTCTACTATAACTCAAAGCAATACAAATTACAGTATCATCATAACATTTAAGTATTAATGATAATTATGACATTATGATGAGTGAAAGAAGCACTACAAGAAAAGTATGTTGCACTTTTATTCTAATGACATTCTAGAATTGGAGAAATTAACTTACAGTTTCAAAAAGCTGACTGAATAGCTGTTTCAGGCTGAGAGTGACTACAAAGTTCCATAAGGTAAATATTTGAGGTAATAAAAATGTCTTATATCTTGATTATGGTGGTGATTACTCATCAAATTGTTAACTTAAATACACTTAAAATTGGCGTATTTTATTGTATGTAAATTATTACTCACTGAAGTTGATATTTAAATAGGGCTATGTGATGATAACATACCAAATTATACATTTAAGATATGTGCATTTCACTCTATGTCAAATTTATCTCAATAAATCCATTAAAAAATCCCCTTAGGAACTGAAACTTCAGAAACCAATTAGAGTTTTTAACATCCTTACTAGCCTCAATATCAGTTAAAAATGAATAAAGCCTTTATGAAGCCTGCCAAAACTCCATGATAAAGCAGCTTTACCATCTCAGTCCTTGGTCAAGTCACCATTCAGTTTTTATTGCAGATGGAAATGTATTTGTGTGACAGAAAATATGTTTCTATGATTTAAGGCTATTTCTAAGTGAATACACTGGGAAGGAGGGAAGGATATATATATGCAACATTGTAATTTAGGCCATTTTGACTATTCTGTTTTAACTGCTGGTTTATTTAGTTATGACTAAAAAGAAGGCATGTTAATGTGAGTCATCAAGTTGCTATTTTGATAGTCCCAAAGGTTGTCAAGGGATAAAATATGCATATTTATTTTTTCTGATTTTACATGAAAAAGATTGTGGTTTAGTGTGATAGAGATAGGGTCTTCTTGCAAATTCATGGACTCTCAAGACAATTAAAATGTTGTAGTAAGCAAAAGCCCATTGAAACCTGTCTTAGAAAAGATTATAGGCTAATGGGGGAAATTTACGGATAAATAATGATAGAAAGAGAGACACACAGTGCTACTGACACACTTTTAAAAGGCTGCTAGCCCAACAATGTTTTGTGAAAGAGATGAAAACAGAACCCTGAAAGGCAAACAGTTTAAGTTGACATACAAGGGCAGCAAAGTCAGTGTATTAAACACCGTAAAACATGGAGGAAACAAAAGGCATAGAAAAACTAGGGGATCCTCATGGCCCCTGGGAAAGTAAGTCTGTTTCCCAGGCATCCATCTCTTACTGTGTCTTTTAGCATTTTGGAACTTTTTGGTGAATATTCAACTTATAAACTATACATTTTTAAATTCAGAAAAATACTGTCATTTGTGTTAGTTTCAATGACATCTCTTTAACACTGCAAACTCTGTGTTTCATCATCATAATATTGAATTGTTCTAGCATAGTTTCAGGGAGTACAAAGCCTACACTTTTGGAGAAATTTAATTACATGGAAGAATTTGATAAAGTTTATTTGGTATTTTGTATCTAGCTCACAAGTAAATAACATCACAATGTAGCAGTGGGAAGGAAAATATATCCAAATCATTTGCATCATAATTTTTAAAAATCAAACATGAATCTTCATTGTTTAGATGAAGGTTCCTATCCTAACCTCTATCTCCACCTGACATTACCCACCCTTCTGTCTGTACACAGTGCTATTAATAAGTAACATCTCCATATACAAAGAATATTTCTAGAGAGAATCTTTCAAGTACAGGAAGATGTCTACACCCTGAGACCAGAGTGTGTCTGAGGTATGTGTGTGGGGGTGGTAATATGTGTTTGTGGTGTGTGTGTGTGGCGTGTCATATGTGTGGGTATGTGGGATGTGTGTTGTGTGTGGGGTGTGTGTGTGTGACGTGTGTATGTAGTGTATGTGTCACATGTGTGTGGTGTGTGAGTGTGGCGTGTGTGTGGGTGTGTGTGGTGTGAGTGTGGTGTGCGTGTGTGAGGTGTGTGGTGTGAGTGTGGTGTGTGTGGGTATGTGTGGTGTGTGTGTAGAATGTATGTGGGAATGTGTGTGTGGGGGGGTACGTGTGGTGTATGGGGGTGTGTGTGGGTATGTGTGGTGTGAGTGTGGTCCATGGGTGTGTGAGTGTGTGAAGCATGTGTATACATGCTTATGCTACATCACCTATGGATAGGGCCTTCAACTGAATGTTTTCCAAGCACCTTGTGATTCTGGGTTTCAGTGATAATGACCATTGCTATAGATTTGGGGATCATAAACCAAAGGATATAATTAAATTTAATGACTTTAAAGATCCAACCAAATTGCAGTCTGTTCACAAACAGGCTGTTAAAAAGGTTTTATATTTCTTTTATTCTTCAGGCTCCTCTAATTGCCATAAATCAGTCTGCCTTTTACATACACTTGACCTCCATTTTTAAGCACTGCTATCTATATTAACAGCAACTAAACATAATGAGAATTATTTTGTTAAAGTATAGTATCATTTTAGATATTTTGGTATGTCTATCATATAAATCATGCAAACAAATACTACCATAATTTAAAGACAAATGTATTTAGTGTTTTGAAAAATCAAGAACTTTGTGTCAAAAGATTATTTCCTAAAAAAGTACTGGATTTACAGACAATATAAATCACTACATATATTGTTACTTTGCAGCTTCATACAGACCTGCTGTTGGACATTTATTTTCTCCTTTGAATTTGAATCACAAAATATTTAAAGTGTTAGGGGTTAAAAATATCCATGGCTAAATTTTAAGAAATGAGTCTAAATTGCCAAACCTATACCTAAAATATATGCTATGTTTCAGAATTAAATGTCTCTTGAATGATTATTTGCAAACTATTATTCAATGCACAAAACACATGGCTCTAGAGAAGTTCTTCAGAATATACACATAGTTAATAAGGCACAAAGAATAATTTTACATATGAAGCAGGAAAGTACAGGTAAGCATTACTTTTAACCAAAAAACAAACCTTAAGAAAATAGTTGTTATTGTTATTGCAGTTGCCAGACACTCCTTGTAATTCAGCCACAGTGTTCTAGAATGGTTGACAAAAAATATTAAAGCAGGCTTACCCCACACCGCAAAGAGAGCAGCCTAATGATAAAGGATAGAAAAACACTGAGGTCCCAGTGCTTATTGTAATACACACTGTTAAGTGCTGCATGTTGGTTAAAAAAAAAAAAATGTCCCCACTCTTAGTTTCTCAGTATTATAGATACAGTATACAGTCTATTTACATTATTATAATCACATTATTAAAAGGCCAACCATAATAACTGCCAATACTTGTTCATACTCACAAGCTATTTCCAACTAGGAACCGCAAACAGAAAGAGTCAAATTAATGTTATCCCTCTAACACTTTTTATAACATAAATATATTCTTGTATACCTTTTAATACTTATGCAAACCAAAGCTTCCATTATATTTTTGCCTCTAATTATTACATGCTAACACAAGCAATAAACACCCATACCTATGTGGGCAGCTACTCTAAATTGTATTCAATACTTTAAAAGATTCTAAAAAATAATGTTGCTATAATATTGTTATAATGATATTAATTTCCAGTAATGAAAACAAATTATGAAAGAAAGATTCAATTATATTTTAGAAGGAGCTTCAATTTCTGGAGTGATGATTAACCTTGTTATGAACTACTGCCTAAGGAGACTCTGAAATGCTATCTATAAGCTAAGACTTCACAATGTAATAAATATTATATCTCAAAAGAATATTTAAGGAAGCCAAATAATTATAATTTTTAAAGTACAATAGTTTATTTTAATTTCAATGACCATACCTATTTTCTAATTCAAATATGGAATATAGTACCAGTTCATACTCTATTTCCAGTGTGAGCCTGCAGTACTTCAAACTGTATCAGGCTCTTTAATAACATATATAAAGATACTACACAAAATATATACCATAATTACCTCATCTCACTACTAAAAGGCTAAACACTGACAGTTGTGGAGTATGACAAGAGATTAAATGTTATTAAAAAGTTAAATTCTAGCTGAAAAATTTATCATACCCTCCAAGTGTCATGAAATAGTGCTGACTGTCTGAGGGATTTATTGAAATCCTCCCTGGCAACCTTTTAGATTGTTAAAAAAAAACCCGGGAGGTGGAGGTTGCAGTGAGCCAAGATTGTGCTACTGCATTCCAGCCAGGGCAACAGAACAGACTCCATCTAAAAAAAAAAAAAAAGAGAGAGAGAAAGAAAGAAAGCAAATGATCAATAATTCTATTAAATAGAAATTCAATAATGAATCACAGATATATTCAGATATACATTTAAAATTTTTCAATTGTTCAGATATTCATCTTCTCTTCTTCAACAGGATCCTCCTTTTTATTCTACAGCTTTTAGGCAAAGCCATTTTAGCTTTTTTTTTTTTTTTTTTTTTTTTTAAATCAGAATGTTTAACAGAAAGTAAACAAAAACAGGAATGCAAATTAAAATAAAATTGGCTGTTTGCTTATTTTAAACCCTTCTAATGATTTGGAGGAAGAAAAAACAGAAAAAGCAAAAATTTAAATAGTTAATCTTCCTCAATACAGTTATTAGAGGTCCACTGTAGGTTTATAATTTCAGGATCTATTTATCACATTGCGATGTTTTCCAGGTAGTCAATTCAAGTAAGCAATTCCTCTCTGCCAATGTGACAAGTTCCAAGTTACAATCAACTTTGGATGATCTGATCAAAAACAGAAGCTATCTATCCTTCAGCAGACATTGTTGATCTAAGAGCTGGCTCTGGAAATCAGTTGGATGAACTTGGTTGCTCTGTATCTAATTAAAGGTTTTCCCAGCCAGTACAGGGAATGTCAAAGGGGATATTGTCAAATAAAAATAACTCTAACTTTAAAACCACAAGATGAATCTATAAATCACAAAAATGAAAAACCAAGTGACTGATTATACACATCCAGGGCCTGTTTTAACACAGATATATTAATTAATAAATTGTTCTATTATACATATAATTAACTCAATTATTTAAGGAGCATTTATTTATTACATATCTAATATTGGTTCTTCTCATTTCTTTTATGCCACTTCAATATTTTATTCTTCATTCATAAAGGGAGACAGAGAGTAAATAGAAAATGGAAAAAAGCACTCAATAAATTTAATATTTTTTACCCTCAGAAAAAAATAATTTGAATCAAGTGATAATTTGAAGTTTTAACACTGGAGTGGAATTTTGCTATTTGTACAGCTTTCATTTCTCTTATGCACTGAAAATTAACAGTTGGATTTATCTGGGCACGTTTTGGTGAGGCAGTGTGTAACATAGAAGAAAGGAAGAAAACCCAAGTCACAGAGGAGGATGGAGATAGATACAAAGAGAAGTCTCCTTGACTTCTTTCCATAAAGTAAGTTACTTGAAGCAACACAGCAAGCACTTCGTTTTTACTTCTATAACTTGCAGAAAGAAAAAAAACAGGTTAACTAATTAAAAAAAAAAAACATTTGAGTACTCAATTATTCTTCCCTTTAAATTCTATAAAGATGACTCTATGGACTGTTGCCTAGAGTAAAATAATTATTCAAACACTTGATCTCCTTTTTATTAGAAATACAGAACAAAGAATCACAGAACCTAAACTCCATCACCCCAAACAGTAATTCTCTTAACATCATTTGTTGCCAAGTTATTCTGTGTCTGCCTGAATACAGACAGACCCAGCAGAAGTGTTCTGTACACTCTACTCAAAAACAGCAGAGTGTGTTGCAAAGAGTACAGTCTTTGGAGCCAGCAAGACCTTATTCCAATTCCAACTCTGCTAACTACTGGATGTAACAGTAGAAAAAACCTCAGTTGCTGCATTTGTTGGAAAAAAAGAAAATCTCTTCTGGCTGCATTAAAGATTAAATGAGATGATGTAGGAAAGACACCTTACAAAGTGCCTGCCACTAAATATGTACTTAATTTCCTTGCCCCTGAAAATATCTGCTCAGATGACAACTCTGATTACCTTACAAAAACAGGCAAACAAGAAAACCTATAAGCAATCTTCTATTTAGGATGTGATATATTACTAAGTATAAATGTCAAGCAAAAAATATTCTTTATCCATCTATTCAAATTATCAAGTTAAAGAAGACTTTGGGCCAGGAGTGGTAGCTCTCACCTGTAAACCCAGCACTTTGGGAGGCCGGGGCAGGAGGATTGCTTGAGGCCAGGAGTTTAAGACAGGCCTGGACAACATAGTGAGACCTCATCTCCACAAACAAACAAACAAACAAACAAAAAGGCTTTTTTTTTTTTTTTAATTAGCAATACGTGGTTCTGTGTGCCTATACCCCAGGTACTTAGGAGGCTGAAGCAAGGCAGGAGGTTGGCTTAAGCTAAGGAGTTTGAGGATACAGTGAGCTATGCTTGTGTCATTGCACTCCAGCCTAGGTGGCAGAGCAAGACCCTGTGTCTTTAAAAAAAAAAAAAAAAAAGCAAAATCTTATACCAACTTTTAGGGATAAATGTGATAATATTTCAGTGCCTCAAAATAACTGCAGTAAATGTGTGGTCTGTGATCTAAATGTTTCACCTGGAGTGCCTTAAAAATTTGACTATCTTCTTTGCCCTGTCCTTATTAAACCTGATGTCTTATTTCATATTCATGGAACATTAGAAGCTGGAAGGAATTTTATGACCTAACCCAATCCCTGTGCTTTCAGGCCAAAGAAACCAAGGCACACAGATTAGAAAGCCTGGCCACATCCCCTTCCACCACTTGATGTCACTGTACTCCCTGAACCTAAGACCAAAAATCCTTCTAGCACAGTGAGGAGGCAAAAATCAAACCTGCAGAGAATGATTCTACAATCTCAGAATAAGCTTGCAGCCAAAGTAAATCAGTGTCTCTGATAAAATACAATATACTAATGTAGCGAATTGAAAACGAGGTAAGATACAAGTTTGAAACATTTGAGGAAATCCCTTCTTTAATTTGAAAATCCAAGACAACATTATTCATACAAAGTATCTCAGTGTGATGAAAATATACTCACCATTTCAAATGGACTCATCCAGTAAGAAAATCAATCAAGTTCTAAGAGTCTAATTCATTCATTTAAGGGCTTTCTACTGTGTTATCCGATGATCAAAAGTTAACGGATATACCACCTCTAATTTTCTGCTATAATAAGTGAGGAATATAACCTCATCATATTACATACTCATGAGATCGTAATATACATTAGGGTTAAAACATCTCAGATTAAAAATACATGAAAAATATTTGAAAGTCTGTTTATTAATCTCTATGACCTGGCTAGAGAGCAGTATGCTGAAAAATTATATATTCAGATAAGAAGGGGTTGAATATATGAATTTCCACTGTGGTTATATCAGTTGGAGTAAAGAATATTTGTTATATCTAAATATGTACAAGTTTATGGAGTATAAAATACTACAATTAAATTGTTGATGGATCTTTTGACACGCCAATATGAAACATGTGCATGTTTACTGTGTTTATAATAAAGCATGTTGTCCCATTATATCAATGTGCATTTGGCAATGACATTAGAAATAGAACAGCATCTGTATTATATTACAGCACACAAGGGTTCTGGAGAGCTGTTTTCACTTGGGGGTTAGCTTCTATTCATTTATTTGATCTTCTACAGAAAGCAGGATGTAAAATTATTCCAATATGTATCTACTCAATGGAACATGTGCTAGTGGAAAGCTCTGTTCTGCATTGTGTTAGCACAAATCATAGTGAGCAGATCCAAAGAACTTTCTCTTCCTAAGGGGAAAAGACACTGGAAACACTCAGCAATCTATAGTACTTTTCTGTGTATATTTCTATGTGTATGGGTATGTTTACTGATTTTTTTGGAAAAGCATTACATACTATCACAGAACATTTGGAAAAGATTGAAAAAATAAAAAGCAGAGAGAGAGGAAAATCACCCGATTCCAGCAATAAGGACAGACATTATTCACATTTTTGTGTTTTTATCCTTTTCTGTTTCTATGACTTCCTTTCTAATAGTGAAAAGATAAGACTTATTTGTATCCACAAACTTCATACTATAAACTAGATACCATGACTTGATTCTTAAGTGAATATCAGATGCAAGTAGTATTTCTTTCCTACGGTAGAATTTTAGTTCAATGTAGACATACCTTCCTCGAGAAACTGCATCAAACCTGTCATACTGTTATACAGCAGAGCATTTCATGAATTAGAAAATGTGGAAAAAAGAATCTGCAAGCACTACTGACCTCGTCATCGTCGGCATCATACTGAGCATAGTGCTGTTCCAGCAGCTCTCTCTGGCGCCTCTCCTGTTCCAGTGTCTGGCTTATCAACTGGGCAACCTCACTCACTTGTCCTGGTTTTTCCCGCCCAATTACAAATCTGTGGAAAGGTTAACAAAGACTAATATTCAAAACTTTCCAGCAAAAAGGAATGTTAAGTAAAATAACCAGGTTTGATCTCAGCAGGGTCCGTCAAGCCTGAAGAAAGTAACATCACCTACATACTTCAAAATAGTTTTCTTGGGTGAGGGGAAAGGTTAGCTGAGTAATTGAAGTGATTTTCAGGGATACAGCTCATAAAGGAAGAGAAGGGGGAAAAAAGTAAAGGACCATAAAAATTACCATTTTAAGAGAAGACTTAACATATGTAACCCATTTTGCAGTACTTTATACATTTTTGATGCCATGCAAAATGGAAGCAAGCTCATAATTTCCTGTACCATTGAACTCAAGAGTCATTTGCATAACGCTAACAAAAATTGCTTCAAAAACATTTGATGGCCGGGAGCAGTGGCTCATGCCTGTAATCCCAACACCCTGGGATGCCAAGGTGGGTGGATCACCTGAGGTCAGTAGTTCAATACCAGCCTGGCCAAGATGGCGAAACCCGGTCTCTACTAAAAATACAAAAATTAGCTAGGCATGGTGGCGCATGACTGTAGTCGCAGCTACTCCAGTGGCTGAGGCACAAGAATCGCTTGAACCTGAGAGGCGGAGATTGCAGTTAGCCCAGATCATGCCACTGCACTCCAGCCTGGGTGACAGAGTGAGACTCCGTCTCAAAACAAAAACAACAAAACATTTTGAGGTATAGCATAACTTAGGTGGCTAAATATATAACTTTGAAAATAAGAGAAAGGGAACACAGGTAGTGGTTTTTGTTTTAAAAATGAAAAGCTATAATAAGAGATGGTGAATTAATTCACTTCTTTTTGGGAAAGACAGTATGAGAAAAGGTGTGGTTCAATAAATAAAGGGAGAAAAGAAAATATTTGTTGATACTAATTCCTGTTTAAAAAAAAAAAAAAAAGCCTGAAGAAAAAACCGAGGAAGACATTTCCTTTTTGCAAGCTACAGTCATGGTATATTCTTGTCAATGTAATGTGTTGTGCTCACCAATTTAATATTCATTTTTAAACATCTTTTCATACTACTATATGCTTCTGTTTTTCTAAAAATATAAATAATGTGTCTCTAGGACTCAGTTTCTAAGTATTACTTATTATTTTAATGTGAATCTTTGTTTAAATCTTGTTTCTACATTTAATTGATGCTTTCCTCTGATTAAAGTATGTTGCCGTCTTCAATCAATTTTAAATGAAATATACAACTTTTCTGCACAATACACTAAAGATCAAAATTTTTCACACTTAGATGTCAGTAATTAATTACCTTTTAAGAAATACTTTTATATAGTTTCAAGCAAGACTTCCTTTAAAATTATGTTTAAGTGTTCACTTATCTTTTATTTTCCTTTGGAAATAAGTGTTAATAGAATTTATAAATACTATCACTTCTCATCTTTATTCAGGTACAATTTATACACAATAAAATACATGAATTTTAAATGTATAGTTCAATAACTGTGATACATATGTAAACATGTAATTACACATCAATTAAGATACAGAACATTTCCATCAACCTAAAATATTTCCTTATATTCCTTTCCAGTAAGTTATCTTCATCCTGGTTCATATTCATCTTTTAAAATTTTATTTATATAGAAATAAAATTTTAGAGTGTCTAGCTTGTTTGGCTCACCACAATGTTTTGGAGGTTTATCCATGTTGCTGTAAGTATCAGTTATTTGCTCCTTTTTATCACTAAATAGTATTTTATTGCATTGAATATACTACATTTGGCTTATCTATTTTTTTACTGATAGGTATTTGGGTTGACATTATTTAAAAAGTTACTTTTAGAGAGACCTCAGAAAGAACACCACACAACTACAACCATGTGATCTTTGACAAACCTGACAAAAACAAGCAATGGGAAAGGATTCCTTATTTAATAAATGGTGTTGGGAAAACTGGCTAGCCATATGCAGAAAGCTGACTGGATCCCTTCCTTATACCTTATACAAAAATTGACTCTAGATGGATTAAAGATTTAAACATGAGGCCTAACACCATAAAAACTCTAGAAGAAAACCTAGGCAATACAATCCAGGACATAGGCATTGGCAAGGACTTCATGACTAAAACACCAAAAGCAATGGCCAAGAAAAGCCAAAAGAGACAAATGGGTTCTAATTAAACTTAAGAGCTCTGCACAGTAAAAGAAACTATCAACAGAGTGAACTGGCAACCAACAGCATGGGAAAAAATTTTTGCAATCTACCCATCTGAAAAAGAGCTAATACCCAGAATCTACAGAGAACTTAAACAAATTTACAAGGAAAAAAACAAACAACCTCATCAAAAAGTAGGTGAAGGATATAAACAGACACTTTTCAAAAGAAGACATTTATGCAGCCAACAAACATATGAAAAAAAGGTCATCATCACTGGTCATTAGAGAAATGCAAATCAAAAGCACATGGAGATACGACCTCATGCCAGTTAAAATGGTGATCATTAAATCAGGAGACAACAGATGCTGGATGTGGAAAAATAGGAATGCTTTTACATTGTTGGTGGGAGTGTACATTAATTCAACCATTGTAGAAGACAGTGTAGCCATTCCTCAAGGATTTAGAACCGGAAATCCCATTACTGGGTATATACCCAAAGGATTATAAATCATTCTATTAAAAAGACACATGCAAATGTATGTTTATTGTGGCACTGTTAACAATAGCAAAGACTTGGAACCAATCCAAATGCCCATCAATGACAGACTGGATAAGAAAATGTGGCACATATACACCATGGAATATTATGCAGCCATAAAAAAGGATGAGTTCATGTCCTTTGAAGGGACATGGATAAAAATGGAAACCGTCATCCTCAGCAAACTGACACAAGAACAGAAAACCAAACACTGCATGTTCTCACTCGTAAGTAGGTGCTGAACAATGAGAACACACGGACACAAGGAGGGTAACATCACACACCGGGGCCTGGGGGGTGGGGGGACTAGGGGAGTAATATCAGGGAGTGGGGGGATTGGGAAAGGATAGTATTAGGAGAAATACCTAATGTAGATGACTGGGCGATGGATGCAGCAAACCACCACCATGGCACATGTATACCTATGCAACAAACCTGCATGATCTGCACATGTACCTCAGAACCTAAAGTATAATAAATAAATTAAAAATAAATAAATAAAATAGATTTTTAAAAATTAAAATAAAAGTAAAGTTACTTTTAAACATTTGTGAACAAGTCTTTGTGTGAACATAAGTTTTCATTTCCTTTAGACAAATAATGAAATTGATGAGTCATAGGTAAATGTATATTTAACTTATAAAGAAATTGTCAAACTGTTTTTCAAAGTAATAGTATCATTTCATATTCCCATTAGCACTACATAAAAGTTGTAGTTGCTTTGCACCCTCATTAACACTTAGTACTGTCTTTTAAACTTTTGACCATTCTAGCAGGTATCTCATGGTACTTCATAATGGTTTTAATTTCCTCTGCCCTGATGACTAACAATATTAAGTATATATGCACTTATTGACTATTCACATATCATCTCCAGTGAAATATCTTTCCAAATCTTTTACCCATTATTGAAAATTGGATTGTCTATTATTGAGTTATAATGGTTCTTTACAGGCAAAGTACATATACACACATGAGTGTGTGTATTTTTGTTTTTTTAAACAGAGTCTTCCTCTGTCATGCAGGCTGGAGCACAGTGGCATGATCACAGTTCACTGTATCCTGGAACTCTTGGCTCAAGCAATCCTCCTGCCTCAGCCTTCTGAGTTGCTGAGATAACAGGCATGTGCCCTGGCAAAGATCATTTCATAATTTTTTGTAGGGATGGCATCTCATTGTTTTGCCCACGCTGTTCTTGAATTCTTGGCCTCAAGTCTTCCACTCACTTTGGCCCCCCAAAGTGTTGGGATTACAGGCGTGAGCCCCTGCACCTGGCCCTTTATATATTCTTGATACATAACCTTGTCCCTGTACGTTCAATACACATATACAAACACACACACACATACACACACAATATACATGTGTATGTTTATGCATTTAATTTATTTATTAACTTGTCCTAGTCTGTGGCTTACTCTTTCATCTTTAAATTGTGTCTTTTAAGGAAGTCTAATTTATCACTTTGTTATAAAAATTCATGCTGGACATGGTGGCTCCTGCCTGTAATGCCAGCATTTTGGGAGACCAAAATGGGAGGACTGCTTGAGCCCAGGAGTTCAAGACCAGTCTAAGCAACACAGTGAGACCCATCTCTTAAATAAAACAAAATAACCAGGTGTGGTTGCATGTACCTGTTGTTTTAGCTACTTGGGAGGCTGAAGTGGGAGGACTGTTTGACCCCAGGAGGTCAAGGCTGCAGTAAGCCATGATTGAACCTATGCTCTCCAGCCTGGGAGACAGAGCAAGACCCTGTCTCAAGAAAAAAAAAAAAAAAATTAATGCCTTTTGCTTCCTATCTAAAAAGCTTCTGCCTGATTTAAGATTGCTAAGATTTTCTCCAATTTTTCTTCTTAATGTGTTAATGTTTTGCTTTTATATTAGGTCTATGATATCTTGTAAATTAATTTTCCATGTATGATGTGTGGTGAGGGTGGAGTTTCCATTCTTTTTTCTAAATGGATCATGAATTGTTTTAACGCCATATGCCAATACCAAACTTCTCTGATTACTATATGGTAAGCCTTCAAAGTAGGTGGTGTGAGTTCTCTAACTCTGTATCAATTGTTTTTCCTCTGCAATTATTTCTAACAGAAAGCCCACTGGGTTTAGTTTAGAATTGCTTTGAATCTATAATTTGTGGAGAACTGACATCTTAATAAAATTGACTCGTCTGATCACTGAACATGTATCTCTGTATTCATTCAATAATATACTACAGTTTTCAGTACACGGGTCTTAAAAATCGTTTGTTAAATTTACTTCTAGGTACTTCACGGTTTTTTTTTTGTTTTTTTTTTTTTTTAATTGTAAGTGATACTGGGTTTTAACTTTCAGGTTCTAGTTATTTGTTTTTATAGTAAAGACATACAATTTATCTTTGAATACTGGCCCTGTATTCTGTGACCTTGCTAAACTCATTTATTAATCCTAGTAGCTTTTACAGATTTCCTACAGTCTTTTGATATATATTATCACATCCACTATGAAGAAAGATATATTTTACTCCTTCCTTTCTTATGTGTCTATTTATTTGTTTCTGTATTTATTGCCTTAATGCCTAAAACTTCCAAAATATATTAAAAAGAAAGTATAAGAGTAGACATCTTTGCTTTATTCACTGCTGATCTAGAATTCTAGAATATGAGTTCTAAATTGCCTAGAAATACACAGAATAATTTAGCGATGTTATGGTTTTTATGGTTAAAGACACAAAAGTTTTTAATGTGCTAAATGAATCCATAGACATATAATGACTACCATGAATTCATTACATTTTTGGTAAATTTTTAAATGTTAGAAATTATGTCTAATGATACAAATATAAAGCAATTTCAGAAGCTTATATCCTACAATGGACCTTGCTAAACTCATTTGACCTTTTATCTTTATTTAAATGCATCATAGAGTGGGGTTTGAGGGAGTATTGCTTACTACACAAAGTTGAAAGGAAATTGAAGGTAGCAGTTAATGTATAAAATGCATATAAATTGAAAGCAGTAGCCAAGCTCAAAGTAAAAGGTAAATTAGAATTCAGATTCATTTAAGCCATAAATTCTTTAAACTTATTTGAGAATGATATGTCAGATCCTTTAGTTTATCATTTTTCTAATAGAAATGAAGTTCATTTTCCCTAAAAGACAAGTGCTACTCAGACTGCAATTCAAGAAGAAAGAAAGATGATTTTAAAGAAGAAAGAAGAAATTATCTACTAGCCAAAGATTAGAAACTATTGATGATATTTCTAGAGATGAATGAAGGTGTCTTAAGAAAGATCCTGTGAGGGATTTTAAAGCATAAAATTATTTTTAAATAACTCAGATTATTACAGATTACATAATTATAGTCATATATTATAATAAATTAAAACTCTAATATAATTTGTAAATTTCTCCCTAGCCTCCAAAAAAGTCCCTAATTCCAAACCAGAATTATTTGTGAAGATAAAATTAAAAAGAATAAGTGCATTTATAATTGAAGTTTCAGAGGAAGTAAGAATTGTTCCATACTGCATAAGAAACTTGCATTTTAAATCATGAAGGCACAGTTGCTCAAAATCACAGCTTGGCTTTCCCAATTTGCCCTACAATTTAACATGATTTGCTATTTGTTCAATATTGCTTCGTATTCAAAATCTCTCTATAGTCTTATAAAGTAGAAATGATTTATAACTGCACATAAGACAGACAATTCATTTCATGATATATACTGACTTTTAAAAGTGTTATGTTAAAATACATGTATCTCTTCATTCAGGCAGCTATTTTGAGCAGTGTTATAGCACCCAGCTCCACACATCTTTAAAGCTTTGTAATCCAGTAAATTTAAAGCACAGATTTGCAATAATAGAATATCATCCTGATAAGTATGATCCAGAGGGAAAGCACACAGAAGTGGAACCAAGCAACTGGCCCCTGACTCATTTTCCTCATGTGAAGATTAGCATTTAACCCCATGTGTCTGAAGGAGTGACAAAAGAAATAAAATGTGGTACATACATGAAAGAACTTGAATGCCCTATTGTTATTATAATGAAACCAATAAAATCTCCCATACTGAAAAATATGTAACATTCAAATTACCATCCTACATGTTCTTGTCTGGTTTAGTCTAGTTTATTTTTAAGCTGTCTTTATAAGCACGTCCTATAAGATTATATATACAACTAGCATAAAGAGAATTCAGCAGAAAATGTAAAATTTAAAGTAAGGTTATTATTTCAGTAATGAATTCAGAGTATGGGTATGCTATGATAGTACAGCTTAGGAGTTAAAAGGGTAAGTAAAAGGGAAAACCAACTTTGATGGTTTTCCACCAGGACAAATCCACCAGACTATAAATACCATTTACTGATTCTGTCACCTTGGATGTATTAATATTTCTAAGCCTTAGTTTCCATATTTATAAAATGAGTATACTAACCATAATAAATAAATATTATATAATCCATAAAAAACTTAAGTACCTGGTGCTAAGTGAGTATTTAATAAATGTACACTGTTGTTTTAATCTAGACATTTAATAAATGTACACTGTTGTTTTAATCTACTTTTAAATGCTGAATGCATTTAAAAGTACCTACTGTAAATTGATCTGAAACTTTGGTGGCAACACCAATAGATAATATATCAGCCATTCACTGGTAAGCAAAGAACATTAAATTGAAAAGAAAACAGACGTCATTTCCTATCTATTCAGTTAATAATAAAATAATAAATTAAAATAATAAAATTTAATAGTGCTGCAGCTATGTTGAAAATGCATATTTATACATTGCTTACTGATTACAATGCACGTTGTTACAATATCTTTGCTGGGCAATCTGAGAGCAGGTAATAAACAGAACAAGATGATTTTTTAAAAAGCACTTAACTGTACACACTGTCACAATTCCCTTTTATTTGATCACAGTACTGAAAATAGAGGTTTTTTTTATGAGTCTACCATAAGAAAAGGATAAAATCCTTAATCTAAAGTGTGCTCTAAAACCAAAATTTCTGTTGCCACTGAAGCATTAAAGTATGAATCCATATAATCGCTTTAATTGCATTTTTAAAACATTCAAAAATACAACAATAGTCATCAATAATCGGTTTAAAATATGTTTGGCCAAATCAATTGATATTTCTGCACAACTATGATTCATATCTTATATATTATCTCAAACGGAAATGACAACACGTGTTGAATCAACCTGTTTTTAAACTTCAATTTTCTTTGAGAATATTTTTTTCACATTCTAAACTCTTCTTTGTTAAACAAAGAAAAATAATGTGTGACAGTGAAAGTGATAGTGTGATCTTTTTATCTTTAGCTATACTTAACAGAAATCAAATCTAATGAATACTTAAATTAAAAATTAAGTATTTTTTCTAAGCTTATCATTGCCAAATAATGCAATACCAAACCTAAAATCTACAATTAAGGTTTATGTTTTTAGCACGGTATTTTATTGTGTTAAAATTACCTTGGACAAAATTACCACTAGAAAGAAGAAATAAATACTAGTGTTCTATACCAATGTGGGATGACTATAGCTAACAATAATATATTAAACAGTTTGAAACAGCTAGAAGGAGAACACTGAATGTTCCCAACGTAAAGAAATGATAAGGCCTGAGATCACAGATATGCTAATTACCATGATATGATCACTATACATTGTATATTGAAACATAATTATGTACCACTTCAATATGTGCAATCGTTATGTGAATTAAAATTTTTTATCTTGTTTTAATGTGCATTAAATTAATTTCACTAAGAACTGCCCTCTCTCCCTTTCAGGCTGAGATACAATAAGCCAAGGAAGATACATCAATTATTCCTTTTCTTTTCATTTATTATCAGGCCAAGGAATATCAATGTACTGCCCTTTGGAGTTTAGGTATCTAGATTATGTGGGATTCATTTCATTAGTTTATTTTGTAAGCTGTCAAATAAAAGTTAACAGTTAAACAGCATTTACAATTCACTAAATTGAAGTCATAAAGATCCTACATGTTCCATGTAAATGATGAGAGGTTATAAAAAAATGACAATTTATGAATACCTTGGTTTTCAGACATAGTTTTTCTAATAAAATTGATATACTAATCAAAAATGACACTTATTTAATGTTTCAATTTAAAAACTCTCAATGCAAAATTAAGTTTCAGTAAAAATGAAAAAGCTGATTGTGGAGTCAAGATGGCAGACAGGAGACAGGGCTGACATGTAGCTCCCACTTGGACAGACAGAACAGTGTGTGGAAACTCACAATGTGAACTTTTAGTCCAAGAACCACCACAGGAGCATACCAGGAAAATTGAAAGAATTCACAGATTCTTCAAAATAAGTGGCAGGCCACTGCAAATTCTATAAGACAGGCCAAAAAGTCTGGTGCTCTCTGGAAAGCGCTACCTCCTGGCTGGAGGTCAATCAATTTAGGAAATTACAGCAACTCATAACAGAACAATCCTGTTCAAAAGAGAGAGGAGGCAACAGCTAATTCTACTGCTGCAACATACTGGTTAACCAGTGGTCCTCAATGTGTCTACGTGACAACTTTACTGCTGGCATAACCAACATTCAAGAAAGCCAGCATACTCAACATATCTAAAACCAGGGATTCTCATACAGTCTATGTCATACCCCTGCCACCTCCACCAGAGCATGTGATCTACAGCTGGGAGACCTGAAGAAGGATCACATCACAGGACTCTCCACAGATATTTCCCAGCACTAGCACAGAACCTAGTAGCCCTGCTAGGTGTCTAAACCCAGAGGAGCAATAACAATCAATGAAGTTTGGCTCAGAGGAAGCCCCATCCCTAGGGGAAGAGGAAATGCATCACATCAAGGGATCACCTGTGGATAAAAGAATCTGAACAGTAGCCCTTGAGTTCCAGATTTTTCCACTGAAATAAGCTACTCAAATGTGAAGGAATCAGAAAAGTAATTCTGGTAATATGACAAAACAAGATTCTATAACATGTGCAAAAGATCAAAACCAAGAAGAAATCTCTGATTTGCCAGATAACGAATTCAGAAAGTTGATTATTAAACTTACTGAAGGAGATACCAGGGAAAGATGAAAAACAATTTAAAGAAATTAAGAAAAAAATACAGAATATGGATGAAAAATGCTTCAGAGAAACATAAAGAAAAAACAATTACAACTTCTGGAAATGAAAGACACACTTAGAGAAATACAAAATGCACTGGAAAATTTCAACAACGGAACTGAATAAGTAGAGGAAAGAACTTCAGAGCTCAAAGTCAAGGTCTACAAATTAACCCAATCAGACAGAGACAAAGAAAAAGAATTTTGAAAAAATGAACAAAGCCTCCAAAAAATTTAGGATTATATTAAACAGCCAAACCTAAGAATAATTGGTGTTCCTGAGGAAGGAGAGAAATCTAAAAGTTTGAAAAACATGTTTCAGGGAATAACCAAGGAAATCTTCTCTGACCACAATAGACAGCTACACATCCAAAAACAAGAAGCTCAAAGAACACCAGGGAAAGTTATTGCAAAAAGATCATCACCCTGGCACATAGTCATCAGGTTATCTAAAGAAAGACCCTTAAGAGCTGTGAGGCAAAAGCCAGTGGTAACCTACAAAGGAAAACCTACCAGGTTAATAGAAGATTTCTCAGCAGAAACCCTGCAAGCCAAAGGGATTAGGGTCCTACCTTTAGCTTCCTCAAACAAAATAACTGCAAACCAAGAATTCTGTATCCAGCAAAACCAAGCTTCAAAAATGGAGAGAGAAAGAATATTTTAAATGCTGAAAGAATCATCAATACCACACCAGCACTACAAGAAATGCTAAAAGGATATGTAAATCTTGAAACAACCCTTGAAATGCACCAAAAAAGAACCTCCTTGAAACATAAATCTCATGGGGCCTATAAAACAATAATACAATGATGAAAAAAAAAGAAAACAAAGTATTCTCTGGGAGGCTGAGATGGGTGGATTACTAAGTCAGGAGCTCAAGCCCAGCCTGGCCAAGATGGTGAAACCCTGTTTCTACTAAAACTACAAAAATTAGCTGGATGTGGTGGCAGATGCCTATAATCCCAGCTACTCAGGAGGCTGAGGCAGGAGAATCACTTGAACTGGGGAGCAGAGGTTACAGTGAGCCAAGATCACACTATTGTACTCCAGCCTGGGTGACAGAGTAAGACTCCATCTCAAAAAACAAAAACAAAAACAAAGTATTCAGGCAATAATTAGTAAGATGAATAAAGTTCCACTTAAAAGATACAGAATGGCAGAATACATAAAAATCCACCAACCAAGTATATATGCTATCTTCAAGAGACTTATCTAATACATAAGATTCACATAAACTTAAGGTAAAGGGTTGGAAAAGATATTTCATGCAAATGGAAATGAAAAGCAAGCAGGAGAAGCCATTCTTATATCAGATAAAACAGACTTTAAAGCAACAAGTTAAAAAAGGCAAAGAGGGACATCATACAATGATGAAAGGACTAGTCCAACAGGAAAATATCACAGTCCTAAATATATATGTACCTAACACAGAGCTCCCAAATTTATAAAACAATTATTAATAGATATAAGAAATGAGAAAGATGGCAACACAATAATAGCAGGGGACTTCATACTTAGCTGTCAGCACTAGACAGGTCATTAAGAGAGAAAGTCAACAAAAAAAATAATGGACTTCAAATGGACTTAAAAGATATTTAAAAAACATTCTACCCAACAACTGCAGAGCATACATTGTTTTCATCAGCACATGGAATATTCTCCAAGACAGACCATATGAGAGTCCACGAACAAGTCTCAATAAATTAAAGAAAATCAAAATTATATCCAGTAACTTCTCAGACCACAAGGGAATAAAACTGGAAATCAACTCCAAAAAAACCCCCTCAAAACTAAACAAATACAGACAAATTAAGTACTCTGCTCCTGAATGATCTTTGGGTCAACAATGAAATCAAGATAGAAATTTAAACATTCTTTGGACTAAATGATAACAGTGAAACAACATATTAAAACTTATAGGGCACAGCAAAAGCAGTGCTAGCAGCAAAGTTCACAGCATTGAACGCCTACATCAAAAAGTCTAGCAGAGCACAGACAGACAACCAAAGGAAATAACTCAAGGAAGTAGAGAAAGAACAAACTAAATCCAAACCTAGTAGAAGAAAATAACTAAATAAAATTGAAACAAAACACAGAAAAATCTCAATGAAATGAAAAGCTGTTTTTTTAAAAAGATAAGCAAAATTGATAGACCATTAGTGCTACTAACCAAGAAAAGAAGAGAGAAGATCCATATAAGCTCAATTAGAATTGAAATGGGAGATATTCCAACCAATACCACAAAAATACAAAAGATCATTCAAAGCTACTATAAACATCTTTATGCATGAAATCTAGAAAATCTAGAGGAGACAGATAAATTTCTGAAAATATACAACCCTCCCAGATTAAATCAGGAAGAAATGGAAACTCTGATCAGACCAATAATGTGCAGCAAGATTGAAATAGTAATTTTAAAGATTGCCAAAAAAAAAAAAAAAAAAAGTCTAGGACCAGAATGTCTGAATTATGTCAGGCATTCAAAGAAGAACTGGTACCAACCTTTCTGAAACAATTCCAAAAGACAGAGAAAGAGGGAATCCTCCTCAAATCATTAAATGAAGCCAGTATCACCCTAATACCAAAACCAGGAAAGCAGAGAACAATAAAAGAAAACTACATACTAATATTCCTGATGAACACAGATGCAAAAATCCTCAATAAAATACTAGCAAACTGAATCCAACAGCATATAAAAAAAAATAATCCACCATCATCAAGTGAGCTTCATACCAGAGATGCAGGAATGATTTAGCATACACAAGTCAATAAATGTGACACACCAACATAAACAGAATTTCAAAAATCATATAATCATCTCAATAGATGCAGGAAAAGTATTTGACAAAATCCAACATCCCTTTACAATCAAAACCCTTGGCAAAACTGGCACAAAAGGGACATACCTTAAGAAATAAAAGCCATCTATGACAAACCTACAGGCAACATTATACTGAATGGTGAAAAGTTGAAAGCATTTCTCCTGAGAACTAGAACAAGACAAAAGATGCCCACTTTGACCACTTCTATTCAACATAGTACTGGAAAGTTCTAGCCAGAACAATCAGACAAAACAAACAAAAAAAAAAATAAAGGGCATCCAAATTGGTAAAGAGGAAATCAAACTGTCATGTTTGCAGATTATATGATCATTTACCTAGAAAATACTAAAGACTCACTCAAAAAGCTCCTAGATGTGACAAATAAATTCAGTAAAATGTCAGGATGCAAAATGAATGTACACAAATCACCAGTACTGCTGTACACTAACAACCAAGCTGAGAATCAAATCAAGAACTCAACCTCTTTTATAACAGCTCCCCACCCCCACAATAAAATACTTAGGGAGCTGAAATATCTCTACAAGGAAAACTATGAAATATTTCTGAAAGAAATCATAGATGGCACAAATGAATGGAAACACATCCCATGTTCACGGATGGGTAGAAACAATATTGTGAAAATGACCATACTGCCAAAAGCAATCTATAAATTCATTGCAGTTCCCATCAAAATACTATCATCATTCTTGACAGAACTAAAAAAAAAAAAAATCCTAAAATTTAAATGAAACAAAAAAAGAGCCTGCATAACCAAAGCAAGACTAAGCAAAAAGAACAAATCTGAAAGGATCACATTACCTGACTTCAAACTATACTACACTGCTATAGTTACCAAAACAGCATAGTACTCATGTAAAAATAGGCATGTAAACAAAACGAACAGGATAGAGAACCTAGAAATAAACACAAATATTTACAGGCAACTGATGTTTGACAAAGCAAACAAAAACATAAAGCAGGAAAATGACACCCTATTCAACAAATGGTGCTGGGATAATTGGCAAGCCACATGTAGAAGAATGAAACTGGATCCTCATCTCTCACCTTATATAAAAATCAATTCAAGATGAATCAAAGACTTAAATCTAAGATCTGAAGCCATAAAAATTCTATAAGATAACATTGGAAAAACTCTTTTAGACATTCACTTAGGCAAAGAGTTCATGACCAAGAATCTAAAACCAAATGCAACAAAAACAAAGGTAAATAGATGGGACCTAATTAAACTAAAAAGCTTCTGCACAGCAAAGAAATAATCAGCAAAGTACATAGACAACCCACAGAGTACAAGAAAATCTTTGCCATCTGTACATCTGACAAAGGACTAATATCCAGAATCTATAAAGAACTCAAATCAGCAAGAAGAAAACAAACAATCACATCAAAAAGTGGGCTAAGGACATGAATAGACAATTCTCCAAAGAAGATGTACAAATGGCTAACAAATATATGAAAAAATGCTCAACATCACTAGTGATTAGGGAAATGCAAACCAAAACCACAATGTGATACCACCTTATTCCTGCAAGAATGGCCATAATTAAAAGATTTTTTTTAAAGTGGATGTTGGCATGGATATGCTGAAAAGGGAACACTTTTACATTGCTGATGGGAATGTAATCTAGTACAACCACTATGGAAAACAGCACAGAGTTTCCTTAAAGATTTAAAACAAGAACTACCATTTGACATAGCAATCTAACTACTAGGTATCTACCCATACAAAAAAGAAGTCATTATATGAAAAGGACACCCACACACTCATGTTTATAGCAGAATTAGCAGTTGCAAAAAGACAGAACCAGTCTAAATGCCATCAACCAACAAGTGGATAAAGAAAATACATGTATATATATAACTTATATATATGATTTTTATCACATTATATCATATTATATATAGAGAGAGCATGGAATACTGTTGAGCCATAAAAAGGAATAAAATAATGGCATTTGCAGCAACCTGGATGGAGTTGCAGACCATTATTCTAAGTGAAGTAACTCAGGGATGGAAAAGCAAACATCATATGTTCTCACTTACATGTGGAAGCTAAGCTATGAGGATGCAAAGGCGTAATGATATAACAAACTCTGGAGACTTGGGGCAAATGGTTGGAGTGAGGTAAGGGATAAAGACTACACATTGGGTATAGTGTACACTGCTTGGGTGATAGGTGCAAGAAAATCTCAGAAATCACCACTAAAGAACTTTTTCATTCAACTAAACACTACCTGTTTCCTCAAAGCTACCGAAATATAATAAATAAATAAAATGAAATAATGTTTTTAAATGAAAAAGCTATACCAGAATAGTTATCAGTTCTTATAAAATAAATAATTTCATTCAAACCAATATTTATTGTATGTACATCCAATACCTGAATCACATATCTCTAAAAAATAAGAACAGATGCACACAACTTATGTTTAAATATTAGGATACTCTTGTGAGTTATGGGTCACAAGTTTTAGAAAAGCACAGTCGCTCATTGTTTCTATTTGATTATATTACATGGCCTTTCTCTCAACTTGATAGCTTTTTAATATTTAATTTGACTTGGAGGAGCACGTAGTGGTAAATTTAACTCCCCCAGCCACTTTCATTAGGTTTGCTGACAGTAGTTAAAAGTCCTAGACAATCAAGCTCTCTACTTCTTATTTGTAATTGCATATTCTTACATATTTTTCCTTTATATATTGGGAGCTAGATTAATATATCTTATTATGTACTTAACATTAAATTTTTTTTTTAATTCATCTGTGAAGATGATTGCTTTTGAAAGCTGGATCTGGCCACTGCACTCCAGCCTGGGTGACATGGTGAGACTCCATCAAAAAAATAATAATAATAAAAATTTTAAAAAATAAAGCTGGATCTAAAATATTTAAATAAATATTTAAATACTTAAATAGTTCTTTGAAATGAATTTTCTATCTAATCCAACATAATTATAAGAATATTTTTCACCGGGCACGGTGACTTATGCCTGTAATCCCAGCACTTTGGTAGGCCGAGGCAGGCAGATCACCTGAGGTCAGGAGTTTGAGACTAGCCTGGCCAACATGGTGAAACCCTGTCTTTACTAAAAATACAAAAAAATTAGATGGGCGTGGTGGTGAGCTCCTGCAATCCCAGCTACTTGGGAAGGTAAGGCAGGAGAATCACTTGAACCTGGGAAGCAGAGGCTGCAGTGAGCCAAAATTGCACCACTGCTTTCTAGCCCANAAAAAAAAAAAAAAAAAAAAAAAAAAAAAAAAAAAAAAAAAAAAAAAAAAAAAAAAAAGAGTATTTCTCTATTCATTGTAAACAAAAAGTTGAATTCTTTAAAAAAATTGCCTAACACATGCTACTTCAAGGACTACACATATTTAATAGGTATAGACTTAAGATACTTTCCAAATAGACTACATCCTTTCCAGGAATAACATTTCTCTTTTTAGTAGTTTGATAACTTAGGTTTAAATATTTACGTATATGAACATTAAAATGATAGCTGGCAAAATGTTAATCTATATATAGTAACACCAGAAAATGTTTCATCAAGCCAAAGTCTCATTGAATTAGTTTTTGTTTTTGTTTTTTTAATCCTTGCTGTTTTTACTCTTTCTCTCAACAGTGGTTGTGGACCATTCTTATATATTTAACATTAAGGAGATCTAATATCCATGATCCAAAATCCACAGTAGTTGCCTCTCTCATCTTAGGGCAAGGGGTAGTCTTAGGAGTAAATACTAAATTCACAATGGTGAATGATTTCCATGAATATGAAAATTCCCTCTCTGCCCTCCACGCATTTAACACTTTATTATTCACAATTACAAAACTAAAAGCTCTGATAAAAAGTGAAATTATCCACTGCCCCTTGTGCTATAGTGGCAACAAAAACACTGAAATAATATAAATGAAGTGAAAACATTTCAAGGTCTATTGCATTTCAAATGGAAATGATCTTAAGTAAAAATAAAAGAAACAAAAGCCTCCATGTATAGAAACTACATGTCCAGGTATATAGCCAAATATAAACATGCATGTCTATTATTTGGTGTTATTTCTGGGCTCTCTATTCCGTTACATTGGTCTATATGTCTATTTTTACACCAGTACCTCACTGTTTTGGTGACTATGGCTTTATATTATACTTTGAGGTCAGGTAATGTGATGCCTCCAGATTTGTTCTTTTTGTTTAGTCTTGCTTTGGCTATACAGGATCGTTTTTGGTTTCATATGAATTATATAATTTTTTTTTTCTAAATCTGTGAAGAATGATGGTGGTATTTGATGGGAATTGCTTTTGGCAGTATGCTCATTTTCACTATATTGATTCTAACCATCAATGAGCATGGGATGTGTTTCCATTTGTTTGTGTCATCTATCATTTCTTTCAGCAGTGTTTTGTAGTTTTCCTTGTAGAGGTCTTTCACCTCCTTGGTTAGGTATATTCCTAAATATTTTATATTTTTGCAGCTATTGTAAAAGGGGTTGAGTTCTTGATTTGATTCCCCACTTTGTTGCTATTGGTGTATAGAAGAGCTACGGATTTGTGTACAGTAATTTTGTATCCAGAAACTGTTGCATTGTTTTATCAGTTCTGGGAAATTTCTGGAGGAGTCTACAGTTTTTGAAGTAAATGATCATATCACCAGCAAATAGTGACAGTTTGACTTCCTCTTTACCGATTTGGATGCCCTTTATTTCTGTCTCTGCTCTGATTTTCCTAGCTAAGACTTTCAGTACTATGTTGAAGGTGAGTGGTGAGAGTGGGCATCCTTGTCTTGTTCCAGTTCTCAGAAAGAATGCTTTCAACTTTTCCCCATTGAGTATTTTCATGGCTGTGGGTTTGTCATAAATGGGTTTTATTACACTGAGGCATATCCCTTGTATGCCAATTTTACTGAGAGAGTTTTAACCATAAAGGGAGGCTGGAGTTTGTTGAATGCTTTTTCTGCATCTATTGAGATGATCATGTGATTTTTATTTTTAATTCTGTTTATGTAGTACATCACATCTATTGAGACTTGTGTATGTTAAACCATCCCTACATCCCTAGTATGAAACCCACTTGATCATGGTGGATTGTCTTTTTGATATGTTGTTGGATTTGGATAGCTAGTAATTTGTTAATGATTTTTATCATCTACGTTCATTAGAGATATCTGTCTGTAGTGTTCCCTTTTGGTTATGTCCTTTTCTGGTTGTAATATTAGGGTGATGGCAGCTTCATAGAATGATTTAGGGAGGCTTCTCTCTTTCTATATCTGGAATAGTGTCAATAGGATTGGTACCAATTCTTCTCTGAATGTCTGGTAGAATTCTGCTGTGAATCTATCTGGTACTGGATTTTGTTGTTGTTGTTCTTAATTTTTTAATTACTATTTCAATCTCACTGCTTGTTATTGGACTGTACAGGTATCTAATTCTTAATATAAGCTGGAGGGTTGTATCTTACCAAGAATTTATCCATCTCTTTTAGGTTTGCTAGTGTATACACATAAAGTTGTTCATAATAGCCTTGAATGATCTTTTGTATTTCTGTGGTGTCAGTTGTAATATCCCCCATTTTGTTTCTTATTGAGGTTATTGGGATTTTCTCTCTTCTTTTCTCGGTTTATGTTGCTAATGATCTACCAATTTTGTTTATCTTTTCGAAGAACCAGCTTTTCCTTTCATTTATCTTTTGTATTTTTATTGTTGTTTCATTTTCAGTTTCATTTATTTCTGCTCTGATCTTGGTTATTTCCTTTCTTCTGCTGGGTTTGGGTTTGGTTTGTTCTTGTTTCTCTAGTTCCTTAAGGTGTGACCTTAGATTATCAGTTTGTGCTCTTTCACAGTCTTTTTGATGAAGGTGCTTAGGGCCATGAACTTTCCTCTTCACATCACCTTTGCTATATCCCAGAGGTTTTGATAAGTTGTGTCACTACTGTCATCCAGTTCAAAGAATTTTTAAATTTCCATCTTGATTTCATTTTTGACCCAATGATCATTTATTGTTCTTGAGTAAATAGCTAGGTGTGGAATTGCTGGCTGGTATAAGTGTGTATGCCTAACTTTGTAAAAACCTACCAGACTGTTCTGAAAAGTGGTTGTGCTATTTTGCATTCTGATCAGCATATAAATGTGAACGCCAGTCCATATGTTTGTCAATGCATAATAGTATCAGTCTTTTGAATTTCAGCCTTTTTAACAGGTGTACAGTGGAACCTCATTGCGGATTTAATTTACCTGCCCCTAATAATTAATAACGTTAAGCAGCATTTCATGTTTAATAGTATATCTCCTTTGGTGAACTGTCTCTTTAAGTGACTTGCACATTTTAATAGGATTTGCACATTTAAAAACTCCATTATATAGTTATTATAATAATCTTATTGAATTGCGAGGGTTCATTAT
The DNA here is from genome assembly GCF_001604975.1 of Cebus imitator. Taxonomy (NCBI): domain Eukaryota; kingdom Metazoa; phylum Chordata; class Mammalia; order Primates; family Cebidae; genus Cebus; species Cebus imitator. Next base: position 2,021,759 of record NW_016107352.1, on the reverse strand, counting down.
CAGAAAATTGTTTTACAGATATTCATTTGGTTGCTTGTTTTTTCATTTTCTTAAGGATATTTTTTAACAAATGTTTTAACTTTTGATGCAGTTTATCATTATTTCCTTTTACACTTTTTGCTTTTGTGCCCTGAAGAAATCTTTAAATGGTTAAATTATATATTTTTTATTCATTTAGGGGGTATATATGCAGATTTGTTACATGGATATATTGCGTAGTGGTGGGATTTAAGCTTCTAGCATACTCATCACCTTAACAGTAAACACTGTGCCCAAAATAGACAATTTTTCAACCTTCATTCTCTTCCAATCCTCCTCTTTGAGTCCTCCGTATATGTTACCTAAAGTTTCTCTCTGTATGTCCATGGATATCCATGTTTAGCCCCCACTTATATATGAGAACATGAGGTATTTGGTTTTCTGAGTTATTTCACTAAACCTAAAGTTACAAAGATTTTTGCCTGTTTTCCAGAAATCTTAGTGTTCTAGCTGCTGCAATTAGGTCTTGTGATCAATTTTAAGTTAATATTTATGTATACTGTGAGATGAAGGTCAAGGCATTTTTTGGTTTGTTTTTTGTTTCCATTTTGTTTTCAATGAGACTATCTAATTTTTCCAGCACCATTTCTTGAGAAGATTATAATTTCCTCTGCTGAATTACCTTGGTACCTTTATTAAAAAAATCAATTATTTATATCTGTGCAGGTCTATATTGCAACTTTCTATTCTGATCCATTAATCTATATTACTATTCTCATGCCTCAACCAGACTGCCTTGATTAGTGATGCTTTCAGGCAGGGAAAGTCCTCCAAATTTTCTTTCAACAACAATATCTACAAAATAATCTGCTAAAATTTTTACTAGGGTTATGTTTAATCTACAGACTAATTTAGGGAAAACTGAAATCTTAACAATATTGAATATCATGATACATTGAACATGGGCTACTTCCCTCGTTGAAATTGTCTTTACATTCTGTCAGCAATATTTTGTTGTTTTAAGTATGGGAGTCTGCAATACATTGTTAGATTTATCTTTAAGTATTTAATCTTTTGGATGCTGTCATCAATGTTATTTTCAATCTTAATTTTCAATTATTTATGTTGATAGCATACAGATTCTGATTTCTGCATATCAACTTCATCTCCTGTAACCTGATTGGACTCAGTTATCAGTTCGGGTAGCATCTTTTGTAGATAAGTTAAGATTTTCTACATAGTCATTGTGTATAAATGACCATGTTGTCTGTGAATAAAGATTTTTACTTCTTCCTTTTCATTCTATGGGTTTTCCATTAGTTATTATAGGCTCAGTGAACTAGCTATGGCCTCTGGTACAATCTTGAATAGAAGTGGTGAGGGTAGAGATATTTGCATTCCTCTTAATACCAAGAGAAAAGTATTAGGTCTTTTACCATTTAGTACATTATTAGCTGTATGTTTCACTTAGATGCTATTTATCTCATTGAGGAAGTTCCCTTCTATTTCAAGTTTCCTGAGAGCTTTTTTAAAAAAAGCTATTGAGATAAACAAATATCTTTTACTTTTTTCCTATTAGTGTGAAAAATTCCATTGGTTGATTTATAAACATAAAATCAAACAATAAATATAAACTGGCCACTGGATTTATAATCTAATTTGGATTTCTTTATCTACATTCATGAGGAATATTGGTTTGTGACAGTTTGTATTTTAATGCCTTTTAAAAATTATATTATCATAGCAACTTTGGCTTCATAAAAAGTAGTTGAGAGGTATACCATCTTCTATGTTCTGAAAGAGTCTGTTGAGTTGGTATTATTTCTCCATCTAATGCTTGGTAAGATTCACCAGTGAAATAAACAATTTTCTTTTTAAGAAGATCTTAAATCTAAACTCATCTTCATGTATACACATAAACCATTTTTTCTTGAGTGAGCTTTGGTAATTTTTTCATAGCATTGTCTTCCAAAAAAATTAAACCATTTACGTAGTTGAAATTGTTGTATTCACTGGCATAAAGTTTTTCATAATATTGGTTAAACCTTAAAATATCTGTGGAATATGTGATTACAGCTTCTCATTCTAACTTGTGTCTTTGTTCTTTTTATATCAAATAAGTCTGACTAAAGATTTACCAATGTTATTTATCTTTTCAAAACTGACTTTTAAAATTTACTTTGTCTAATATCAATATAACCACACTAGTGCTCTTTTGATTAATGTTAGCATCATCATTTTTTTCTATCCTGTTACTTTTAACCTATTTGAGACTTAGTTTCTAAAAATCTAATATGACAATCTCTGCCTTTAAATTGGCCATTAGACCATTTACATTTAAGAAAATTCCTGATAAGTTTGGGTTTAAATTTTCCATTGTGCTCTTAGTTTTCTATACATCTCTTCACTTTCTGTTTACCTACTTTCTTTTTATGGATTAAGTAATTTTATAATTATGTTTTATCCTTGTTTTATAACTCTTTGTTGCTATAACTTTCTGCTGGGGTTTCTTCAGTGTTTGTTTATGTCTGATAGCATACTTCTTCAATTTATTGCAGTCTGTCTCCAAGTAGTATAATACCACTTCATGCATAGCATAATCACCTAACAAAAGTACACTTCCATATTGTCACAAAAGCCAACATGCTATTGTTCTAAATTTTACCTCTCAATGTTGTAAATCTCAAACAATACAGTCATGATCTTTGTTTTAAAAAGTTAATAATCCCTTAAATAATTTTTTAAAAAAATGAAGTAGCCTATATTTACCCACATATTCATGTCTATTTCTCTTCATTTCTTTGTGTAGGCCTAGAATTTCATTTTATCTGATTTACATTATTAAAGACTTCCCTTAACATTGTTATAATAGCATTCTCTAGGTAATGAATTCTTTCAGTTTTTGTATAGAAGAAAAAGTCTTCATCTTCAATTCTGAAGGCTATTTTCTTGAGTATAAAATTCCAATTTTTCTTTCAAAACTTTTAAATTATTATCCACTTTCCTTGGTGATTCATTATTTCTATTGCAAAGTCTCCTGTATTCTTATCTTTGGTTCACTGTACACTATATGTCTTTCTTCTCAAAATGCTTTTATAATTTTCTTCTGTACTACTGATTTCAAGTACTTTGATTATGATGTCTCTTCATTTAGTTTTCATCATGTTCCTTCTGTTTGGGATTTCTTGAATGTCTTGGATCTGTGATATTATAAATCTTAAAAATTTCATCAAAGTTGAAAAATTTTCAGCCATCATCTGTTCAGTTATCTTTTCTAGCAGCTCTCATTCCAATCCTTTTGAGATTCCCAAAGCGTATATTAGTAGCTTATAACTGTGCCACAGCCTCTTGAAGTTCTGTTCATCCTTTCCTGTCTTTTATTTCTGTGTTTAAAGTTTGATACTTCCTATTGTAGTATGTCTTAAAATTAACTAACTGAATCTGCTATTAATCCCATCCAATGTACATTTCATAATACATATGTTTCATTTTAGAAGGTGGAGTGGAATCTTCTTTTTAGCTTTTGTGTATCTACTTATCATACTCAGCCCTTTTGCTAGCTTACTGTATTATTGAAATCTAATTATAATAACTATTTTAATATTTTAATCTACTGCTTTTATTTCTAACATTGTTGAATCTGTTTCAATTAATTTTTCTGCTGGTTGTGGTTCATATTTTCCTTAATTCTTTGCATGCCCATCAATTGCTGACTGCATGCCAGATACCAGGATATTTTTTGTAATACAATATTCTTGAATATTCCTCTGGGATAATTAAGTTACTAAAAATAGATCTTTTTGAGGATTGTTTTTAAGGCTTTTGAATGTGAGATCAGAGCTACATTTTGTTTAAGACTAACTTGAATTTTTAAAATTTTTTATTGATATAAACGTGTACATAATTATGGGATAAAAGTGATATTTTCCTACATTCTATACTGTGTAATGACTAAGTCAGGGTATTTGGAATGTTCATTACCTCTACTATTTACCATTTCTATGTGCTGGGAACATTTCAAGTGCTCTCTTCTAGCTATTTTGAAATATACAGATGTTGTTGTTAACTACAACCACCCTATTCTGCTACTGAACATTAAAACTTATTCCTTCTAGGGAACTGTATTTTTGTACACTTTAAACAACCTCTCTTCATCCACCCAACCATACCCCCACACTCTTCCCAGATGCTAGTAACTATAGTTCTACTCTCTACCTACACAAGGTCAACATTTTTAGCTCCTACACAGGACTGAGAATATATCCTATTTGTCTGTGTCTGGCTTATTTCAGTTAACATAATGACCTCCAGTTCCCAACCGTGTTGCTACAAATGACATGATTTCACTCTTTCTTATGGCAAAATAGTACTTCACTGTGTATACATACATATATATATATATATATATATATACACACACACACACACACATACATATATATATATATATATATATACACACACACACACACACCATTTAAAAAAAAACCCATTCATCCTTTGATGAACACTTATGTAGGTGATTTCATATCACTACTATTGTGTAGTGCTGCAATTAACATTGGGATGCTGCCATCTCTTTCATATACTGATTTCTTTAAATAAATACTTAGTAGGCCTTCCAGATAATTGGGTAGTTCTATTTTTGCTTTTTTGAGAAATCTCCTTATTGTTTTCGATAATAGCTGTATTAATTTATATCCCCAGCAGTGGTGTGTAAGATTTCCTTTTTCTCCACATTCTTGTCAGCATCTGTTATCTTTTGTCTCTTTAATAACAGCCATTCTAATTGGGGTGAGCAGATATCTTATCATAGTTTTATCGTGCATTTCTCCGATGAGTAGTGATGTTGAGCATCTTCACATGCATCTGTTAGCCATTTCTATGTCTTATTTTGAGAACTGTCTATTCATATCTTTTGCCCACTTTTTAATGAGATATTTTTACTATTGCATTGAGTTCCTTCAATATTCTGGATACTAGAATCTTGTTGAATGAGTGGTTTATAAATATTTTCTCCCATTCAACAGGTTGTCTCTTCATTCTGTTGTTTCCTTTGCTGTGCAGAAGTGTTTTAGATTAATATGGTCCCATTTCTCTATTTTTGTTTTTATTGCCTGTGCTTCTAAGGTCTTAGCCATAAAATATCTGCCTAGACCCATGTCCTGCAGTGTTTCCTTTATGCTTCCTTCTAGTTGTTTTGCAGATGTGGGGCTTACATTTCAGTCTTTAATCCATACTGAGTTGATTTTTATATACAGTGAGAGATAAGGGTCCAGTGTCATTATCCTACAAACAGATAGCAATATTCCTAGCACCATTTATTGAAGAGGGTTCCCTTTCCCCAATGTATGCTCTTGGTGTCTTTGTCAAAAATCAGTTGTCCATAAGTGTGTGAATTTTTTTCTGGGTCCCCTATTCTGTTTTATTGGTCTACGTTTCTGTTTTGATACCAGTATCTGTTCTGGTTACTACAGCCTTGTGACACACATACACACACACACACACACACACACACACACACACACACACACACAGTCTCTTAATTAGTATTTATTTATTTATTTATGTTAGACTTTAAGCTCTGGGGTACATGTGAAGATTTGTTACACAGCTATACATATACCACGGTGGTTTGCCGCACCCATCAACCCGTCATCTACATTAGGTATTTCCCCTAATGCTATCCTCTCCTAGCCCTCCACACCTCTACAGGCCCCGGTGTGTGATGTTCTCCTCCCTGTGTCCATGTGTTCTCATTGTTCAACTCCCACTTATGAGTGAGAACATGCAGTGTTTGGTTTTCTGTTCGTGTTAGTTTGCTGAGAATAATGGTTTCCAGCTTCATATATGTCCCTGCAAATGTCATGAACTCATCCTTTTTTAGAGCTGCATAGAAGTCACTCTGCTTCAGTTTTTTAGAATAGTTTGAGGAGAATTGGTGTTAGTTCTTGCTTGCTAGAATTTGGCATTTAAGCCATCTGGTCCTGGACTTTTCTTTGTTGGGAAACTTTTTATTACTGATTCAATCTCATCACTTATTATTGGTCTGTTACAGCTTTCTATGTCTTCCTGATTCAATCTTGGTAGGCCATATATATGTGCTGAGAAATTTATCCATTTTCTTGAAGTTTTCTAGTTTGTTTAACTTGCTTTATTTTTAACAGTTCTTCCTTTAGCTTATCTATCTTCTCATAAATTTTATTTATATACAGCAAGAAGGAGCTAGTGATACTTTCAACACTATGGCTTGAAATCTTATGAGTTAAATACCCCAGTCTCTATTTTACTTCTCACATTACTAGAGGTAAGTTTTGTTAAACTTTCTGTTATTACATAATGAAGATCCTCTTTCTTCCAATTTTTTTTTTTTTTTTTTTTTTTTNCTCTTGTTGCCCAGGCTGGAGTGCAATGGCATAATCTTGGCTCACTGTAACCTCTGCCTCCCAAGTTCAAGTGATTCTCCTGCCTCAGCCTCCCAAGTAGCTGGGATTACAGGCATCTGCCACCATACCAGGCTAATTTTGTGTTGTTAGCAGAGATGGGGTCTCACCATGTTGGTCAGGCTGGTCTTGAACTCCTGACCTCAGGTGATCCACCTGCCTCATCTTCCCAAAGTACTGGGATTCCAGGCATGAACCACTGTGCCCAGCCCAATTTTCAATAACATTTACAGTTTTCTTCTTTAAGCCCTCACCAGCTGCCTTCTAAGATTTCTCCCAAAATTTATTTTCTCCCAAAAATTATTATAAGGTCTTTTTGGCTTTTACTAATATTCTCCTCACAGCCCTTGCAGCCTCACTAACAGTCCAGTCCCAAAGCTACTCCCACATTTTCAGTTTTTCGTTAAACTGCAGCCCAGATTCAGGTACCAAAATATGTATAAGTTGTGCCTACTGATACAAATTACCCCAAAACTTATAAACATTTATTATCTTTCACAGTTTCTGTGAGTCAAGAATTCAAGGAAGGCTTGTCTGTTCAATTGTGGCTTGGTGATTCTCACAAAATTCAATCAGGCATCTGAATGCTTTATTAAGGCTGGAAGATCTTCAAAGGTGCCTCCCCACATGGCTGGTTAAGTTAGTGCTGGTTGCTGGCAGGCCAAACATCCTCCCTGTGTGGGCATCTTCAAAAGGGAATTTGAAAGCATTCTTGATATGGCAGCTATATTTCCCTAGAATTGGTGATCCAAAAGAGCAGGGTGAAAGCTACAGTGCCTTTCATAACCTAGCCTCAAAAGTCACAGATCATTACTTTCATATTCATATCAGCATACTAGTACTAGACAGGAATCAACAGTGTGGGAAACCCAAAAAAGAATCAATAACCAGGAGGAAAGGATCAGAAGAGGATTAGTAAATGAATGCTATGTAGAAAACATGGTAATTCAGATAAAGTGAACTGGAGTTTGGACAACATAAATATAAGAAAAGCTCATTCACTGAAGAAGTGATATTTGAACTGAGACTTGATAAGGTGGAACCAGCCAATTATATGTCACGTGATACAGAGGTTTTTTTGGGGGAAGGGGTGAGGCAGGAATATGGGGTAGAAGACAAGGAATGGCACAAATAATACTTGAAGTATATTAAAGGATAATACTTGGAGTATATTAAATTTGATGTGCCTTTTAGAATGCCATATGAAGATGTCAAGTAGGAAGCTGGATATACTATTCTTAAGCTCTGGGCAGAGAGAATGGAGCTAGAGATAAAAACAGAAAATGGAGAATAAAGCATGAACAGTTAAAATAGGTCATGCCTGAAAAAAAAAAATGATAATCTGGAAGAGAAAACTGAAGAAACTCTTAGTACATACTAGCAAAAATTCAAACAGATGGAGATCCTGAGAGAAAAAAAGATTCTAGAGGATATGCCCAGAAAAGCTAAGCCCCATTTAATACTGGTTTAAGAAGAGAGGCCAAAGACAATCCAGAAGAAATTAAGCAAATAACCAAAGCATAATAGAAAATCTGAAGACCCAAGTCTTCGGATTGAATCCTAAGCAGAATTACAAAAATCAAATAAGCAAACACAGATCTAGTTACAACCTGATAAAAATTACAAAAACTCAATTATGAGAGAAAAAAAATCCAAAAGAGAGAGTAAAAAAGAAAATACTATAAAGGACTACAAACATAACAACACGAAACTTTTCATTACTAATTGTAAATATTAATAGACAATAAGGGTAAATGGAAATTAAAGCAATCAGATTCCACTATACATCTATTTGAATAGTCAAAATTCAAAACACTGACAACAAATTCTGGCAAGAATGCGGAGCAATAAGAACTCTCACTCACTGCTGATGGGAATACAAAATGGTACAGCCACTTTGAAGACGGGTTGGTGGTTTCTTACAAAACTAAACATATACTTACCACATGATACAGCAATTGTGCACCATGCTTGGTATTTACCCAATGGAGTAGAAACTTATGTCCATACGAAAACCTGCACATGAGGCCGGGTGCAGTGGCTCACACCTGTAATCTTAGCACTTTGGGAGGCCGCAGTAAGTGAATCACTTGAGGTCAGGAGTTCAAGACCAGCTTGGTCAACATGGCAAAACCCGTCTCTACTAAAAATAAAAAAATTAACTGGGCGTAGCAGTGCATGCCTGTAATCTCAGCTACTTGGGAGGCTGAGTCAGGAGAATTGCTTGAACCCAGGAGGCAGAGATTGCAGTGAGCCGAGATTGTGCCACTGCATTCCAGACTGGGCGACAGAGCAAGACTCTGTCTCAAACAAACAAACAAACAAACAAAAAACACCTGCACATGCAAGTTTATACAGGTTGAGCATACCAAATGAAAATATATGAAATCCAAAATGTTCAGAACACTCAAAACTTTTTGAGCATTGACATGACACTCAAAAGAATTACTCACTGGAGTATTTAAGATTTCAAATTCTCACATTAGGGATTCTCAGCTACTAAGTATATAACGCAAATATTCCAACATGAAAAAAAAAAAATCCAAAATCGGAAATACTCTGGCTCCAGGCATTTCACATAAGGGATACCCAACTTGTACTAGAGTTAAACAGAATAATATCAATTTCTTTTTCCATTATAGTCCTTCATATATTTGAAAACTGTAATTATGTCCTTCCATGAGAGTAGTGATGAACAGAACAGACTGAGGAAGGGAAAATGTGAAATCAGACGGAGCAGTTAAGAAGACATTTGAAGACATTTGAAATTTGTACAAGGCTGAATATAACACAAGATTATGCAGTCAACAGTCAGAGGGAAAAAAAAAGGATGACTATGGTTTCATGTAACAACAAATTATTTTCCAACTGAGAAATGTTCTTATGAGTTGAATGTACATCTTACCTATTTCATTTTTAAATTTAAAGTCTATGGACAGCTTCAAAACCAAGTTCTATATTGACACGGGAAAGTGCTGTCTTAAGAACACACTGTGATCTTCAAAAAGACAATCACATGTACTGAATGGGCCCACCCACACAACTCAGAGAGCACCACACAGTTTTGCAATTATTTTATATACTTTTCTCAAGGCTGTGAATATTCTAGAAACATCAACATAGCGCCCACAGAAGTAGTTTAGGTTGTATTCCTTAAAGCATCCCTTTAGCATTAGAAGATAATTTATAATTGAAAAAGTCTAAAGTCTAAAACTTAAATTCATGCTTTGGCAAAATAAAACATGCAGCAATAATATCCTAATATTGTTGTCTATATAGCAATGTCAACTCATTAATATTTTCAGAATATTTAGCAGTTTCATTTTGATAATAGGACACTCAACCACTTTCATCATTACACATACTAAATAATGTTTCCTTAATGTTTCTTAAACAAGATGTATGGAAAAGTATATGATATAAGCAATACTTAAGATAAATAAGTAACATGTAAGCAAAAAATACCTGATTTCAAACCCTGACTTCCACTAGCTCCAAATTGCTTTCTTTCTTGTTTTCCAATATACAATATTCACAATGCCAAGGCTGAATATAAATTTCAAGGTCCCCCCAAAAAAATACACCCTAAGTCCATTAAGTTGGAAAAGTTATAAAACAGCAAACATTGGTCCTCACTGATTCCTTAAAATAATACATACATTTAAAAATATACTTATCCTTATTCAGTGTGATTGTCTAAAAAACATACATCATTGAATATATGTATAATCATTTCAAATATTGTATAACTATTTTTCTTAAAAGGATTTGAGACCAAATTCATATTTATTGAAATTAAAGCTAGAAATTCTACCTTCCTGGAAATCATAGTATTTTAGAAAGGTACGAAGACAAGTACTTTAAATTCCATTTTCCATTTAAATGATTTAAATTCCATTTTCATAAACTAATTATAATACAGGTAAAAAAAATTTAAAACTAAATGCAAAGTTTTACCATTCAGATAAAATTGTCATTGTAATTATATTTATTTGCAGGTTAAACTATAGAAAATTAAAATTCACTAAAGTAACAACATGGTATATATTAGAAGGCACATATTTACCTGACATTGCCCTTCGTGTTTCTGAGAACCGTTGCTGCAAAATTCTGTGTTACACCCACCAAGCTGATTCCATCCACTTCTACAATCTGGTCATTGACTTGTATTCTTTGGAAAGAGGAAAAAAAAATACCCACAATTAATTTATGTAATAATGCAACATCATTTCCAACAAATGAGTTGACAAAATATGTGATTTTTAAGATACCATTTTGATCCAAAATCTTTTACCTATGGTCAGCCCTGCTCTCTGTATCAGTGGGTTCCACATCTGTGGATTTGACAAATTGTGGATATAAAATATTTGGAAAAATTTTTTAAAAATAGTAATACAATAAAAAGTACAAATTAAAATAACTATACACCATTTACATTGTACTACATATAATAAGTAATCTACAGAATATTTAAATTATTTGAAAGGATGTACACAAGTTATATGCAAATATTATTTCTATACCATACTGTAAGAGACTTGAGCATCCGCAAATTTTGGTATCCACTGAGGTCTTACAAAGAATCCCCTGTGGATTCCCAGGGATGACTATAGAAGCTCCAGACCTTAATCAAACACTTAAGGTTTTAAAAAGACTATTTCCATTAAAAATTGGGCAAAAGACATGAACAGACATTTCTCAAAAGAAGACACAAATGACGAACAAACATTAAAAAAATGCTCCACTACAGTAATCATCAGAGAAATGCAAATCAAAACTGTAGTGAGTTACCATCTCACACCAGTCAGAATGGCTATTACTAAGTAAAGATGCTGGGGAGAATGTGGAGAAAAGGGCATGTTTATACACTATTGGTAGGAATATAAATTAGTTCAGCCACTGTGGAAAGCAGTTCAAAGATTTCTCATATAACTTAAAACATGTGATCCAGTAATCCCATTACTGGGCATATTTCAAAAGAAAACAAATCTTTCTACCAAAAAGATACATGCCAGAACTACCATGTGATCCAGTAATCCCATTACTGGGCATATTTCAAAAGAAAACAAATCTTTCTACCAAAAAGATACATGCATGTTCACTGCAGCACTATTCACAACAGCAAAGATATGGAATCAACCTAGATGTCCACAAAATTGAATATAAGCATTTTCAACTTTATTAGACATTAACAAATCTGCACACCCTACAGAATACTTGGTATGCTCAGATCCTTTAAGTGCTGCCAATCATATAGGTGCAAAAAGATATCACAATGTGATTTTAATTGCATTTCCCTGATTACTAATGTGGGCAAATACTTTTTTGTATGTTTATAAGTCACCTGCCTATTTCCACAAATTGTCAAATCATTTATTTTACCCATTTGTTACTGCTGGTGTTGTCGGGTTGAGTGACTTTTCTTATTAACTTACATGAAATGTCTTTATATATCTTGCATATTAATACTTCCTTAAACATATTGCAAATACTTGCACCCTATCTGTAGCTTGTCTTTTTACATTTCTTTGAAATATGGTCGTTTAGAGGAAAATAATTTTTAAAGTATATCCACATTTGTAAGTAGGTTTTTTGTGTGTGTTTTGCTTAAGAAGTACTTTTCTGCCCAAAGGTTATCAAAAGATTCTATATCTTCTTCCTTTTGGGGGAAAGGCAGGGAATAGGGTCTCACCATGTTGCCCAAGCTGGTCTCAAACTCCTCATCTCAAGCGATCCTCCTATGTTGGGCCCGCAAAGTGCTAGGATGACAGTTGTAAGCCACTGCATTGTGCCTATATTTTCTTCAAAATGTATTAACATTCTAAATTTCCATATTTAGGTAGTTATCCACCTGGAAATTTTCTGGAATTATAATGTGTTGGCAATCTACTTGGGAGGCTCAGGCAAAAGAATCACTTGAACCCAGGAGACAGAGGCTGCAGTGAGCCGATATTAAGCCACTGCACTCCAGCCTGGGCAACAGACTATGACAAAAAAAATAAAATGAAATAAGCAATTATAATTGATTGAAAATTAATTAAAGGATTAATATTACAGTGGATTAAAAATTCCAGAAAAGTGCATATATGCCTTCTCCCACTTGATCCATGTGGTTACTCTGTTCTCCCACAGAGCATGTCCAGAATCACTTTTTCCATTTGTTAATCATTCCTCCCAGAAGTTTAGAAAAGCATGGTCTTCTCTAGTTCTGTCTAGCTTACTTTCCACTCCTCTACAATGGAAAAATAAATGGTGCTACAACCATCTACTTCTACTTTCATTCCTTCTTTTCTTTCTAGAAAGTGGGTTCACTTAGAGCTACTTAGCCACCTCTCCTATTTTATTCTACTTTTCTTTCTACTTTCTTTCTCCTATTTTCTTTCTACTTTACCTCTAGCTCTAAGTAGTAAGGCCTTTGATAGCAATGTGCTAGTAATATTGAAAATTTGCTTTAGAGGAAAACAAAAAAACAAAGTCTTTTAGCTAACTCCAGACTCACCTGGTTTAAATACTCTGCCAGATTAAGCTTATTCATGATGAGGCTGGGAGTCAAATGAGGTTGGGAGTCATGAGGAGGATGGTGTGAAAAAGGGTTTGTGGTCCAATTTTTTATTTCTCCATATGGATATCTAATGAATAATACCACCCATGAAACAATGAACTAAAACTCCCACATGAGGGAATATAAAGAAAGTTGAAATTTAGTCCTCACGCTAGCTGCCAGGTCATACACTAATAAGATGACATCTTTCCAGAAAAAGGTATGTTTTTCCAAATTTGCAAAAAAGTACTCTATGAATTAGCAGTGACCCTACCTTACTGGATAAGATCATCTAGGGCACTGGTTCCCAAACTGTCTAATTGCAACAGAGTAAAACGAAGCAATTTTGAAAATTACAGATTTCTAAAGTTGTACCTCCTGCAAGTCTCATTTAGAAGACATGAGGGAAAAGCACAAAGTGGAAATTTGAGTTGTGATAAAGTTTGGCTTTGTGTCCGCACCCAAATCTCATCTTGATTTGTAATCTCATAATCCCCACATGTTGTGGGAGGGATTCCAATGGGAGGTAATTGAATCATGGAGCTGGTTTCCCCCATGCTGTTCTTGTGACAGTGAGAGAGTTCCCACTAGATTTGGTGGTTTTATAAGGGGCTTCCTCTTTCGTGCAGCACTCATTCTCTCTCCTGCTGCCCTGTGAAGAAATGCTTTCTGCCACGATTGTAAGTTTCCTGAGGCCTCCCCAGCCATGCTAAATGAGAGTCAATTAAACCTCTTTTATTTACCAATTACCCACCCTTGGGTATTTCTTCATAGCAGCATGAGTATGGACTAATATAAGTTGTTTCTTGATTTTGTCTATTATGAATAAAGTTGTCATTCACATGCAAGACTTTATGTAGATATATGTTTTCATTTCTAGTGGAAAACATCTTAAAGCGGAATTGTTGGATCAAAAAGTTAAGTGTATATTTAACTTTTTAAAAACTTCCAAACTGTTGTCCTAAGTGGCAGTAAAATTTTGCATTCCCACCAGCCATAAGGGAGTGTTTCACTTCTCTACATCCATCTCAGCACTTTATATTGTCTATATATCTTTAGCCATTCTACTAGGTGTGCAGTTGTATCTCATTAAAGTTTTAATTTTCATTGCTCTCATGTTTAATATATTTTCACATACTATTGACCAGTCATAGGTTTTCCACGTTGAAATGGCTGTTGAATCTTCTGTTCACATTTTAACAATTCAGTGGTTGTTCTTCTTGTTGTTATTAGCATTCTTCCTATTCTGGATACAAGTTCTTGTATATATTTGCAAATATTATCCCCTTATCTACGGCTTTACTTTTCATTTCTAAACCATTTCTCTTAAAGAACAAAAGTTTAGATTTAATAAAGCTTAACTTCTCAGTTTTTTCTTTCATAGTTCGTACTTTGTGTCCTGTTTAAGAAATCTTTGTTTAACATGATTTTATAATGATTTCACCACTGTATTCTTTCAGAGGTTTTATACTATTAGCTTTATGTTGATATCTATAATTAATTTTGAATTAACTTTATATATGGTGTGAAATAAGGTTTGTAATCCAATTTTTTATTTCTCCATATGGATATCTAATTGTTCTAGCACTTTGTTGAAAAGACTATACTTTTTCCAATGGAAATTGGAAAAAGTATAGTCTTTTATCATTATACTTTCATTGAATGTCAACTAACTGCCATACGTTTTCATCTATTCCTTTTTTTTTCTATTACATTTATCTATATTTCTATACCAATGTCATACTGTCCTGATTACTGAAGCTTTATAACAAGTCATGAAAAATCAAATAAGGTCAGTCCTCTAACTTTGTCCTTCTTTCTCAGAATTGTTATCCTAGGTCCTTTGCATTTCCATATGAATTTTAGAACCACCTGATCAATTTCTCCCCAAAACAAAACAAAACGAAACCCAAATAAAGCATACTACAATTTTGATTGGGATTTCATTGACTCTACACATCAATAAGAGGAAATTTCACATCTGAAATGCAGTCAGCCTTCTGTTCATCATGTATGTTTTCATTTACCTGCCAAATATCATACTGCCATCAACCCCTAATTTCATTTCAACAAGACTTAATTTTTTTCCAGCAGCATCCTCACATTAACTAAAAGCTTTAAGGAAAGCCACACTCTAAAAAGACTTGCATCTTTTATAAAACTTTGCCTATTAGTCCTTTCTCTACCTCTCAAAAGCCTCTTCTTGAAGGTCCAGCTCAAATAACTTCTCTTTGAAGTTATCTGCTTATCCAAGCCTATGATCTTTTCCATCCTTTGAATATCTTCTATATCATTGTATACCTCAATCTAACATTACATGTTTCCAGATATTATTTGATATTTCTTGATGTATAAGGTCTCCTTAATCAGACAGATCGCAAACTTCTTGGGTCTTATAGCTAAACCCAGGGCAATAAATATGTTTTCCTAATCTTATTAAGCTATTTTAGGAAAAGAAAGAAATTCCTTTTATTTATGGTTTTATTTTCTGGATGGGACAGAAGTTAGCATGTCAAATATTAGGAAAGCATTCCTGATACATACTTGTTGATGAGACTTAAAAGAAGCCAGTGTCTTGCTGAGTTCTCTATCATTACGTATATGCCATTCTCTTTATATTCTCCTAGCCAATCATCACTTAAAATGTTGTTTTCTCAGAGACTATCTAGAAAACATCTTTCCATAGCCAAGACAATCCTACGCAAAAAGAACAAAGCTGGAGACATCACGCTACCTGACTTCAAACTATATTACAAGCCTACAGTAATCAAAACAGCTTGGTACTGGTACCAAAACAGAGATATTGGCCAAGGGAACAGAACAGAGGCCTCGGAGGCAACACCACACATCTACAACCATCTGATCTTTGACAAGCCTGACAAAAACAAGCAATGGGAAAGGATTCCCTGTTTAATAAATGGTGTTGGGAAAACTGGCTAGCCATGTGCAGAAAGCTGAAACTGGACCCCCTCCTGAAACCTTACACTAAAACTAACTCCAGAAGGATTAAAGATTTAAACATAAGACCTAACATCATAAAAAAACCCAGAAGAAAACAGAGGCAATACCATTCAGGACATAGGGATAGGCCAGGACTTCATGACTGAAATACAAAAGGGAATGGCAAGAAAAGTCAAAATAGACAAATGGGATCTAATTAAACTTAAGAGTTTCTGCATGGCAAAAGAAAAATCATTAGAGTGAATTGGCAACCAACAGAATGGGAAAAAAAAAATTGCAATCTACCCATCTGACAAAGGGCTAATATCCAGAATCTACAAAGAACTAAAGCAGATTTACAAGAAAAAAAACAAACCTATTCAAAAGTGGGTGAAGAATATGAACAGACAGCTTTCAAAAGAAGACATTTATGAGGCCAACAAACATATGAAAAAATGCTCATCATCACTGGTCATTAGAGAAATGCAAATCAAAACCACATTGAGATACCATTTCACGCCATTTAGAATGGTGATCATTAAAAAATCTGGAGACAACAGATGCTGGAGAGGATGTGGAGAAATAGGAAGGTGTTTACACTGTTGGTGGGAGTGTAAATTACTTCAACTTTTGTGGAAGACAGTGTGGCAATTCCTCAAGGATCTAGAACTAGAAATACCATTTGACTCACAAATCTCACTGCTAGGTATATATCCAAAGGATTATAAATCATTCTATTATAAAGACACAAACACATGTATATTCATTGCAGCACTGTTTATAATAGCAAAGACCTGGAACCCACCCAAATGCCCACCAATGATAGACTGCACAAAGAAAATGTGGCACATATACACCATGGAATACTATGCAGCCATATAAAGGATAAGTTCATGTCCTTTGTAGGGACATGGATGAGGCTGGAAACCATCATTCTCAGCTAACTGACAGAAAACGAAACACTGCACAGTCTCACTTATAGGTGGGTGTTGAACAATGAGAACACATGGGAACATAACACACTGGGGCCTGTTGGGGGTGGGGGATGGGGCGGCACAGCAGGGGGTAGGGTGGTTGGAGAGGGATAACATTGGGAGAAATGCTTGTTTATATATAACTTTGTCTCAAAATTAAAAACATAAATAAATAAAAATGATACAAGTTATATATAAACAAGCACAAAGACATAAAAGTTAAAAAGGGTATTAAGATCATATAATTTTAAAGTGAAGATCAAACTGAACAAGAGCAACAAAAAGACAGAAAATAGATGGATTCAGAAGTCACGGTGTTTTCCCATATAACACAAGAAAATCATCAGCCCTAATGTATAATATTGTTTTTTTTTTTAAAAAAGCAAATGGTAATATGACTCTCATGAAGACTAGAGATTACTGAAAATTGCCTTTAAGAAAATAGAACAAACATTAAAAACTAAAGTTATAAGGAAATTTGTCAAGAAAAAAAATTGATTCCTGAAACAGGAATTATTCCACTCACGAATGTGCTTAAATGCCTATCAAGAGTCTAATACAGGCTGGGCGCAGTGGCTCACACCTGTAATTCCAGCACATTTGGAGGCTGAGGAGGGTGGATCACCTGAGGTGGGGAGTTTGAGACCAGCTTGACCTACTTGGAGAAACCCCATCTCTACTAAAAATACAAAATTAGTCAAATTAGCTGGGTGTGGTGGTCCATATAATCCCAACTACTCGGGAGGCTTAGACGGGAATTGCCTGTAATCCCAGCTACTACGGAAGCTGAGGCAGGAGAACTGCTTAAACCCAGGAGGTGGAGGTTGAGGTGAG
>NW_016107352.1:1991452-2003243 GCF_001604975.1 Cebus imitator | reverse complement strand
AAATGCAATAAAATAAATAAATGGGAAAAATAAAAAATAAAAAATAAATAAATAAAAATAAAAAATAAAAAATAAAAAAAAAGAAGAAGTAACACTGTTCTTCAATGACAACAAGACCTCAAGTTATCATTCACAAAAAATGAAGAACAAATGTATGCTGTGTTCAGAAGGTGCACACAAAGGGATAGTTTTAGAAGAGTAAGCTTTGGGACAAGGGCAAGGATAAGCTGGAAAGTTCAACTGAGAGGAGTTCTTAAAAAATGAAGGAATAGGCAGAAAGACATGGTTTAAGATGTCTTAGAGAATGAACACAAAGAACCAATCTGAGTGACATTCCAAAGAAAGAAATGCACAATATAAAAAGAGATTATATAGGTAAAACAAATGAAAGAATAAAAGATGATTTGAAAATTTTACAGCTAAACTAATGAAAAATATAGTAGACACAAAAAAAGAGATGCTCAGATCAAGAGAAACAAAAAAAGAAAAAAGGAATTCAACATATTTTATGTTGAGTTGGAGATGAAAATAAGACATTCAAGTAAATAATTCTACATGCTCTAGGGTTAAGTTGTAAATCTGGGAGAAATTTCCATAGACTCATTTTAAAAATCAGTATGGACTGACTACAAAAATGAGTTCAAGAAGCCAGCCTTCATCGAGAATTACTTTTTACAATGTAGGATTAAAAAAGAAGAAAAAATGATCTATAGATAAGCAGAATCTGAAAATTATTAAACTAAACAAGGGAGCACATATCTCATTAAATATAAGTGATCATAACATGACACTGACAATTAAAAAGGACTCAGTCTACAAAAAGGCCACAGGATGTTTCAAAATGCAGGTAAATAATGTAGAAAGCAAGAAATTGACAAAAAATTATGAGTAGAAACCAATATAGATTTTTACTATGCTTAAGTTTAGAGTTCCAAATTAGTTCTGTATATTGCACTTGATCAAGTTTGTTAACAATGTGGGAGCAGCAGGGTTGAAAGTTCTAGGCAGTTAAAAAGTGAAGGACGTTTCTATGGATCATTTACTTATGGAAATGAACACTAAAAGAACAGATGATAACAGTCTACAAATGCAACAAGAAAAAGTAATTTGTTAAAATAAGAAATACAGATGGCAGGTAAATACCTTAAAAGGCTCAAAACCAGAAAATCAAATTAAAGAGTAATAATATGCCACTTATCAAAATATTGAAGGTTTCATAACACAATATTCAGTCTTAATGAGGATGCAGTAGCCTATTCTTAGACACTGCTAAGGAAAGTACAAATTGAACAACTTTTCTGAAAGGTGGTTTAGCAATATGTTTTTATTTTTAATTCAATTTTTTTAATTCAACCACCATGGCACACATATATCCATGTAACAAACCTGCATGTTTTAAAACGTTTTAGAAAACTAAAAGGCATACATTTCATACATACAGTACAAGGAGGTGTGACTATGCACATACCCGTGTAACCATCTACAGAATCCAGATACAGACATATCCGTCACCCAAGAAGTTCCTCTGTATTTCTTCCTAATCTATCCCCTGCCCCCCACAACCCTTGGTCTGAGGCAAACACCAATCTTCCTTTTATCGCTCTAAATAGATTTTCATTTGCTAGTCTTTTGTGTAGATGGAATTACACAGTATGTACTTTTTTGTGTCTGGATTCTTTTAAAATTTTTTATATTTTACATTAAGTTTAGGACACACATGCAGAACATGTACATTTGTTACATAAGTATACATGTGACATGGTTGTTTGCTGCACCCATCAACCCTCATCTAGCTTTTAAGCCCTGCAGGCATTAGGTATCTGTTCTAATGCTCTCCCTCCCCTAGCCCCCTACCCTCTGACAGACCCTGGTGTGTGATGTTCCCCTGCCTGTGTCCATGTGTTCTCATTGTTCAACTCCCACTTATGAGTGAGAACATAGGGTGTTTGGTTTTCTGTTCCTGTGTTAGTTTGCTGAAAACAATGGCTTTTAGCTTCATCCATGTCCCTGCAAAAGATATGAACTCATTCTTTTTTATGGCTGCATAGTATTCCATGGTATATATATGCCATATTTTCTTTATCCAGTCTATCATTAATGGGCATTTGGGTTGGTTCCAAGTCTTTGCTATTTTAAATAGTGCTGCAATAAACATAAGTGTTTTTAAAGCATTTAAGATGTAATGCACCTAGGGCCGGGCATGGTGGCTCATGCCTGTAATGCCAAAACTTTGGGAGGCTGAGGCAGGCAAATGGCTTGAGGTCAGGAGTTCAAGACTAGCCTGGGAAATATGGTGAAAACCTCTGTCTACTAAAAATACAAAAATCAGCCAGACATGGTGGCATACACATGGGGTCCCAGCTACTTGGGAGGCTAAGGCAGGAGAATCACTTGAATCCAGAAGGTAGAGGTTACAGTGAGCCAAGATGACACCACTGCACTCCAGCTTGTGTGACAGAGCAAAACTCTGTCTCAAAAAAATAGAAATAAAAATAATGAAATTAAATAAAATATAATGCACCTAGACATGGTCTTCTGGTCTTAGGTATTCATTTCAAAGAATGATGCACAAAAATTTTTATATAAAAATGCTTACCTTACCAATACCTTGAAACAACATACTAGTAAAATAATACGTAAATGGTATATGTATATATACATATATATATATATATATATGTATATATATAATCACAGCATAATATATTCTTAAAGTCTATTATAAAAACTATTTAATGACATGATATAAAATAATATTATTTAAGTACAAGCACTGGAGTCAGATATCCTAGGTATACAGGCAGGCTCTGCTACTTATTTGCTGTGAGTGATAGCAGCAAGAGGCAGACAAATTCCTAGGCAGACAGAGACAGGTCCCTGGTGAAACCTGACCTACAAGCCAAAGACAGTTTAAAGCCTGAAACTGAGCTGCCAGTACTGGGTACAGTCCACGGGTACAGTGAGAACTTCCTCAATGACTTTTAGTCAATTGAATGGTGCTTTTTCCAGGCATGCTCATGGACCAATCAGCATGCACTCTCCTATTATGAGTCCATAAAAACTCCAGACTCAGTCTCACAGAGGGCTACCTGCTCTTGGGTCCCTTCTCTGCTGAGAGCTCCCCTTCTGTTGCCCAATATAATTTTTCTCTGCCCTACTTACTTCTGTTGTCTGTGTACCTAATTCCTCTTGCTCACGGCACAAGAACCCAGAATTCGCCACTCTGCAGGCAGCTGGAGCAAATGAGCTGTAACATGAACAAGTTGTAATATTTCTCTGGGATCTCAGACCTTTGGACTCCCTGGGCAGGAGCTATAACACCACTTGGGGCTCAAAAGTTGCTGGCATCTCTGAGTTTTCAGGTGTCACCACATTCCCCTCGTCTAGATGCCAGCACCCAAGGTGAGGCAGGTCACTGCACACCTGGCCCAGCTGCAGGCTTAGTGAGGATCCTGTGGTGGATGCAGCATCCAGACCAGGGAGCAAGCCGAGTGCAGCCTGCCAGGCTGGGCGGGTCAGCAGTGTGAGCCCAGAAAGCCCAAGCAAAGAGGCAGCAGCTGCAGAGATTTCCAGCTAGCAAAGTGGCACAGAAGGGGTCATATAACACTGTAATCCTCCTTCCTGCTTCCCAAACCATGGGGAGAAAAAGCTGCTGGGTGTGATTCTCACCCACCACTAAACTACAAAAGCCGCAACAGTTGGTTCAACATATGCAAATCAATAAATGTGATTCACCACATAAACAGAATTAAAAACAAAAACCTTATGATCTTCTCAGACAGGGAAAAAGTTTCAGATAAAATGTAATATCCCTACATGATAAAAACCCTCAAGCAACTAAGCACTACAGAAACATACCTAAAAATAGTAAGATCAATCTACGACAAAACCACGGTCAACATTAGGCAGAATGAGCAAAAATTAGCAGCATTTCTTGAAAACTGGAACAAGATAAGGAAGTCCACTCTCATAACTTCTATTCAACATAGTACTGGAAGTTCTAGCCAGAGCAATCAGGTAAGAGGAAGAAATAAAAGACATCCAAATAAGAAAAGAAGAAGTCAAACTATCTTCATAGACAATATAATTCTATACCTAGAAAGCCCTAAAGACTCCACCAAAAGACTTCTGAAACTGATAAGCAACTTCAATAAAGTTTCAGCAGAAAAAATCAATGCACAAAAATCAATAGCATTTCTATAAACCAATATCATTCATGCTGATAGTCATATCAAGAACAAAATTCCATTTACAATAACACACACACACACACACACACACGCACACACACACACGCACACACCCGTGTGAAAGTGAAACATGAAAGATCTAACCATGAAAGTGAAAGATCTCTATAAGGAGAACCATAAAACACTACTAAAAGAAATCACAGATGACAAAAACAAATGGAAGAACATTCCATGCTCATGGATTGAAAGAATCAGTATCAGTAAAACGGCCATACTGCCCAAAGCAATCTACAGATTTGACACTATTCCCACCAAACTATCACTGTCATTTTTCAAGAACTACAAAAAAATTCTAAAATTCATATAGCTTCCAGCACATACCTCCTGAAAGACAAGAAAAAAATAAGTTAAAATAAAATTCATATAGAACCTAAAAAGAGCACTGAAATAGCAAAAACAATCCTAAGTAAAAAGAACAAAGCAGGAGGCATCACACGACCCAACTTCAAACTGTACTCTAATTCTACAGTAACCAAAAAAGCACACTACTGGTAAAAACACAGACATATAAACCATTGAAACAGAATATAGAACCCAGATACAATGCCCATACCTACTATATCGTTCTGTTTTCCTGCTGCTGATAAAGACATACCCAAGACTGGGTAATATATACAGGAAAAAGGTTTATTGGACTTACAGTTCCACATGGCTGGGGAGGCCTCACAATCATGGCAGAAAGTGAAAGGTATATCTCGCATGGCAGTAAACAAGAGTAGAACTTCTGCAGGGAGACTCCCCTTTTTAAAACCATCAGATCTTGTAAGACTCATTCACTACCACGAGAACAGTGCAGGAAAGATCTACCACCATAATTCAGCCACCTCCTAGCAGGTTCCTCCCAAAACATGTGGGAATTCTGGGAGTTATAATTCAAGATGAGATTTGGGTGGGGTCACAGCCAAACTATATCATTATGCCCAGCCCCTCCCAAATCACATATCCTGACATTTCAAAACCAATTACACGTTCCACACAGTCCCCTAAAGTCTTAACTCATTTCAGCATTAACTCAAAAGTCCACAGTCTAATATCTCATCTGAGACAAGGCAAGTCCCTTCCGCCTACGAGCCTGTAAAATCATAAGCAAGTTAGTTACTTCCTAGGTACAATGAGGGTACAGGCATCAGTTAAATACAGCCATTCTAAATGGAAGAAATTAGCCAAAATAAAGGTGCCACAGGTCCTATGCAAGACTGAAATCCAGCAGGGTAGTCAAATCTTAAAGCTCCAAAATGATCTACTTTGACTCCATGTCTCACATCCAGGTCACGTGATACAAGAGGCAGGTTCCCATGGTCCTGGGAAGCTCTGCTCCTGTGGCTCTGTAGGGTACAGCCTCCCTCCCAGCTACTTTCATGGGCTGATGTTAGGTGTCTGCAGCTTTTCCAGGCACAGAGTGCAAACTGTCAGTGGATGTACCTGTCTGGGGTCTGAAGGATGGTGGCCTTCTTTTCATCGCTCCACTAGGCAGTGCCTCAGTAGGAATTTTGTATGGAGGCTCTAACCCCACATTTCCCTTCCACACTGCTCTATCAGAGTTTCTCCATTAGAGCCCTGCCCCTGAAGCAAACTTCTGCTTGGGCATCTGGGCATTTCCATACATCCACTGAAATCCAGGCAAAGGTTCTAAAATCCCAATTCTTGACTTATGTGCACTCACTGTCTCAACACCATGTGGAGGCTGCCTAGGCTTGGGGCTTGCACCCTCTGAAGCCACAGCTCAAGCTCCATGTTGGCCCCTTTCAGCCATGGCTGGAAAGGTTGGGAAACAGGGCACCAAGTCCCATGCGTACAAGCAGCGTGGGGACCCTGGGCCCAGCCCACAAAACCACTTTTTCCCCCTAGGCCTCCCAGCCTGTGATAGGAGGGGCTGCCTTGAAGACCTCTGATATGCCATGGAGACCTTTTCCCCTTTGTCTTGGGGATTAACATTTGGCTCCTTGTTACTTATGCAAATTTCTGCAGGTGACTTAAATTTCACCTCAGGAAATGGGATTTTCTTTTCTATCACATTGTCAGGCTGCAAATTTTCCAAACTTTAATGCTGATTCCCTTTGTAACTGAATGTCTTTGATAGCACACAAGTCACCTTGTGAATGCTTTGCTTCTTAGAAATTTCTTCTACCAGACACCCTAAATCACCTCTATCAAGTTCAAAGTTCCACAAATCTCTAGGGCAGGGTCAAAATGATGCCAGTCTCTTTGCTGAAACAGAACAAGAGTCACTTTTGCTCCAGTTGCCAACAAGATCCTCATCTCCATCTGAGAACACCTCAGCCTGGACCTTATTGTTCATATCACTATCAGCATTTTGGCCAAAGCCATTCAACAAGTCTCTAGAAAGTTTCAAACTTTCCCACATTTTCCCGTCTTCTTCTGAGCCCTCCAAACTGTTCCAACCTCTGCCTGTTATTCAAAGTTGCATCCACATTTTCAGGTGTGTTTTCAGTAATACCCACTTTACCAGTACCAATTCACTGTATTAATCTGTTTTTACACTGCTGATAAAGACATACCTGAGACTGGGTAATCCGTATAGGAAAAAGGGTTATTAGACTTATAGTTCCATGTGGGTGGGGAGGTCTCACATTCATGGTAGATAAGGTGAATGACATGTATCACATGGTGGGAGATAAGCGAAGAGCTTGTGTGGAGACTCTCTCCTTTTTAAAATCATCAGATCTCATGAGACTCATTCACTATCACAAGAACAGTGTAGGAATGACCCACCTCCAAAATTCAATCACCACTCACCAGGTTCCTCCCACAAGTGGGAATTGTGGGAGTTACAAATCAAGATGAGATTTGGTGGGGCACGGCCAAACCATATCACCTACAGATATCTAATATTTGACAAAATGGACAAAAATAAGCAATGGAGAAAGGACTCCCTGTGCAATAAATGGTGCTGGGATAGCTGAATAGCAGTGCTCAAAAGAATAAAACTGGACGCCCAGCTTTCACTGTATATAAAAAATTAACTCCAGATGGATTAAAGATTTAAACCTAAGATCTCAAACTATAAGAATCCTAGCAGAAAACCTAGGAAATGCCATTAAGGACACTGGCCTTGGGAAAGAATTTATGACTAAGTCCTCAAAAGAAATTGCAACAAAAGGTCAGGTGCAGTGGCTCATGCCTCTAATACCAGCACTTTGGGAGGCTGAGACAGGTGGATCATTTGAGTTCAGGAGTTCGAGACCAGCCTGACCAACATGGTGAAATCCCATCTCAACTAAAAATGTAAAAATTAGCCAGGCATTGTGGTGTGTGCCTGTAATCCCAGATACTCAGGAGGCTGAGGCAGGAGAATCACTTGAACTTAGGAAGTGGAGGTTGCAGTGAGCCGAGATTGCACCATTGCACTCCAGTCTGGGCAACAAAAGCAAAACTCTGTCAATTCAATTTACCTTTCTATGGAGGTAAACTGTGATGATTAAGGTGGAAACAAGTTCAAGAAACTAAAAATGAGAAGAAGAGGAAGGAAAGGTAAAGAGGATTGGATGGGAGAAAAGGGGAACAGTGGATTAAAAAGGCATGGGTTCAGGTTTATTCCCATTATAGACTGCTCCTACAACTCACTAGTACATGAGCCAGCAGGGTATTAAATTCCAAAATGGTTATTGTGATGGGAAAAACTTTCTGGTGTCTGATACCCACTTTGCTTGCATCTTATATCTCATGAGAAGATAACTTTTAAATGCAACCTCACAGAACACTAACACTGATAATCTCTTAGCTGTAATGAAAAGCACAGGAAAGACAACAGGAAGACTCTCAGTGGTTAAAAACAAAAGACTTCATGGACAGAGCTGTGTATCAGACCATCCCAGAGTACAAAGAATAACCAGTTCTACAGATTATCTAAACTTTTCAAAAATTTTCCAGGATAGCAGAGGAAATAGCCTGTTTCCCCTGGAAATAGTGTTTACTGGAATGGCATTTATGGGAACATACCTGGCTAGTTTGTAAAAACCATCTCATCCTGGCCAGTTCCTCAGTAGTTTCCATGTGTTTACCATAAACAAAAGTGCACAACACCACTGCTCTTCAGTCTCACTACAATATTGCTGAAATCCTGCAATTCTTAATCTGAAAACCATAATCAATAGGGAAAAGGCTAATTAAAATATATAAATTGGATTATTCTAGGATTTGTTTAATGTTACTGGATAGTTATTTATTGACACAATGTTTCTGGGAGAGAGAAAAAAATAACCATACCTCACAAAGCCTTGTTGACAAAAAAGTGGAGCAACATTAATGAACTCTGGTCAACAGAGATCTTCCTCAAAATGCTAGATACTGAAGTTTTAAGTGTATGTGAAAATACATATCAAAGCAGTAATAGCCCAAATCCAAGGGGCAAATAAGCAAAATATTTTATTAGAAGAGTAACACGAGAGTGTGTGCACAGAGAGGAAATCATCGTCTAGGGGACCATGACAGACTCAATTAAAACAAGTTTCCATCCAGGGTTCTCTTAAGCTGGAGGGTACTTCAGGCACAGATGGGTCCTAAGAGGAGGTGAATTTGCTGCAGGATAAGCAAAAGAATAGGACCCTTTATCTATTGTATATGCTTATTGTATTTGGGTACTACCCAAAAGATGGGAAAAAAAATCATTTAAAGGCCAATACTTGAATGAGGATAAATTACATAGAACCTAATTTCATATTTGGTATCTCTTCCAATAAAACTAAAAAGGACAGTGATTGAAAATGATGATGAGCAAAAGCTTGAGAAACAAAAACAGGACCCAAAAACGAAGTGGATCCAAAATGCATTTTTAATTTGCCTCTAATTTAGTACAGCATTATTAACATCCTTTGTCAATTACCACCCATGTGATTTACACTACAATTCAGCATTCTGAATTGTTTTTATGAAACTAATTTTGCTTTACAGAATCATGAATGAGGACTGGAAAATCATTAGTGTGTGAAAGTGTCCTGTGTGCAATCTCAAAAATTACATTTATGACAACAAAAACTAATAGTCAATATATTTAATATTATTTTACTAAAACTTTAGAAATGAAAGAGAAAATAGAAATGGCTGTCAGGTCATTCAGCTAAATTATAAGCCGCTGTAGAGCAGGGTAGCACAAAAACAAAACAGAGAAAAATGATAAGCCCAAGTAAATGTTTCAAAAGTGCTTAAAAGCCCAGCATGGTGGTACTTGCCTACAGTCCCAGTTATTTGTAAGGCCGAGGTGGGAAGTTCACTTGAGCCCAGGAGTTTGAGGTCAGCCTGGGCAACGTAGTGAGACCTCACCTCTAAAAATGAAAAAATAAAAAGTGTTTAAAGCACAAGGATTCACTCATTCAACAAATATTTATTGAGCAACCACTATCTTTAAGGCATCATAGGAGAAAGTACACAATGAAAAGCTTGACAAAAGAAAATTTTGAATGTAGGAGATAATACCAAAAGAATAAGGAAGAGTCAAAACTTTTTAACTATACTAGATAAACTCAGGAAGATAAATACCTAAGGCAAATTTTTTAAAGTACTCAAAATGTGGTGACAGTTTATAAGCCATTTAAGCAGAGATACAATCACAATGAAAAGGCTTCTTGTGGGAAAAGAAGGAGGGAGGAGGGGGAGAAAAAACACTTTCTATATATACATGTCTGCTTGCTTAACATTCCTCAAAGGAAGTATAACTAAATTTGAGATTAAGTTGAAATAAATTTTCTTAAATAGAAAGAGTTATTAAGAATCGAAAGTAAGCTAGAACACAATAATACAGAATCTTACGCTTTCAAGGATAAAAGGAATCACCTTAGAGAATATCTAACCCAGAACTTTAATTCTGTCAATAAATGAGGTCTGACTAGTAATTTCCTTGGGGTGAAAATCTTATTATTTTTAGTTTTAATTGAGAAACCATACACAAGTTTTATAAATTCTCTACAAAATTAGATATTCTAGATCAGCCAAAAAAATTTTTTTTTAAAAACCCATACACTAGAGCCATTCAACACTTTAGTATATATTAATTTTAGGCTTTTTAAGAGATGACTGAGAGATAAAGACAAAAAGGATCACAGAGAGAGAAAAGAAGAAATAGAATACATACCTACATAAGAATGGCCTCATATTAATCATAGTATTTTGTAAATCTTTAATGCAATGTTTGATTTTTTTATATGTATATACTTTAAGTTCTGGGGTACATGTGCAGAATGTACAGGTTACATAGGTATACGTGCCATAGTGGTTTGCTGCACCCATCAATCTGACATCCACATTAGATATTTCTCCTCTAGCTACCCACGCCTGGCAGACCTTAGTGTGTGACATTCCCTTCCCTGTGTCCATGTGTTCTCATTCTTCAGCTCCCACTTATGAGTGAGAACATGCGTTATTTGCTTTTCTGTTCCTATGTCAGTTTGCTGAGAATGAAGGTTTCCAGCTTCATCCATGTCCCTTGCAAAGGACATGAACTCATTCTTTTTTATGGCTGCTTAGTATTCCATGGCATATATGTGCCACATTTTCTTTATCCAGTCAATCATTAATGGGCATTTGGGTGGGTTCCAAGTCTTTTTTATTGTGAATAGTGCCACAATAAACATACATGTACATGTGTCTTTATAGTAGAATGATTTATCATCGTTTGGGTATATACCCAGTAATGGGATTGCTGGGTCAAATGGTATTTCTAGTTCTAGATCATTGAGGAATTGCCACACTATCTTCCACAATGGTTGAACTAATTTACACTCCCACCAACAGTGTAAAAGTGTTCTTATTTCTCCACATCCTCTCCAGCATCTGTTGTTTCCTGACTTTTTAATGATTGCCCATTCTAACTGGCGTGAGATGGTATCTCAATGTGGTTTTGATTTGCATTTCTCTAATGATCGGTTTTCATATGTTTGTTGGCTGCATAAATGTCTTCTTTTGAGAAATGTCTGTTCATATCCTTTGCCCACTGCTTGATGGGATTGTTTTTTACTTGTAAATTTAAGTTCTTTGTAGATTCTGGATATTAGCCCTTTGTCAGATGGATAAATTGCAAAACTTTTCTCCCATTCTGTAGGTTGCCTATTCATTCTGATCATAGTTTCTTTTGCTATGCAGGAGCTCTTTAGTTTAATTAGATCCCATTTGTCTATTTTGACTTTGGTTGCCATTGGTTTTGGTGTTTTAGTCATGAAGTCTTTGACAATGCCTATGTCCTGAATGGCATTCTATGTCAATAAGTATACAGAACTTAAAAGTTATTACTGACTAGAGGAACTGCTCTTTGCATAACTTTTGTATGTTGATACCTTTTAAATAGCAAACATTAGTAAACAGTAAACACTGTGCAAATGAACACATCAGTAGTGGTGGAAATAATAATTTAAAAGATACAAATCTGGGGCCGGGCGCGGTGGCTCAAGCCTATAATCCCAGCACTTTGGGAGGCCGAGGCCGGTGGATCACGAGGTCAAGAGATCGAGACCATCCTGGTCAACATGGTGAAACCCCGTCTCTACTAAAAATACAAAAAATTAGCTGGGCATGGTGGCGCGTGCCTGTAA
>NW_016107352.1:1987601-1991137 GCF_001604975.1 Cebus imitator | reverse complement strand
AGATAGAGTCGTGCTCTGTTGGCCAGACTGGAATGCAGTGGCACAAACTTGGCTCAGTGCAACCTCCATCTCCTAGGCTCAAGCAATTCTCCTGCCTCAGCCTCCCAACTAGCTGGAATTACAGGCTACTTCAGAGTTGTATCACCATGCCTGGCTAATTTTTATAATTTTAGTAGAGATGGTGTTTCACCATGTTAGCCAGATTTGTCTCAAACTCCTGACCTCAGGTAATCTGCCCACCTCGGCCTCCTAAAGTGCTGGGATTACAGGCGTGAGCCACTGTGCATGGGCCTATTATTTTTTTTTGTTAAGTTTCAAACTTATTCTTACCTGGTTCAAAAACAGTTTCATATATACAAATAGCACTGTGGAAGGTTAATTCACACAAACTTAGTTAATGCTTCTTCATACAAACTTAGTTAATGCTTACCACAACACTGCAATGTAGATAACATAAAAACTAAGTAATTTGTTCAATATCCCCAGATGATAAGCAGAGGGAATGGAATTAAGGCTCCTGGTTACATTATCTTAAAGATTCTGTCCATTACATCACATTAAGTTGTCTTTCATTTTCTTTTTTTTTCCCAAGACTGAGTGTCTCACTCTGTTCCCAAGGCTGAAATGTAATGGCAAAAATCTCAGCTCACCACCACCTCTACCTCCCTGGTTCAACCAATTCTTCTGCCTCAGTCTCCCGGGTAGCTGGTATTATAGGAGCTTGCTACCCCGTGCCCCCGCCCAGTTTTTGTATTTTTGGTAGAGATGGGGTTTCATCATGTTGGCCAGGTTGGTCTCAGACTCCTGACCTCGGGTGATCTACCTGCTTCAGCCTCCCAAAGTGCTGGGGTTACAAGCATGAGTCACCATGCCCAGCCCAAGCTGCCTGTCTTAATATAGTCACTGAGGCATTTATCAAGCACCTATGATAACAATAACAGGATTAGTATACTAGGAAAATACTCATTTAAAAGGACTGAGGAAATGTACACTGGGACTGGTAAAGCAGAGTTCTAATGTAACTATAAATAATAAAACTTACAGAAGAAAAATAATTAGTAAATAGGTTAATAGAAAACAAACCTAATTTTAAAATGATTGAGGGAAAAATAAATATGTCTATGTTTAGAACAAGAGAAACTGTTTAACTACTGAACATAAAATTTGCTTTTTTTTCCCTTCAGGACACCTGTTACCTGGCTATGAATGTAAAATTTTCTGACTTTTTGTTCTTTTAACCAAGCTGTACTTTGGTTTGGCTTTCTGGTCAATTCACTTAAGAGAGATGGTTCATAATAATTAAGCATGTTTGAATACTAACTGTAGCATTATTTCCCACCGTCTTAAAATTTTTCATCAAACTTAATAAGAAATGAGGTATATTTTACAAACAACTTTTAGTTTTCTTGGAAGAAAGGTAGTAAATACTACTACCATTATATATAATTTATTAAAGGGGCAAAGAGGTTATTTCCTTAACTAGTCTTAAAAGGAGGAAGACTGTTAATAAGAGTACTTTAAGACACAATATATTCATATTCCACATTCTTTGTTTTAATTGTAATCTGCTGAATGTTCATGCAAAAGATTTATTTCAAATCTTCTCTGTGCAAGGCATTATACTTAGTACTATAGGAATACAAACAAGGCTATTAACTAAGATGTTATCCCTAACTTCACGGAAAAGAAGATAAAAGAAAGTGTGGTTTTCTGTTTACATGAATCAATTTAGCTCTCTTTGAGAACTATCTGTGGGTATCAATATGCATTTTTAGGATTAAAACAGAAACAATGGGCAAAACAGAAACAATGGGCCAGGCGCAGTGGCTCACACCTATAATCCTAGTACTTTGGGAAGCAACGGCAGGCAGATCACTTGAGGTCAGGAGTTCAAGGCCAGCTTGACCAACAAGGTGCAACCCTGTTTCCACTAAAAATACAAAAATTAGCTGGGTGTGGTGGTACGTGCCTGTAGTCCCTATGCAGGAGGCTGAGGCAGGAGAATCACTTGAATCTGGGAGGCAGAGATCACGCCACCGCATTCCAACTTAGGCAACACAATGAGACGCCATCTTAAAAAAAAAATTCTGTTCTGGGTCTCCTCACAGATTCACATATTCTTTCTAACATGCTTTATTATTTCCTGATAAGACAATCAAATGATACATATGTAATCATTAAAAAATTTAAAGCTACTCATGAAAGGTACATAAAACAAGATAATATTTCTTTGAATTTAGCAGTCATATATTTGGGTCTACTTTTATTATATTGCCAACTGCTATGGTTTGAATGTTATGTGTTCAAAGCAAACTTTAATGCAATAGCATTGAGAGGTGGGACTTTTAAAAGGTGATTAGGTCAAAGGGCACTGCCCTCACAAATAGATTAATGTCATTATCATGGAAGTGGATTTAATTTTTTGAGAGTGAGTTGGTTATAAAAGCAAATTTGGCCCCTTCTCGATCTCTCTCCCTTTGCTTTGCCCTGGGATGACTTAACTGGAGGGTCCTCAACAGATGTGGCCCCTTAATCTTGGACTTCCCAGCCTCTAGAACCATGAGCCATATAAATTTCTGTTCATTATAAATTACCCAGTCTCAGGTATTCTGCCATAGCAGCACAAAACAAATTAAGACACCACCTTCTGCTTCTAGCCCCAACCTGATATATCAGAGTCAAGTATGAGGATTAATCAAAATCTTGACCTAAGACATACATATACATACATACATACATATATAGATGTATGTATATAGCTTGCAATTATGAAAGCTAAGGCAAAACAGTGATTATCTGGGTGCTCTGCTGTGTACTAGAATTATCCAAGGTGCAGCCTGCCATACTCCCCTACTAGAGATTTTAATTCTACAGGTTTAGGTGCACTCAAGAACCTGTGTTTTCAGATAAATATATTTGGAGAAACACTGATCTTCAGAATTACCATCAATACAGCACTAGAGTCCCTAACTTACCATCTATCTGTGTCATTTTTTAAGATGCCAGAACTATTATCATTTCTTTCAGTATTTCTGAAGTGGAACTATGTGCTGACCTCCATAGCACATATCGTCAACTATATACACTCATGTTTCTGCCCACTTCCCACCAGATAGATGAATAGATAAAGACAGTTACAGACTGATAGATCAACCTACTCATTTACCTAATATATATTAAAGAAAGCAGATATTTTGCCTGTATATCAGAAAATAATTCAAATGTTTCAAGATTTTTCACATCTGAGAAACCTGAATTTCTGTCATTAAAAAACCAACAAATAAAAGCATAAAGCTACCGCTGAAAGAAACTTCCAGAAAAGTTCCCTGAAGATTTTAAGTTAACAACAGTCCTTAATTTACCTGCCATCACGTTGAGCAGCACCACCTTCTGTTACTGTCTTGACGAATATTCCCAACTTTTCAAGTCCAGCATCAGCTCCAACACCCATTCCAATAATACTTATACCAAGACCATCCTCATCTATTAAAAAGAAAAAAAAAATAAATATACAAGGGGAAAATTTTAATTATTTC
>NW_016107352.1:1941096-1986885 GCF_001604975.1 Cebus imitator | reverse complement strand
AAAAAAAAAAAAAAAAAGATAGTATATGTATTTGAGTACTTTCCTCTGTGCTTCTATACCCGAGAATATATACTCATCAACAACTACTGTATATATATACATATACTTAGACATATATGAATATATATATATATATGTATGTATAGCTTGTTTTTTCCTTCTTATTTGCTTACACAAATGAGATTGTAACTACTACTTTTTACAGCTTACTTTTTAAAAACCAATGAAGCGTCTGGTCACAGTAGGTCATGTCTGTAATCTCATCACTTTGGGAGGCTGAGGTGGGAGAATCCCTTGAGCCCAGGAGTTCAAGACCAGCCTGGGCAAAATGGTGAAACCCCATCGCTACCAAAAATAGAAAACTTAGCTGGGCATGATGGGTCACACCTGTAGCACCAGCTGTTTAGGGGCTGAGGTGGGAAGATCACCTTAACCTGGAAGGCAGAAGTTGCAATGAGCTGAGATCATGCCACTGCACTCCACCAAGGGCAACACAGCAAGACCCTGTCTAAAAAAAAAAAAAGAAAGACATGTCATGGATATCAATGACCTCAATGTCCATAGCTCTAAATTATTTCTAATGACTACATAATATTTCATGATGACATGGCATCATAATGTATCTGACCATTCTGTATTCACAGGTACTCACTTCTGTTTCAATTTTACTGGTCCTATGAACAATATTGTGTGACAGTTTTTTAAAAATTCACTTAAAAATCATGTGTTTATCCATATTTCCACTTGTCTTTTCTGTAAATATATAAGAGATACACTATTTTGTGTGCCACATGTTTTGGTTAAAGTTCAAAGTTATTTTTTGATAGCCTCAAAGTCTTTGTAATCATGTTTTATTAGTAGCATAAAAATACTAACTAATCAACAGTGATGGATTATTAAAGAAAAACTGGTTCATATACTCAACAGAATGTCACTTTAAAAAGACTTTTTAGCAATAACCTTTACTTTCTTAAGTATTTTTTCTTTTTTTTATTTTTGAGACAAAGTTTCACTGTGTTGACCAGGCTGTAGTGCAGTGGTGCCATCATGGCTCACAGCAGCCTCAACCTCCTGGGCTCTGATGATCCTCCCATCTCAGCCTCCAAGGTGCTGGGACTACAGGCACATGTCACCACATCTGGCTAATTTTTTGTGTTTTTTTGTAGAGACAGGGTTTCACCATGTTGCCCAGGCTTGTCCTAACTTCCTGGACTCAAGCGATCTCCTGCCTCAGTCTCCCAAAGAGTTGTGATTACGGATATGAGCTACCATGACCTGCCAGGATGCTTGTAAATGGTATTCTTTTGATGAAGGTTCACCTCATACCTTATTACTTATCACCAACTTACGCCTGAATTATTTCCAAGTACACCTGACAATCTTACATATTTATTCTACATATGTTTTAAAGGTGTCATTTGACAAGAGTATGATTTGTTTCTCAGTTGTATGCTATAAGAATCTTTATAGTGTTTTCCCTGGATTAGCTGCCTGATGTGAACCCCAGCTGAAGGCACTTCCACATTGATTCCAGGCATCGATATCTCTTCAGTGTGAAAACTTTAATGTTCACGAACATAAATAATCTCTGAAGACTTTCCTCATTCATTACATTTAGAATGTTTATATGTGATTTCTCCTATTTATTCAAATTGTTTCTCTGGTATAAAGACCGATTTCATCAAGAGGATTTATCTTGCTAAAATTTTTCTACAGGCCGAGCTCGGTGGCTCACGTCTGTAATCCCAGCACTTTGGGAGCCAAGGTAGGTGGATCACCTAAGGTCAGGAGTTCAAGACCAGCCTGGCCAACATAGTGAAACCCTTTCTCTACTAAAAATACAAAAATTAGCTGGGCGTGGTGGTGGGCACTTGTAATCCCAGCTACTCGGGAGGCTGCAGCAGGAGAATCGCTTGAACCCAAGACGCAGAGTTTGCAGTGAGCCAAAATCGTGCCACTGGACTCCAGCCTGGGTGACAAAAGCAAGACTCCATCTTAAAAATTTTTTTAATTTTTTTAAAAACTAAAGATTTTTCTACATTCATTATAGTTTTAAAATTTCTCCCCAGAGTAAGTCTTCTTGTATACATGAAGGTTAGATGTATGCTGACAGCTCTCCCACGTTGGTTACACGCATAGGACTTTCTTCTCTGCCATCATGAATTCTCTTGTGTGTTAGCGGATGGCTGGATTCTTATTTATATTCATCACATTCATTCATTCATAGGATTTCTCAAGAAAATGAATTTTTGTTCATACTAATGAAGGATGAATGATTTCTGAAAGCCTTCCGATAGTATTTACATCCATATAAGTTTTTCCCCTTAGTATGTTACTCTTGTGCTGTTTAACAGATGATCAATATAGCCTCTTCCATGCTGAAAAAAATACCATAGAATTTCTCTCCTGTATGAAATCTCTGGTGTATATATGTATTAGTATTCTGGCTGAACTCTTGCTTACTTTCATTATACTCACAGGGTTTCTCTTCATTATTACTTATCACATGTCAAGCCAATTTAGAGGTGTGAATCAAACTTTCCCATACTCATTAAGGTAGAAAAGGCTCCTAACAAATGTGAAATCTCCATACTATCACACTATTAAATAATTTCTTCCTGCAACTATCTTGAGTGAAAATTACTTCTTGGTTTCTAAATACATTTTCTCTGCCTCTCAGGTCTTGGTAGAATTCTCTTTCTTCCTTCCATCGCTCCTCTCATTGCTTTTAACTGGAAAATTACTCAGATTTGCAGAGCTGAAAATCCAGTTGTAGAAAAAGCAGTATTAACTCAAGCCATCCTCAATGCTAATGCAAATTACTTACAAAGACAAGGTTATAACTGAAGGGTAATACAAGAAAGAGCACAGTCAACCCATAGAGGCCAGAAGACTGAACTTCTCCAGCATCTTATTTAGATACAGCTTTCTGTAAGATGAGTGAAGTCTGGAGCCTCATTCTTAAAGGTCACTTATTATTCCTGTGGCTGCCTCTTCAAGAATCCAGCTGTACCCTGTCTTCCTCTCTATACATTCCTAGGGACAGGCAAAGCACTAAGACTAAACAGCCATAAAAAGATGGGAAAGAGTTGGGGCTGTGTTATTATGGAAGACGCTATTGTCATACTATGGAGTTCAAAGCTTATTTTCTAACTTCTGGTTTCCCATTTTGGTTAAGCCTCTCCTGCCATAAGCCAAGATGATATATGCAGTCATGTAAATTTTCTTTACATCTTTATTTTTAATATGTTATAATTTAACCCATGTAGAGGTTCTTTTTTTGGTTCTTTTTTTTTTTTTTTTTTTTTTTTTTTTTTTTTTTAACCTAAGCTGTAATGAAGGAGTCCAACTTCAGATTATTCCAGATAGATGCTCTGTCAGGCCAGAACAATTTATGAAGCACACAATTACTTCTAAGCTGAAATATCATGTGTGTCATATATTAAATTCTCACACATACTAAAGTGAATTCTGGTAATTCAAATTTTGTTAGGCCATAAATTATTTCTGGGCATTTACCTTGTTTGACAAAGAAATACAGTGACTGACTGATCTTTTATAGTAACACCATATATTTGTCTTCTATTCCTAATTTTGATATTTTTGCTTTCAATTTTCTTCAGTCAGTATTGTGCTTGATATATTTTATAGAAGGATTTATATTACCTTATTTTACTAGTTTTTCTTTTCTATGTCACTAATATTGTTTTTATGTATAGTACTCTTCCTTGATAGTTTGTTTTATTTTGTTTACTTTTTCTGATTTCTAAGACAGGTCCGTTTTTTACTTTTTTATTTTAAAGAAAGAAATTAAGGATATAGTTTTTATTCTCAGTAAAGCTTTTGTTGTGTGTGCTACAGACTTTTTAAGTTTAATCCTTTCCAAGATGGTTTGGAATATGATTTTAATTTTCTGTTCAATCAAACATCTACCTAGGAATGTTTTATGTAATTTCCAAATTCTCATGTTAAAGGAATTTAAAAAATTTTTTTCCAAAGGATAAAACTTTTCTTTTAAAATACAGCTTGAAATAGAGTTCATTATATTAACCTACTCCTTGATTTTTGTTTTCTGTCCATAAATCTGTCCAGTTCTGAAAGAAATATATTGAAATATCCAATAATTATATTTGGTTTGGTTATTTTCTAGTTTAATTCAACTAGTTCAATTTTTAGTATGAAACATGGCAACATACAAATGAGCTTAAGAAAACACTTATCTATAAAACATTATGTTTAAAGGACAAAGAAACATCCATGTACAAAGACCCAGAATATCACTGACATCATAAAAGCCCACTATGTATCCCTCCCTGACACTGCAACTCTTTCCTCAGTGACCATTATACCAAACATTGCGTTAACCATTCCCTACTTTTTGTTTTAATATTACTTTTTAAAAACTACTCATTTTTGTATCCCTAAACTATATGCTATTTAATTATCTTGTTTTGAAATATAAGTAAATGCAATTATATTACAGTAAATGGCTTCTTCTTTGGTTTGCTATTTTTACTTTCCCTCAATTTCACGTGAATAATCATACATATTGCTGCATGAACAGTGGTACCTCCATTTTCACTGCTGAGTAATATTTTATTCACTAGATATGCTACAATTTATAGGCCCTTTCTACCATTGATGAATATTTGGAGTGTTCTCGTTTCTTTGCCACTATATAAGTAATATGATGGCCCAGCTGTGTTTGTATGGCCCACGAGTTAAGAATGGCTTTTACATTTTAAAATGTATGAAAAATGTAAGCATTACTCTTTAATTCACTTTAACCCCAAATGAAAGTGTCTTTTAACAGCTGTAATCCATCAGTTATGTTTGGTGTAATATGACTAGTCTGGGATGGATATGGGATTCTTGGATCACCATCCTTTTTACTCTCAGTGGCATGTAAAATTATGTCTACATCTCTCTGCTTCAAGTGTTGCAGTCTGATGCTAGTCTAATTATTTTGCCTTTGCAAGTATCTTTGCTTGTTTGTTTGATTGAGTATTTTGATTTTTCACTTTATCTTTGAATATTAGAACTTTTTCCCAGGCTATGCCTAAGTGTGGGATCAGTTTGGGGTTATTTAGCCCTCTCACTTGCAAATGGATAAGCCCTTACTAATATGAGCCTCAGATCTTTTTTTTAAGGACAAAAAATTTTTCGTCTACGATATTATTAGTTTTTTCTCCTTCATTGTCATTTTTCCCTCCTATTGCCTAAAACTTACATATTGGGGCTCCTTCATGATTTTTCTTGGATTTTTGCTCTGTCATTTGAGAATTATTTTGCAACAACTCTTAAAGGTCATCTTAGATCACCAATTTAAGTCTCAAGAATAACCATCCTTTTCAATTCTAGTGAAATTTTTCATTTCAAAATCAAATAATTTGTTGCTAAGTTGGTTAAGAATGTCATTTTTTAATCTTTTTAAATTCAGGGGGGTACATGTGCAGGTTTGCTATATGGATATATTACATAGTGGCGAGGTCTGGGTTTTTAGTGTAACCTTTATCTGAATATTTCACATTGTACCTAACTGGTTATTTGTCAAGCCTCATCCACCTTCTACCCTTGTAACCTTTTGGAGTCCCCAGTGTCTATTACTCTGCTCTGTATGTCTATGTGTATCCCCTGTTTAGCTCTCACTTATAAGTGAGAATTTGCAGCATAAAATTTTGTGTTTCTGGGTTATTTCATGTAGGGATAATGGCCTCCAGCTCCAACCATGTTGCTGCAAAAGACATGATTTCTTTCTTTTTTATCTAAAGAGTATTCCATAGTGTATATATGCCGCATTTTCTTTATCCAGTCATCTATTAATGGATACTTAGGTTGATTCCATGACTTTGCTATTTCTAAGACTTTCCATTTAATAGCGCTCCATTAAACATACAAGTTAAAGTCTCTTTTTGATATTGTTTATTTTCCTTTGGGTAGATATTCAGTAGTGAGAGTACTGAGTTGAATGATAGTTCTATTTTCAGTTATTTGAGATATCTCCACACTGTTGTCCAGAGATTATACGATTTACATTCCCCCCAACGGTGTCTCAGCATTTCCTTTTCTGTGCATCCTCACCAACATCTGTTGTTTTTTGACTTACTAATAATAGCTGTTCTGACTGGTGTGAGATGGTGTCTCACCGTGGTTTTGATTTGCATTTCTCTAATTACTGATGTGGAGCATTTTTTCATGTTTGTTGGATGCTTGTATGTCTTAAGAAATATCTGTTCATGTCCTTTGCCCACTTATTAATGGGGTTCTTTTTTTTTCTTGTTGAGTATTTGAGTTCCTTGCAGATTCTGAGTATTAGTCCTTTGTTGGAGGCATAATTTGCAAAAAAAAAAAAAGTCTTTTTTAAGCCATGCTTGACTATCCTTGGGTAGGTTTTTGTTTGCTTCTTTTTTTCTTATTATTCAAGTTATCATCTGTTTGTTCTACTCTTTTTTTCAAAGCTCTCTCAGAGGTGTTATTTCTCTGATCACTGGGTCATTAGTTGAGTTCTTATACGCCCATCTTACATCTTACATGGCAATCTCTGTTCCCATGGGCCAGCAGTTACTACAGCAGGTAGGGTGTCATTCCAGAGGGAGAAAACAGAAGGAAATCTCTCTGCTCCCTCTCCTCCCTGCTCTCTTTCAACCTTCTCCCCTCGGAGGTGGAGAGGATGTAGCCCTACTATTTAAATCTCCTTAGATTCTATTGTCTTCATTCTGAATCTCCATAATTTTCCAATTATCCACCAAAACAAAACAAAACACCCATCTGCCCCAAGGTCTCACTTATACCAGCTCTTTCTGAATTCTCAGCTGTACCAACCTTTTCTGGGAGTACCCAACAAAGCATTAGGCCTCACTCTTACCTCCCTGATCCTAACCACCATCCCAGCCAGCTAAGATAGATGGGTTTCAGTTGGGATTAAATTTTCAATCCACCAACTACTCAGAATCCAAATCAAGTGTTTTTGAAACTTAATAAATAAGATCCTCTGTGAGAATTAAAATTTTAACCAATCCTTACAAAAAGGCTACATTTTGGAAAAATAATTTTGTATTATTAACATAGCAATATAATGATACTGTAAACACTGTAGCACTCACAAACCTTTCTCTAGTTCCACTGGGAAAAGTTCCAGCTTTTCTACACGCTTTTCAAGTTCATATTCAGCTGAAGCAGCCACAGGGTCAACTTCATCATTTCTCCTGTCATAATCTTCATTGGAGTATGTGTTGAAAACCTGTAGTAAGAGACGAACAAAATTATAATACACACACACAAAAAACCTCCCAGGTATCCAAAACTATGTAAGTTTAAACATTCATGTGATGAATTTCTTCTAAACAATTGTTTTTGTCTTTAAAATCAATTGCAATGCTAAGAAAAGAAAAATTGAGTCAGTATTAAAATAACTAATTTTTAAATGTATGAGTCATAGTACCACTTTTAATCATTTAAGAGACAAAGTAGCCACAGAATACATTATTTGAATAGCAATATTTATCACCTTTTATAGAATCAGAATATGCCATATTAGCTACAACGCTCTGCTGTTTCAAACTAAGCTTAAGCATCTTGAAGCTACCTAAGCAAACACCTACCCTGAATCTGTTTCATGGTATGACCTATACTAGCCTGGAAGTAGCAGTGAGTCAGTATTATAATGCTATCTCAATCACAGGATCACTGAACCTGACCTCCATTCTAACACTGTCCTGGGCTCTTGTCATCCCTCATTTTACTTGCATATACATTTAAATTAAATTCTCATTGAAACTTTCTATTAAATTATTATGAAAATATCACTCAAGTGCTATACAGCAAACAGGATATTAACAGCTGTTTATGTCTTACCTATATCATTTAAAAGACAACTAAATGTGGCCTTCAGATATAGCCATAAGAAACTTCATTGTCCTTATTTCTGCTAAAATGTTTATCTGAAAAAGAACTGAAGTAGTTGTTCAATCCCTCTCAATACAGGAAG
Organism: Cebus imitator; assembly: GCF_001604975.1. NCBI lineage: Eukaryota > Metazoa > Chordata > Mammalia > Primates > Cebidae > Cebus > Cebus imitator. Next base: position 1,978,898 of record NW_016107352.1, on the reverse strand, counting down.
AAATAAATGTATAATTCATCAAGTTCAATTAATATGCATATTAAACACTGACATTTTCAGCTAAATTCAATAATTATTATGCACCTAAACTGTGCCTAAAGAAACTGTGTCCCCCCCCAAAAATCTTAAAATCTACGAGTAGCTTTTAAAATAATATTTGTTAAAAGATATAGTAAAAAAAGGCCAAAGATTAAAGAAATTATGTCTATTTCCTACAAAGCTGGCCTTGATGGTCTATGTGTACTTTACATTTATATTATTGGAAAATAGGTAATTCCTATATTCTATATATGGTAACCTGTAAACCAAAAATACATATGCATATATAGGAGCAGATGTAATACGGCTCCTAATAGTATATGCTTCTCAAAATAGTGTCATTTGTACGATTTGTACCTGAGTGGATACTGTTTATATTCCTGACTTTCAACATGTTTTCATGGCCTCGTGCCACTTAAATCCCTATTAGGTCTCTACCACATTTCTCCACCATAGTGAACCTTAATGCATCAAAATGCACATTTCCACACTATGGGGTTTGTGCTTTTATTTATATTTTCATAATATTTCATAAGTATTAGCATGTTTCTCATGGTAATTTTTTTTTTTTTCATTGAGACAGGGTCTTGCTCTGCACTCCAAGCTGGAGTGCAGTGGTAGGCTCACTATAGCTTCTGCTTTCTGGGCTCAACCAATTCTCCCATCATAGCCTCCTGAGTAGCTGGGATTACAGGCATACACCATCATGCTCAGCTAATTTTTAAAAAAAATTTTGTAGAGACAAGGTCTCACTATATTGCCCAGGCTGGTCTCGAATTCCCAGGCTCATGCAATCCACTGGTCTTGGTCTCCCAAAGTGCTGGGATTATCAGCTTAAGCCACCATGCCCAGCCTAATACTCTTCTTAAATTAGCATACTTATAACTTTGTCTTAGACAGCCCTTTTGATCTCTCACTTCCTTTTATATTTTTTAGTAATCATTCATTCACATTTATTCATTCAACAATAATTTACAGTTCTACACTTAGGCTTAACATTGTGATAGCATAGTCCATGCTAGACTATGGAGACGGAATAGTTTCTAGTATCTCACAGTTTAGGACGGACACAGAAATCAAAATAAGCACCTACAATATAATGTGGTAACTGATATAAAAGAAGCATATACCAACTAATTTTTTAAATAATTTTCCTGAGAAAGTATAGAATTTTGTGAAGGAAAGGATATTTGACCTGAATCTTGAAGAATAAACATAAATTCATATATCTGAATGCAGAAGAGAAGGAATGTATGTTTCAAATATAAGACCCTAGACCAAAATATATACACACACAGTCACATATCTATAGCTTTTTGGAAAACATTGATAGTTGAGTATACTACAATGGAAAATTCCTATAGGAGCGAGCTTTACGCACACACAAAAAAAGAGTTAGCTCGATCTGAGTCTCATGTCCTGGAAATCATTGGCAGATATGACTGGAAATTATTCATTAATATTTATTGCTTGTCTCCTACTGCTAATAGGTCCAGGTTTATGACTGCAAAATAATGTTTTAAACAGTATTCTTTCCGGAACACCACTCAATTTCACTAGTACTAGTAAGTAAATAAATAGGTATATGTGTGCCTATATACAAAGTAAGTACGAAAGAACTGTTTGTAATAAATAACTCTTTCCCAATTTTTTTTTTTCAGGATCCCAAATACTCTGCTATCAAAATGTTCTTCCCTATTGAAGCTGATTTATAAAGTTCATTTGAGGGTATTCTGAAATTAAATAAAACAAACGTAAAACGGTAAGACTGCATATTGAAAAGTGATACTTTGTATAATTTTTGAGACACCTAGCAATCAGACGACTATGCCATCATTTCATTCCTTAGAAAAGACATAAGTGTAATATGCTCTTCATCTTCAATACTCATAGGCTGGTAAATTAAGTCAGCATGCAGAAAACACTGCAAATTATTGAAAAAGAAAAATTAGGAGTCGTTATTTGGAGACTGAACAATTACTTGGATATTCCAAGAGGTTTAACAGAAAAATTATTAGAAGTAATAAGAGTTCAGCAAAGTGATATAACTTTTAAAACCCAATACCTATATACAAAAACAATTTAGAAAATACAACAAAATTATCAAAACAATAAAATACTTAGTGATTACCAACCATAAATGTACAAGAATTTTTCTCTCTATAAAACTAAGTGGTGAGTACAAAAAGCCCTAAAGAAAGTGCAATGCCATATTATTTTCCTGGATTAAAATCCTTAGTACTATAAAGATATCCACATTCCTGTAAGTATAAATATCAGTTTACCCTAAATTAATTTGTGTATTCAGGGCAAGAAAAATTAAAATCCTACCTATATTTTTCATGAAAACTAACAAGCTGTTTGAAAAAGAATAGGAGTAGAATCAGGCCCTAGTGGATATCAAAACATATAATAAAACTTCACTTATTAAGGCAATGTAGTTTGGGCTCTGGGATAGATTCATTTTTATATTCTGTTCCACTCCTTTTCTATTCAAATTAAAGTCATCTATTTAATAAATTATAAAAAGAATTAAATATCTATCTGAAAAATATCGCTATTTATATCATGAAAAAATACAATTCAGAACAAAAATATATACATATGTAAAAAGTGCTAAATGAAAATTTGGGACAATATTTAGCTAACTGGTTGGAAAGGAATTCACAGATCCTAGAAGTTCTAAAAGAAATAAATAATTTGATTAAAATAAAGCCTAAAATCTTCTAGACAATAAAAAATACCATAATGAACTTACAAGAAAAGTCACAGATTAGGAGAAAGTATGGTCAAATATTAAGATGAAACATGAATATTCATAATATAAAAAGGGCTTTATCAATTCAAACAATTGCATGTATAAGTAGGTAAAGGAAATTGAGAATTGAACAAAGATGATATGTCCAATAAATGATGTAAAGATGCTCAGCTTTATTAAAAAATTAAGCAAAAGCAAATTAAAACAAAAAGGTTCTATGCATTCATCCATAAGAGTGGATTTTTTAAAAAGATTACAACATCCAGGCCAGGCACAGTGGCTCAAGCCTATAATCCCAGCACTTTGGGAGACCTGGGAGGGTGGATCCCTTGAGATCAGGGGCTCGAGACCAGTCTGTTTCTACTAAAAATACAATTAACTGGGTATGGTGGCATGCACCTATAATTCCAGCTACTCAGAAGGCTTTGCCAGGAGAATCACTTGAACCTGGGAGGCAGAGGTTGCAGTGAGCCAAAATTCTGCACACAAGCCAGGGTGACATAGTGAGACTCTGTCAAAAAAAAAAAAAAAAAAAAAAAAAAAAAAAAAAAAAAAAAAAAAAAAAAAAAAAAAAAAAAAAAAAAAAAAGGACAACAACATCCAGTGTTTGTGGGGATACACAAAAAAGGATACTCTTGAAGAGGAAAGCATAATTAGATATTATCACATGTATCCTCAGAGCTTCAAATTTAAAAAAACAAAGTGGAAAAAAGTAGTTATCAATATTTTAAATGTAAATGTCTTTAACATAATAATGTCGCATATAAGTATTTACAGAAATACTTGCAAATGTGTATAAAGATGTATTTGCAAAGAAGTTCATTACAGCACTATCTGTAATAGCCCAAAACAGGAAATTGCCTAATTGTTCACCAATAGAGAAAACTGCTTGCTAAATTATGATATATACAAATATGTAATTCAATGCAGGGATTGAAGAGATGTATATCTCTCTATTGACATGGAAGACCCCGAGATACATTATTATTAAGCCAAAGACCCCGAGATATATCATTAAGCCAAAGAGTATGCTGCAGATATAGAGATAGATATTCCCAATTTGTATGATCCCCAATTGGTATGGTCTCAATTTTAACCTAATTTAAAGTCCCCTAAATTCCCTAGCTATGTAGCACTTGCCAAGCTGAAAAACCATGCTAAGTCTCAGCCTCTTTATTTACAAAATGGTTATTATAATAATGTCTATCCCCATAAGAGTATTATGAAAATAAAATGAAATAATCCATGCAATTATGCTTAGTTCAATGTACAGAGAGGAAAAGCTTTCCCAAGGTAATATGAGGGATAATATTTCTCCTGATACCTACTACTCATACCATACTCTCCTTTTGTTAAAATTAAATTTAAAAACATTTTTAATAGAGATGGGGTCTCACCATATTACACAGGCTGGTCTTGATCTCTTGGCCTTAAGCAATGCTCCTACCTTGGTCTCCCAAAGTACTGGGATTACAGGCGTGAACCCAGCCTCATATTCTCTTTCATAAACATGTTTTGAATATATCACATACTAGGATGTTTAATGCCCTTTAAGCAAAAATCTACATAACTGACTTAGTATTAGAACATAGATTAGGCTGCTAAAATCCCCACTAATGTCCAGAAAAATGCAGTCATTACACAATAGGCTCATTGCCTGCAAGCCTTTCTGTTTTTTCTCTGACCAGGAAGCCCCTTTCATCTACATGATTTTGATTCTTTCCATTTTCTTACAATAGTTCTATTATTTTTATTTATATTAGCCTTGATTGCTCTACAAATATATGGATAATTAATCAAATAATAATCAGAGCATGACTCCTCCTGATATTATAGCAACATAAACTCTAAAGACCAACAGCATTCTGGGCCCTAATGTTCAACACCATCAAAATATATATATGTATTTTGTAGTTCAAGTACCTTCACATTGTTCCTGTTTTATTTCACTGAGAAAAGCAAACAAAAGGAAGTTTAAATTTAAGACTTCTTGTTTCAGAGCCAAAAAATGATATTCTGGTTCCTCGATCAAAGGAAACAAAACAAGACCTCATCCAGTGCTTCACAGCAGAGACAGGCTTTCAGGGGTAACAAGTTTACAAACATGGTTAGCAAGGACATTTCTGAACCAACAACCCAAGGCTATGAAAAGCAAATAAAGTAAAAATTAGCTTATGATAAGATTTCAACTAGAATCATCTTATTTACATTTTCAGTAGTTTGAACTGCAACACTTTATCAAAACAACAGCAACACTTTTTCAACAGTAAGAAAAAAAACTTATTCCCTTCACTACTTTATGACACATTTTCTTTAATCAGCAGGTCTAAATAAATTCAGCATTTTCTGTAAATATTGACTGAAAGGAGTCTCCCACAATGTTTCTACGAGGTCTCAGTTCAGGCTATGTCCAGGTTCAGCAGAATCTTCCTGACACATCAAAGATGGAAAATGTTCCAGGTTCCAGCAGGCTGAAATTCAGATGATGGCTTGGCAACATGTGCTCCTGGATATAAGCCAAGCATTCACATGCTTCCACAAACAGGCTACACTTATTGCAAGCTTCCTTGGCAGAACCCTGACTCACCTTCACATGATTTTAGTGGCTTTGTTAAATAAGCTCTAAATTGAAACAAACAATAAGCATGGACAAACTAGCCACATATTAACATTACAAAAACCGATTTGGCAATAAACCATCCTCACAAATGAAGACTCTTATAGCTGTAGAAAAATGTATAATCTCAACTTTCTTTTTCTTCCCCCAAATCAAGGCTAGTTCACTGATTGACAATAGTAACAATTATCTAGTGTTGTGATTGCCCAGTGTGCACCCGGGAGTATGTTAAGGGCTTGTTGCAAAATGAAGTAAGCAAAACTAGAGTATATGATCACCAGACAATTTAGGGTAAACACTGATAGTCTCCAAAGATCTAAACAGCTGAGGGCTTTAGTCTGCTCTTCCATAATCTTATAACATAAGGAGTATGTTACAATGAATAGAAATCTCAAACTAAATTCTGCTGCATGTAAAAACATTGCTGTACTAGAAGTGCTGCAATGTTTTTGCAAATTTTTATGAGTTTTGCAAAAAACAGACTCATAGGCCTATCTCATAAAAAGTCTGTAAAGTCCCCGATTTCTGTCTTTAAAGTCATTTTGAAAAGTAACCTGTGTGAAAGGTTTACTTAAAGCAGTTGTAACTGCATTCTATAGTAGGATACATTTAAACTTCTAAGTGGATCATTCACCATAATCCTACATACCATAAAACAGGATCAAATGGAGTACTAGTTAGGTGTTACTCCAAAAGTAGTTAATTTGCTAGCCTTGAATGACCCGAATTCTATTCACATAAAATATTTCTAAGGCTAGCCTGTGTTTCTTCAACATCATTCATTTCACCAATTATTTGTAACATACTTAACATTAATACGCTGTATTGTGTAGATTTAAAGTACCAATATCTGGGTGCAGGCTTCTAATCAGGGTCTTTCAAATAATAACTTACTAATCCTAGTGTGTGTATTCATGATTGTAATACCTAGAATGCTAACTAAAGGGTCCTAAAACAAAGTTACTTCCATAAATATGTTACATATGTTAAAGTACTTTAAGTTATAGACAATATAGCACTTTTACACAAATTATCTCTCTTTACCAACGATCTAGGGGGAAAGGCAGAAAAGCATAAAGAGAGTCCCCATGGTTTTTCATATTTTTACATGAGAAACTTCATATTTGTACATGAGAAGTTCAGGTGACAATACACATGCTATATATAAGACAAAGTCTATTAGGACAAAAAGTATATTTCACTAATTGTAAGCCTAGTGTTTTAATGGATTATTAAAGAACAAGAATTGAAAACAACACAACATGCTCTACATAATGGGAGAGAGAGAGCATGCTAGTCCAAATGGCAACACAAGGAAGCCTATCTTTGTCAAGGTTTTCCAGAAGACCAGAATTAAGAAGACGTGTGTATATGTGTTTTTTACATATATTATATATATTTTATTTATGTTAAAACTGATTCATTTTAAGGAATTGTCTTACATGACTGTAGGGGCTAGCAAGTCCAAAATCTGTAGGGTAGGCCTGCAGGCCAGAGACCCAGGGAAGAACTAACATTGCAGTTTAAGTCCAAAGGCAGCCTGCTGGCAGAATCCCCTCTTCTTTGATAGAAATCAGTCTTCTATGAAGGTCTTCAATGAATTTGATGAGGCCAATCCTCATTAAGGAAGGAAATCCACTTTAGCCCACTGCTTTAAATGTTCATCTCATCTAAAAATTACTTCATAGACTCTAGATTAATGTTTGTCCACATATCTGGGTACTGTGGTCTACCCATGTTGACACATAAAAGTGAGCCATCACAAATTCCTTTACACAGGATCTTCTCTGGCTGCAAAGCGGAACTTTTTGGCATTTGGCAAGGATAGTCAGGAATATGACTTCCTCACAAGTAAATAGAAATAAGACCACAGATTTACAACACCTACAAGTTACAGAGATACTTCTGACAAGTTGAAGCATTTCACAAGGATAGTATCATTACTTCCATACTTAAACTCCTAGCTTAGAAAAGAAAAAGCCAACCTAGCTAAAACTGCAGTAGGAAAAAATACTGAGGGGAAACTGCATGGGGCCAACATGTAAGACAGTGGTCAATGAAAACTTGTGCCACCACACTCTGTGAACTCGGCCAACTTGCTGGGCCTTTCTGAGCTCAGGCTTTTATATGCAAGAAGGCAGGACCAATTCTTATACCCAGGATGCTGGATTCTAGGGTCAATCTTTACTCTGAAATCTAATCAAAATTCATATCACTATGTGCCAAGGTTTTCCAGAAAACCAGAATTAATAAGATATGTGTATGACTCTTCAACTATTCATATGTACATCTGATGGTAAGTTAACTAAAAGCATGAATTCTAAGTTGTAGCTTATTTATAGCAAGCTATCTGTTCCACATTTTTTAATATTACCGCATAAATTCAGTCTTACAGAGCATTTGAGGAATGGATCATCTGGGACCCATATTTCTATCTAGATGATATCATTATGTTTTTTAGATAGGTAAGCGTTTAGTTAACTTTACCACTATGCTAGTTTTGTTGACTCTTTCTTCATTCTTATATCTAAGTCACCTAGTAGGCCTTATAAATGCCAAACCAAAATACTTAGTTCACTGCCCTCAGCTAAATACGGGTCAGCAAGGCAACTGAGACCCCTCTACTCAGGTAAAAGATAATATCCATAAGCTACTTTAGCAAGGAGAGGTTTCTGAGGGATAGCCCATTTGAGGGCATTAAAAGGCTGGATGTTCTCCTTCACAAACACAAATGCACATAATTCAAACTCTGAAATCAGCAGTAAAGTACAAAAAGGAAGAATAGGAAATATAAAGATTAATATATGTAAAAATCATAAAAGTAATTTTTTTCTTGCAAAAATAAGGGAAAAAAGAGAAAGTAAAGGTAAATTTATATTTGTTAATATAAGCAGTAAGCTCACTTCTGTAATCCATGTGAACTAGCCCAAAGAAAGGTAAACTAGTCTATCTATGAAGATGTTAGTGCTGCTAAGCAGTATTTCCAGTTCTCCTAATGGGTACAAAGGGTATTTTCTTTCTTTACCCTTTCTTGCCTTGGGGTAGGGCTATGTAAATAATTCTCACCGACGGGTTCTGGGCAGAGGATGTGTGTCACTTCTCAACTGAGCCATTTTACTGAGGAGGCAAGACCTTTCAGTGTTTCTTTCTTCTTGTATTTCTGGATTCTGGAAAGTATATATGATGGAAATGGATTCTCTACAAGTTTAAATACCTTAGTAACTACACTGAATACAAAGACCTTCCCTTTGACCTAACATGGACATATAACATCAGTGAGAAATAAACATCTATTAGAAGATACTGGGATCATTTAGTAGTGCAATATAAACTAGCCTATGTTAACCGGGCATCTAAAAGGATCACTTGGCTCACTATTAGTATGGATTGCAAAGATCCTATCTTGGTTTAAAAACACAAGATTTGGGGCCAAGAGATGAACGTAACTAAGAACATGACCTTTCCCCTCATTTTAAGTGAAAACATTAGTGATAATAAATCACACAAAGAACTCAGAGATGTGTCAAAAGCATTAATCTCAAGTCAAAGCCCTATTTTCTGTTCTTCTGCTCTAATCCCAGTTCCAAAAGCCCAGAGGCTTCAGGAATGGGAATAAATACTACCCTCCATCCTAGGTGGTCCTAGATCTTCTTATCAGCTTTTTCTCACACAAGGCTGTGGGAACCCAGGAGTGGCTGCTTATAGTGCCATCAATCATATCTTCCATATTACCTACCTCTCATGTATTTCTCTTCCCTTACACAATACAAAGAGGGATAGTTTTCAGAATCAGTTTTATCAAAGGACAAAAGAAGGCGTGAGCAAAGTCTTCAGAAGTATGTAGTGAACATACTGGAAAGCAAATTTAACGCTGCTAAGTCCTCCCAATTCATATCTCCATAGTATTCTTCTTATATTATTTGGAGTATAGTGAACTGTTATATCTCCAAACATATTCATATTCAAACATATATAACAGTCATAATGAAATCAAGTATGCATTTTTGTATTAGCAATAGCACCAACCACCTTAAATATAAAGGATGCAAAACCTTTAAATTTTTATTTATTTTTTAAAAATTATTATATATTTAATAAAAATATATATTAAGGGTCTCACTATGTTGCCCAAGCTGGTCTCAAACTCCTGGGCTCAAACAATCCTCCCACCTAGGCCTCCCAAAGTGCTGGAATTACAAGCATGAAACACCATGCCCAGCTAGAAAACTCCTCAAATTTAAAATGGCTATGGTTGACTTTGCAGAAAGTTTTATATATACATACATGCACGCACATACACACACACAAATATATACAAGTTAAAATATACATGTAATACATATATATATAAAGTTAAATCTTCTATATATGTAAAGTTAAAATACATGAAGATTTTTAGAAAAGAGCATTTCAAGATAAGTAGAGTTTTATTAAGGTCACACATATAGAAACATTAATGAAATAAGATTAAATCTCTTGCTTTTATCAATATAGAATTCAATTATAATTGGTACCATTCATCGGCAAATATGTATTGTTAAAATACTTAAAAAGTTTTTTTAAATTTTAATTTTTGTTTTTATTCTAGTAAGACTGAACACTTTCAAACAATGCTTGGTCTTTTTTCATCCTCTATTTATGACTTACTGGTTACTTACTATCCATTATTTTTCATTGATTTTTAATAAATTTTAATATATAATATTGTATGGAAAAGTCTTAAAAATAAGTTCTCCTATGCCATTAAAATAATCAGGGAAAAAAATCCTTTATAAATGTAAACTTAGCTCATCCTGAATTTGGACAAATTCTAAGACAATTAAGCCTAAATTAGTGAGTTTTTTAACAGAGAACTCAGCAATTCCACTGATGTTGTTTTCCTCAGCATTTTTCAATTTATTGTAAACAATTAAAGATATCCATGAGAAATTAACAATGTTCTCTTTCAGTTCAGCCAGAGTTTTAAAATGGAGACATATGTTTTGCTAACTGACAAATGGTGGCCAGCATGAAATAAATTGGTGGCCTTGGTCTAGTTTCCACTGGACAGGTGTCCTCATCACAGAAACATTTAACTAATTAACCCAATTGGCACCTATCGGGGGCAGTGGACAATCTCCTAGGTGAAATAACTGACTTCTCATTCCAAGAAGTAAACACTCTTGTACAGATGCAGCAAGTTAAGTTAGTAAATCAATTTTTGTTCTAGCATTTGTCTCAGCAGTTGGTCCTTTCTGCTTCTTTTACTACAACTGCCAGCACTGTGTTTCTAAAGGCCCATAGAGGAAAATTATTCTAAATTGTTTAAATAAGAAAACAGATGGAGAGGAGTAATATGAGGTGTATGAGTGTGCACATGCAGTGAGATTAAAGAGCGGAAATGGGGATATGGGGATGCCAGCCACACCAAAGAGGGTTTGAGAGCTTCTCTTGAGTGTGGAAATGGAAAGTGAGACTTTTAAGCTTCTCCAGTACAGAAGTTTACACTTTCCCATGCAATCCCCCAGGGGTGACTGGACCTCTGAATGGAAGGGTGGGTGGGGTAAACAGTATCATGAAAAGCAAACACTGAACTCTGAGGCATGGGAAGAGCACCTCAAGCCCAAATTTTGCCTGGAAACAGAATGAAACAGCCTTGAAAGGAATTTAACTGTTTGTTCCAGGAGGTCATCAGAAACCACTGTGAGCTAAAGTCAAAGGGGCTCTCAACACAAGGATCTCTGTAAAACTCCCAGGAACTGTACATTTACCCAGGGTAGTGGAAGAGAATGCCAAAATATAGATGAGGGTGCATTATCAGTCAAACAAGAGGGTGAGGATCTCAAGAGAGTTAACATTAGTGCAGAGGAAGAAAGGACTGTGATAATAAAGTGGCAGGCGAACCAAAATGGATTCCTACTCCCTACATTAAAAAGGTTGTGGCGGGGCGCAGTGGCTTACTCCTGTCATCCCAGCACTTTGGGAGGCGCAAGGCACACATATCACAATGGCAGGAGTTCGAGACCAGCCTGACCAACGTGGCGAAACCTGGTCTCTTAAAATACAAAAATTAGCTGGGCATGGTGGCGTGCACCTGTATTCCCAGCTACTCAGGAAGCTGAAGCAGGAGAATTGCCTGGATCCAGGAGGCAGAGGTTGCAGTGAGCTGAGACTGCACCACTGTACTACAGCCTGGGCAACAGAGTAAAATTTCATCTCAAAAAAAAAAAAAAAAAAGTTGATGACCAGGCTCTTCACAGTATTATGATGGTCTTTTTTTTGTTTTTTTAAACATTTATTTATTTATTTTTATTCAGTCTCCATAGAGACTGCCAAAAAATGTTAATGCTGACTACACAGTAAGTCGTCACAGCAGGGTATTGGGAAAAGTTTTCAAAGCTATAATCACACGTAGGATAAGACTCATTGGCTGTGATACTGCCACTGCGCAAAGCTATGATGATCTTTCCATATGTTAACATGACTAGGCTACACTTCCCAGTTATTTAATCAAACATTAATCCAAGTGTCACTTTGAAGGTATGCTGTAGATGTGATTAAAGTCCAAAATCAGTTGACTTCAAGTAAGGGAAATTGTCCTAAATAATCTGGGTGGGCCTGAATTCAATCAGTTGAAAGGCCTGAAGAGCAGAGCTAAGGTTTCCTGAAGACAAAAGAAATTCTGCCTGTGACAGCAGCTTCAACTTGTGCTTGAGGCTTCCAGTCTCTCATCTTCACTGCCTGCCCTACAGATTTCAGACCTTCATAGCCAGACCCCACATTTGCATAAACCAATTCCTTGTGATACATTTCTCCTAAAATGTACCTTCTACTGGAGCTGCTTCTTTGGTTGACCCTGACTAATACACCAACAGTTCAACTTTTCCTCATAGAAAAGGCACAGTAATTTAGAGCAGTAGTTTGCAAAGTGCTTACTGTAACCTATAGAGGTTTTGAATCAATCTAATAGGTCATAAAGAGCATCGGGAAAAGTAAAATAGAAAAGGAGAGAATAGAAAAACATCCGCATTCATTGTAAGTAGTAAGAGGACATATTGTACTTCAGAACTTTTGGTTTCAAATATACACATACATATATGCATATGTAATGTACTACATCTCAGTATACATGGTTTTGGTTTAGAGACTAAAAGAACGGTAGCACTTAAGAAATAGTGAAAAAGTCAAAGCAGGGAATACAGGCTTCTCAAACTACCAAGCCTGTGAATACTGAATACAGATATAGAAACTACCCTTCACACCTTCTCTTTTGATCCCTTGATTCTTACTTCAAATCCTTATTAAGCACCAGCTCACTGGTTGGCACTGTGCTCAGTATTGATAATACCTTATTAGGCTGGGGGTGGTGGAACATACCTGCAATCCCACTACTTTAGGAGGCAAAAATGGGTGGATCACCTGAGGTTAGGAGTTCAGGACCAGCCTGGTCAACATGGTGAAACCCCTTTTCTATTAAAAATACAAAAATAAATAAATAAATAACTGGGCATGGTGGCAGGCGCCTGTAATTCCAGCTACTCAGGAGGCTGAGGCAGGAGAACTGCTTGAATCTAGGAGGCAGAGGTTGCAGTAAGACGAGGCTGTGCCACTGCACTCCAGCCTGGGTGACAGGAAAAAAAAAAAGAAAAAAGAAAGTACTTTATTAATCTCAGACTTGTGATTGTAAACAACATAAAGGCTCCAATAAAGGGATGTGGGCCATGCTATGGAAGCACACAGTAGAGACATCTAAGCCTACCCGGCAGGACAAGTGAACAAGAAAGAATTTATCAGGCAAATCTGAAAGCAAAGACTTCAGCCAGCAATGGTTAGAGTCAGCAAATAATAAAGCAGGGTGGGGGTGGTATGTGCGGCAGGCATTCTGAGAGGAAGACTAGCGTGTGCATGGCAGAAATCAGACAGAAGAACAGAATAACAGGACAGGAAGTAAGCCAACATGGCCAAGGCCACAGCGGTGAATGAATGGGAAGAGATGGTACAAAAATAGGTAAGGGGGCTCTGTGGCACAGTTTTTGTGAGTAAAATCCACATGCTATGCAGAGTCCCTAAAAGCATTTGTCTTTCAGAGAAGGGGAGTTTATGAAGATTAGAGAAAATCAGAACTAAAAAGAAAGAGAGGAGCCAGGAGTTCTAGGAAACCTCTATCTTCAGCCCTTTTGGAGGACTTTTTAGTGGGAGTTTAGGCCTCTCAGAATACTAAGAGATTTTTCTCAAATGATCCTGGTGATGGGGCCAGTCATTTGTGCAACAGCAGAAGGAAGGCAAGAATATGATCGCAATGTGCTTGCAAAAGGAACAAAAGCAGTATGAATCTCAGAAGGCCATGAGGAAACGAAGGTTGTGAGAACTAAAGTTCCTACTGGAGAATCAGTCAGACACATGAGGGAGAATGACAGCAACAAAAGCCCTTCCTTTGCCAAACACATCTCTTAAGTTTTTAGGGTGAAATTATATAAAATACATGCATTGTAAAGGCCTATCTAAAATCCATTATTTCCACAGTATGCTGGGTCTCATAAAAAGAGAATTCATAACTTGAGGTTTAGCACTATCTACTAAGAGTCAAATAATAAAACAAAGGTTGCGCAATTTTATATAATCTCAAATAGCTTCAAATGCTGATAGAGGTTTTAAAAAAAATGTTTTAGCAAGCATTTCTAGCACTGAGACATATGCAGTACAACCAAAAATTTTAATTTCTGTAAAGGTCACAAGTAAAATATGCTTCATTTTTAAACTCTTCAAGCTAAGGCCAGACATCACATGGTGGGGGGAAAAAACCCTGCAAAACAAGACAAGCACAAACAACTAATTGTTAGGGAAAGCATATATAGATGAGGACATTGATGCTGTGGTACAAGGCTAAGCTTGTAAACCTAAGACTAGACTTACAAAAAATCTTCACTGCATTCTGGGCAGCTATCATACAAGTTAAAAAATAATCACGTTACCCTTATAAAGCAGGAAAGACTCTGTTTTCTTATAAACAGATTGTCCCGTCCATTTAGACTTCTTCAAGAACTACAGTCAAATGTAATGAACCAATTCTAGATCATGACTAAAAATGTCAACATACAGCTAAATCTACAAATGGTATCTGTCTCATGTTCCCCTTACTTATTGGAAAAACTTGAAGGGTGGAAGTCCTTTACAGGAAAAAAGATAATAAACTATCTTTGTTAAAACATGTCGAGGACAGTGTTATCACATTATTCTTAGTGTTTTTGAAGTGAAAACTGCCACTACTTCCATCAGCATATGATTAATCGTTGAACCTGGGGATCACTGACCTTGAATCACATTAACTTTGACCTCATATATCTTTTAATTGAACGAATGGTTTTGTAAATATTGTGTAAACCACCATACTTCTTAATCAGTTGTCACCAGCCTCAGCAACCATCCACATAAAAGTACAAAAAGAAAACTGGTAATTTCTCTGTTAAAATAAATAAGTGAATGCTCTGTAATCAAAAAAGAAAATGCATCAATCATCCGCACTTCCTACCTGGGTTCCTGATTCTGTATAAATAGTTCATACTTCTGGACCAGTTAGATGCCTTGATAGCATCCTCAAATTTAAAGTACCCAAAAGCAAAATTATAGTGTCTCCCATTCTGTCTTCTGTAAGGTCTCTCATGTTAGAGGACAATAGGATCCTTCTGGCCACATAGGCTTGAAAGGGCAGTAAATCACACAACAAAACTTCCTCTTCACCTCCTACACATCCACATGAAATTAGTAAAAATAGCCCTTTTGTTCCTATCCTTTTTTTTTTTTTTTTTTTTTTGATATGGAGTCTCCCTCTGTCGCCCAGGCTGGAGTGCAGTGGCATGATCTCAGCTCACTGCAACTCCAACCACCTCCACCTGCGTTCAAGCAATTCTCCTACCTCGGCCTCCCAAGTAGCTAGGATTATAAAATCCTGCCACCATGCCTAGCTAATTTTTGTATTTTTAGTAGAGAGGGAATTTCACCACTTTGGCCAGGCTGGTCTCAAACTCCTGACATCAAATGATCCACCTGCCTCTGCCTCCCAAAGTGCCGGGATTATAGGCATGAGCCACCACGCCCAGCCTATTTCTATTTTTAAAAGGATTCTTTTTCTAATCACTCCTACCTATTCCCTCTGCCTACTACGATTCCTAATAAGTTATCCAGCAACTTGATACACCACATATAAGTGCCATTCTTAAAGCCTGGCTCTAATCACATCACTGTGGGTCAGGAAACAGCACTGGAAGATGGGATGGAGAGAGAGAATGAATTTATAAATGATTTTAAATTTCTTGTGTATACTTTTTTGTACTTTCCAAATTCTATATAATGAGCAAGTACTACTTTCTAATGGAGATGGAAAAGAACACAAAAACACCTCTTAAGTTTCTCCATATTACCTGGAGAATATAGTTAAAACACGCAGACAGATATCCAAAGTTCTCTAAGATCTGGCTCCAGCATACATGACCAGACTTTACTTAATGCTACTCTTTCTTTCATTCACCCTATCATGCAAAAGTTGTTACTATTTTGTTATGTGTTTGTTAAGCTTTCTTTCATATTTTTTGGTCTCTCTTATAGATTTATTACATTATGCTATATATTGTATTTATCTATGACCACAGTTTTTATTCAAATAAAGTCAGCTGCTTTGGAGAGAGGCAGAGTCTTATCTATCAGTTAAATGTTCGTAATACAATGTTTTAGAAGCAATGTGTCTTTTATAATTGTCAGTGAACCATATAAGGTTGGTACCTTAAATCCAAACCACTTCTGAACAAAAGAAAAGTGACCTGTGAGAGGCAACAACTCACCAAAGGACAATAATAAAATTTATAACTTCAAAACAAGTCTTATACACAATTCAAGCTGTATTCTAGAAAACATGACTTAATAACAAAGACTTAATGATTATTTGTGTCAGGAATCAAGTATTACCAAAAAAGGAACATTTATTAATATTACCAAAATTAATTTTTGTATCATATGGTAGACAATATATATAAAAAAAAAAAAAAACGTGTACTCTCCTTTTTAAGGATTAGGTTGTGTTGTTCCTGGCAAGAAGTTTTATAATGCTTCTGTTTTTTGATCATTCTAATGTGACTGAGTAGACAATCTAATTTGGAAGAACTTATAATTTACTTTTTTAATGTATTTTGAAATGCTAAAATAAAATTATATTAGAAATAGTACAGTCAAGGGTAATTAGCTTTACTGATGTGGATGAAAGTGTATTATTTGGGTTCTCAGCGTGAAATAAAGAGCTGGCAAGAAGAATTAAAATACTTATAAGTATTTCAATTGTTGCTGGAGAATGGATTTAAATATGTAAATATATAAAAGTGGTTGGCTCCCTTTGCAGCCTTGAGTGCAGCATCTATCTTTAGGTGAGTAGGGCCAATTAAGGCTTTAATGTCCCACAACTATGGCAGATTTGCTGATTAAAATACAGCAGTCACTTTTACAGTTTTGCATTCTGGTCAGGGTGGTCTATCCTGAGAAGCTCCATCTGTTGGTGTCTGTACTCTCCCAAAAGCACAGAAAAACCAAAAAGCCATCCCATGTATAAGAGCTCAAGTCTACCAAAAGCCATTGTCATGTCATCTTCACCTGCCATATTGATATCAGGAAGGTAAATACATATCACATGTGTCTTAAAAGTGTAGTTGTACTCAAATGTCCATTTGCTTCTTACAAGTCACCCTGACACAGCCAAAGCAATTATAGAAATACAGTTTACTATAGAAAAGAATTAAACCTCACTCTCTCACTTTGGAAGAAATCAAAACCACTTCCAAATTATAGGTCTCAATTTCTTGAATATTTTGTAACTTCCCTATGACAATATTCTCCAATATTAGATGGCTATCCTCTCATCCAGAATACCTCTAGTCCTTTCGTACTTACATCCTGCCTTTCATTTGTTAATGTTATTTTATTGTTTAAATACACCACCCTCAGCACAGGACTAGTGTCTTATTCCCATTGTATCTCAAAAATTTGGCATTGTGCTTGACAGAGGATCTACTCAACAGATGCTTGCAGGGAGACTGCCCGATAAAAGCAGTTCTTTTGGAAGTTCTGTAACTCCCTTGAATATGTACTTCATTCATTGATTCAAACAGCTGTTTTAGATTTCAGATAAGCTGGCAATATGAGCAAAGGAATCTTTTTCACTGTCTGGTCCACCCTGCTGGCTTCCACTGCAAGCACTGGTATTTGGGGCATCCAAGATTCTGGCAGCAGCTACAGTTGGCATAAAAATGCAACACAGAGAACAAGTCCTTAACCAAAAAAAAAAAAAAAAAAAAGTATGTAGTATGAGATACAAAGCAGAAAAAGCTGTTCCTCTGATGGCTGGGCCTGTTCCAATGCTGGCTCTCTTTCCACTCATTTCTCACTACATTATACAAAAGTTTATCCATTAGTTCTCATCATAAGAATTGAAAAGAGTTCAACAGTGACTATTGGATGGTCAGTGAGATTGTACCCACTCTGTTTACAGGCAAATAGCAGACTTGAATGGCATTTTCCTTCAATTCTGTTCAAAAATGGCTAAACAGAGAAATGACAGGTAGGTGATAATGAGGAGGTGAGAAGGAGAAGCCCAGCTAACATTGAGTGATTCTTCTGGCATAGGTGTCTCATTTAAATCTCATAATCATCTTTTCTGGCAGATCAGTCAACTTCAGGCTCACATATGGCAGGCAGTTGGCCCAAAGACACACAGAAAATACATAAGTAACAATGAGATACAAGTCCACGAATTAAAAATCCATGCTTTTCCTTCCATGCCACACAGCTTTAGTCAAAAAAAAAAAAAAAAAAAAAAAAAAAAAAAAAAAAGCATTAAGAGCACTAAATACCAAAACTAAAATAAGCACCCCTACATAGAATAAACTACACACTCCTTCCACAACTGCAAAGGGCCATAAATGGAAGGGGGTGGAAATTCAGACTTACTAGTAACAAAAGAAGTACAAATTACATAAGTAATTTTTCATCTACAAAGAGTTAAGGCTGGTCACAGTGGCTAACACCTGTAATCCCAGCACTTTGGGAGGCCAGACGGGCAGATCACTTGAGGTCAGGAGTTCAAGACCAGCCTGGCCAACATACTGAAACCCAGTCTCCACTAAAAATACAAAAATTAGCTGGGCGTGGTGTCATGTGCTTCTAATCCCAGCTATTTGGGAGACTGAGGCAGAGGAATCACTTGAACCCTGTAGGTAGAGGTTGCAGTGAGGCGAGATCGTGACAGTGCAAGACTCTGTCTCAAAAAAAAAAAAAAAAAAAAAAAAAGACTTAAAACAAAGCAGAGACAGACAAACTCACTCTAATAATACGCTGTGAATAAAATGTAAACAAAGCATAACTTTCTGGGGGACAAAAATGTTGAAAACTTTAGTATCAACTGACATAATAGATTCTAAGAGTTTAATCTAATAAAATCACAGCTATACAGAAATATTTATGCACACTGACATCAATCACATTATTTTAAAAAGGGAAAATATCAAGTCCAACAGAGGTTAAAGAAGAAAATAAAAATTGAAAAGAGAGAAAAAAATTGGAAGCAATCTAAAGGAAGGATAAAAAGGTACACCGATATGATGAAATACAATCATTCTTATAGAGGTATCCTAAAAATCATGCTCCGTAAGATTATTCAGTGACACAAAAAATTTTCAAGTATTTGATATGTGAAAAGATTATAAAACTACATCAGTATGTACACATGATCCCAATTATGTAAATACACACAGGTGTCATAATTTCTGGATACTAAAAATATGAATGTTTTTTTCTTTTTTCCATTTTTTTTTTTTTAAAGTTCAGTTTTACTCTGTTGCCTAGACTGGAGTACAGTGGGATGAACCTGGCTCACTGTAACCTCCGCCTCCTGGGTTCAAGCAACTCTCCTGCATCAGCCTCCCAAGTATCTGGGATTACAGGCATGCACCACCACGCCTCACTAATTTTTGTATTTTTAGTAGAGATAGGGTTTCACTATGTTGGCCAGGCTAGTCACTAACTCCTGACCTCAGGTGATCTGCCCAAGTTGGCCTCCCAAAATGCTAGGATTACAAAGGTGTGAGCCATCATACCTGGCTGAATTTTTATTTATAGTTTTCTGGATTATTAAAATATAGAGCTTTGGTAAATAAAATATTATCTTAAAAACACTCATTACAAAACCTTGAAGGATCAGTGGACATAAGTCCACATACTATAAAAGCAAATTTGTTTATATATTAAAATATATTTTAATAGCACTTTCAATGTTCATTTACATAGTGATAACTGATGTTTACAATGATGAGCCTATAATACAAAAAGACTACAGTATTCTACAAATTTCAAATGCAAAATAAAATCAGGTTCTTTTTTTTTTTTTTAATGTAATAAGCTTATATTTGCCAGGCAGTAAACTAAAACTATGCTTTTCAGTTAAGCTGTCATTGCCCCCCCCCACCAAAAAAAAGGATTACTGAGTATTGACCTTAAATACAAAAAACCACCAAAGGCTTGACCCTTAATAACAAAGGGCATCAAAGATCTCACTTCCCATTTAAGACATCTTAGTTATTGGGACACTTTGATTTTAATTCTCATACTATGTTTATAGGAAAATCCACTGTACTTTCTCTTTTTCAGACATGTGGCTGAGGGTCAGGAAAATTATTGCTCATGCTGAGAAAAATAATAATACCATGCTTCAGTTGAAGTTTTCTGAGCTTAGCTCACGATGGGCTTTTTGAGTACGTATGTTTGTGTGGAATAATCTGACATCATATGAAAATAGAAGAACTAGTTCCCTGAATTACATCTATAGATGGTTCTAGCATATTGATTGGTCTAAAGAATAAAACTGTATTTCAAACTTTATTTCAAAATTTTGTTTATAATTTTAACATTATAAGTTAAATTCAGAAAAAAATTGCTTCTAAAATATAGAATTGCAGAATGTTATAACCCAATGGGATCTGAGCAATTACCTAAGTAGGGATGGAAAGAACCACCACGCATGCCATGCCCTCTCCCCATGGTGGATGATTCAGGTGAAGAATGTGAGGCAAGTGCAGCCATCTTCCCAGAATCTCCAAAGCAGTGAACTATGCGATCAACTTAAGGGAAGGACAAAAGAAACATATTTTCCATATCTGGTCTAATCTTATTTTAGATTCCAGCAAAGAACTACATGTTCACACAGTTATTCAAAGCTCATGTTAGAAAAAATTCCAAATATACAAGTATTCTTGATATTTACTTTGCATTCTTTCAGAATGGTTCTCTATAAAAACAACAATCAGCAAATAAGTCCTTCTGCATGAAAGAGATGGACCCCTCTTGCATTCCAATTTGGATGCTGCAGTTATACCTCAAATATAAACTGTATGCATTAAAAAGCATTTGAAAAGAAATGCATAAAAGTGGTAGTAGTCATTTTAAAGTAGCTGGAGTCCTAATTTGCTTTATTGTCTTTAATATTCTTGTATTTTGGTTTTCTATACAAGAAAATAGAAGTGAGAAATTTCACTTAATTTTCTGTTGAAAAAGCTATGCATTAGTATTCCTACTTATAAATAGACGTTGGCATGGTGACTCAGAAGATCTGCTCTTCCACTTGTGTTATCTTAAGTAAGTTGACCTTTTTAGGCCCACATCTTCCTCATCTGTAAAAATGAGGGGAGTTAAGTAAATGATGTCCAAGATCACATTCAGCTTTGAAATTCCAAAACTATACCTACAATAAATCTGCTATTTGAGAGTAGCAAATTATCACTGCATTAATGTTTTCTAGTCTCAGAAGTAACGACTGACTAAAGACAAAGAGTCACCTTTCCCTGGCTTTATTTTTCAAGGGAATAGATATCCATTAATGTATGCCTCCAGGTCCTCCCACTTACTCACATCACCCCAGGAAAAAGTGATTTATTTGTCTGGCTGGTCCCTTAGGTATAAAGAACTGGGCTTGTGTAACAACCTGCTACCTAGTATTTAACTGGATACTTTGATCTCTACAACTCTAACTTTTGTCTTATCTCTCAAGTAGTTCAGAATTAGAGAAAAGAAATATTGCTCATTAGGTTTCTCAAACTTTCGACTTCCAAAACAATAGTTTATTCAGTTAACATAAGCATTTGCAATCACGGGTGTGATTTTTCCTCTACTATTTTTAACCTTATTGCATAGTGTTTTAACCAGTGCTACAAACTTCAGTGAAACTTTCCAAATCCAAAGTTAGAAAGCACATAATACAGAACACCATGATCCTTAAAAAAAAAAAAAAAAAACAAGAATGGAGTCTCCTATATTCTATAAGGCTACCACCATCTACTTTAAATCAGAGGTTGAAGTCCAGTATATTCCACCTTCTTGAAAAGTTTGAGTTTCTTTCCTCTTGTCCAAGGTGATGAATGCTCTTCATATTGATAAATTGTATTGACTATTACATCTCAATTCTCAGCTACTACTCAGGTACTACTCTAATCATCCCAAATTGTCACTAGAGTATGTACTCTTATAAAAACATAAATTTTATTAGGACTCTACTCTGCTTAAAGAGCCAACATTTCTTTTTCTTAGTTTCAATTTTTAAACCCTTCAAGAACTCCTTATAAGCCACAGAATGAAGCTCAAACAATATAGCGTATCTTGCAAGATTTTATTTTTTTAAATTCTTATTTCCCATTTTCAGTCTGACACACTCTTATTGGTATCTCCAGAAATCTCAAGCTACTTAAAATGAATAGAATTCCCTTTCGTAATTCCTTTTTTTTTGGAGACAGAGTCTTACTCTGTCACCCAGGCCAAAGTGCTGTGGCACCATCTAGGCTTACTGCAACCTCTGCCGCCCACGTTCAAGAAATTCTCCTGCCTCAGTCTCCCAAGAAGCTGGGATTACAGGTGCCTGCCACCACGCCTGGCTAATTTTTGTAGTCTTAGAAGAGATGGGGTTGTACCATCTTGGCCAGGCTGGTCTTGAACTCCGACCTCGTGATCTACCCATCTCAGCCTCCCAAAATGCTGCGATAACAGGAATGAGCCACCGCACCCAGCCCATGATTCCTCTTATCCACCCAAAAAACTACTTATCCTTCAAGGTTAAGTATCTATCATTTTACTATCAGTATTTCATCGTGTTTCACTTTCTCCTATCAGACTGAGTTATTCAAGCCTTACACCCATGACTCAGCAGAAACACTGACCCATATTAGAGATTCCACCGCACTATGAAGAAAATTTATTTATAGCTTAAAATCATAGAGACTAATGTTTCTAATAAGCTACAATTCTTAAGTATTTATCTTTACATAAAACATTGAGATTGTACTTGATTAGAGATAGAGGAATCTAAAACATGTTAGAAATTCTCATGGTGTAACCAGGTTTCTTCTTGGATGTTGTGGGGTTTTGGCCTCTAACCTCTTAGAATAAGCGGTGGGGCCGCTTCAGCTGCACACATGCTCACAAAAGTAAAATACGGGACCCAAAAATTGTTGCAGAAAGGAGATTTTATTTAGGTAGAGAAAAGAGAAGGAAAGGAGAAGAGAAAGGCTTCCACGAAGAGTGCAGAAGGGGATTCCAGAGGGGAAATCCCAGAGGGAGCGCCCACCGTGTGGGAGGGGATTCTAGAAAGTTGGAAATCTGGTGCAGGTGAAGGAGCACGGACTTTTATTCTGGGAGAAACCCCCACCTTCTCCAAGACCCTGGGCCAATGAAAGGAGTTCCTTAAACTTCTGCTGGAGTGATTGACTTTTAGTTTCTTCCCATGCCCAGGAAATTCAAACATAAACCGTTGAATCTCCTGGATGGAGAGACATGAAAGGGGGGCATGGCACTGGGAAATTCTTGCCCTTAAAGCTACGCGGCCTCATGGACCCAGAAAGAGAACACATTCCCTCAATGGGATAAAAGTAAACATCTGAGTACTATACACCCACATCTAAATTATGTTTATTTCTGTGTCTTAAAGAATGAGAAACTATTACGGAAGACAATTCACAATCTTAGCACAACTACAATAAGTGTGTTAGGTGGTCTCTCAGAATGAAATTACCATAATTTGAACTCTCAATAAAATGAGTCAACCCTATACTTCTGGCTTTCTCTTTTCTTTCTTTCTTTCTAAGCAAATCCATCTTTTATTTACTTTTTTTATATTTTGAGACAGGGTCTCACTGTGTTGCTCAGGCTGGTCTCAAACTCCTGGGCTCCAGAGATCTTCCCTCCTCTGTCTCCCAAAGTGGTACGATTACAGGTATGAACCACTGCTCCTGACCTAAACTCTCTTTTCTGAAGCAGCATTTTCATGAATTTCACTGACTTCTTGTCTAAACTACCAATCACTTTCTTCCTTGATGTGATTTTCACTGATCTTGAGTTAAATTCCAAAGATGAGTACTACATATCCCCTTCCGAGTCTCCAAATTTCAGTATACATATTTTATTAGTGAAGTGCAACAGAAAAGAATAAAAGTAAACAAAAGAATGCTTGGCCTAGTGCAGCAAAACTAGGAGCAGGTTTTAAGGAAAACCTTTATTCCCTGTTTCCCCATTCTAGAATTTAGAACTGACTACAAATGCCCCTTAGTTAGTGATCAACAAACTCTATAGTTGTAAACGTTGCACAGGAATTCAAGATATTTTGGCAATAAAAAGGACAGACTAAAACATCATTTGCCAAATCAAGATTCTTTCCCAAATCTTTTTCAGGTAAAACACTTATTTGTGTCAAAATTTATGACACAGCCACCCCAAATCTTTTTTACGTAAAATACTTATTTATGTTTGTGTCAAAATTTATGACACAACTACCCCGTTTTGATTTGAACTACCTCTAAAATATGTGTTAAAACAGATAAAAATCCTAAACTAAAATTCCCTAATGTTTTGTTGTAAAAATAAAAACCACATCTACAATGTGCAGGGCAATATGTACTACAGTCTATTTTAAAACTATGCTAACATAAAATGTTAACAATTGAGGAAACTGGGTGAGGAGTATATAGGAATTCTCTGTACTATCTTTGCAGGTTTCCTATAAATTTAGAACTGTTTTGAATATTATTTTGGAAAACATTTGGGGGAGAAGAATTGGTTAGTTACATAAAATTTAAAAAAGAAAAAAGGAAAAAAACACATTAAATTCTATCCCTACCTCACATCATACATAAAGTAATTCCAAGTAGATTAGTGTATTGAAGACAAACTAAAAAGTGAACTCTTAAAACTTTTAGATGAAATTACACAAGAAAATGTTATGGTCTTAGGAAGAATTTTAAAACTAACAGGAACAAATCAAATATTAATCATTATGACAGTATTAAAATTTAAAACTCCTGTATTATAAGGAAACACACCAAGTGAAAATACAAGTTATAAACTGACAGAAGATACTAATAAAATGGTATTCACAATAAATTTTTGGTTCAGGTGCAGTGGCTCATGTCTATAATCCCAGCATTTTGGGAGGCCAAGGCAGGTGGGTCACTTGAAGTCAGGAGTTCGAGACCAGCCTGGCCAACACAGTGAAACCCCATCTCTACTAGAAATACAAAAATTAGCCAGGCACAGTAGCAGGTACCTGTAATCACAGCTAGTCAGGAGGCTGAGGTAGGAGAATGGCTTGGACCCAGGAGGCAGAGGTTGCAGTGAGCCAAGATCGCACCACTGCACTCCAGCCTGGGGGACGGAGCAAGACTCAAAAACAACAACAACAAAAACAAAAACATATATATATATATATATATATATATATATATATATATATATATATTTAAATAGAAAGGTACAAAGCAAGCATGAAAAACATTAAAATTTTACAAAACTAAATGGTGGGTACCCAAGTTTTCATACTATATGCTCTATGTTCAAAATCCTTTATAAGAAAAATGTATAAAGATAAAACTTGGCAAAAATAATTTCTTAGTGATGTTTAGCCTATGTTTTCAAGATTTCACTATTAAAGTTAATTTTTATTTCATCATGTCCTTCTAATTATTCGCTGCCCTTAGGTACATAATCCTTATGTAACAAGCAACAGACTGACTTCCTTGTCTAAATCCAATAACTCAGAATTTTTTTCTGAACTTTTCTTTTGACACAGGCATTAAATTTTGTGTTAGCTGACTGGTGAGTGATAACACATTGTTCTTCTCTGTTTTAATAAACTGATGCCTACAGCATATACATGCTACATAAGTATGAACAATTTTTTAAGAACTTTAAAAAGATGTCTTTGCTCTGTTTTCTAGCTTACAATCTTCCTGATAAGAAATCTGCTGTCATCTTTATTTTTATTCCTTTTTGTGCAATGTTCCCTTTGTCTCTGGTTACTTTCAAAATTTCTCGTATTCACTGATTTTAAGCAAGGTGATTAAAACTGCACCTTGGTGGTGTAGTTTTCATTTTTCTTGTGGTTGGGTTCATTGAACTCCTTGGATCTGTGAACTTAGTGTTTTCATCAAATACAGAAATTTTTCAGCATCATTTCTTCAAATATTTTTTCATTATCCACCTACTTTTTGGAACCCAATTACAAATATATTCTTGCTGCTGTTTGTTATTGTGGAGGTGGTTGAGATTGTTTGTTTAGAGACTTCTACACTGAAGTCTATATTCCTTGTGATATGGAGCCTCTAAAATCTCTGCTTGATTAGCTTAGCAATTAGCTAAGCCGGAACTGCCTGGAACCAGTATGTCTCCCAGTCTTTGCAGCAGAGCTCTGAACTGTTAAGGTATACTTTTGACAAAGTTCAAGACATGCTACTCCAAAATATGGCATCTTAGAAGTTAAGGAAAACAGCAGAAGCAAAAGGCCACTTGAACCTTCCCCTCCTCATTCTTCTTCCCTGAAACAGGCCCTAAGACCTAGGTTACTGTGTCACCTTCTCCCTCCCTACCCCCTTGAAGAACCTAATGTTCTTATAGATGTCTTATCCTACACCAGGAGGCAAACAATGTCATACAGGGACATGAAGAAGAATCTGAACAAATAGACATTGCTGAGTTCCCATGGTTTACCCTTCTGGCCTCCAATCATAGTTCTGCATGACTGTCCATAAAAATGCACAGATTTACCTGTTTCTCTGGGTCTTAATTCCTAAAAGCTCCTATGTCACATAAAATACATACTACATCAATATATATGCTTCTCTTTTGTTAACATGTCTTTTGTTATGGGGCATCAGCCATGACCCTTGCAATGGGTAAGAAAAGAAATCCTTTCCATTCTACACTTTTTTTAAGAGACAAGATCACCCAGGCTAGGGTGCAGTGGCATGATCATAGCTCACTGTAGCCTCAAACTCCAGGGCTCAAGCCATCCTCCCACCTCAGCCTCCCAAGTAGGTGGAATTATAGGCATGCACTACTATGCCCAGCATTTTAAATTTTTTTGTAGAGACGGGGTCTCACTATGTTGCCTAGGCTGGTCTCCCACTCCTAGTCTCTAGCAATACTCCTGACTTGGCCTCCCAAAGTGCTGGGATTACAACAATCAGCCATCACACCAGACCTCTACCCTACACTTTCAACATGTACCAGGCAGCAGACAACTCTGCCTAAGCCTCCTCTTCCAGCTTACAGTGCCTCAAGGTCAGACTAAGGTGAAAGTTTAGAGCCGCGTTAGGTATTTCCTAAGCATGCTCACAGCTCTGCACACACATGTAGTCTTCTAAATTCCCAAGAATGTGTCAGAGCTTCCTTAAAACCCCATATGAACATCTAATTCCCCAGCTTCTCCTATTAAGTTTTTTGGTTAGCCCATTTTTTAACTGCTATCTACCACTAAGACAGCAAAAATGTAAAGCAATTCTTTATGATAAACACTCCTCTTCCCCATCTCCCCAAAAAAACCTGTTTGCACTGAGTCAGTTCAAATAAAGATAATCTTTGTGAGTGGGGTTATCCAGACAATCACCATTCAGGTCAAATAATGACAATTCAATGAAAGTGGGATTTCTAAGGCAATCCAATACGATAAGCCCCCTGCAATGGCTGACAAGGTGGTGGTTTTCACCTTGATTTCAGGCTGTTGGTTTCAAGGCTATCATGGCACTGGAAAGTTTGTTGGGGAGCAGGGGAGAAGGTAAAGACAACAGAGCAAAGTAAAATGCCTCTAAATTTGCTGTTCTTACAGAGCTTATTATAGTCATTTTCCTTAAATGCTTCATAATTATAGCACGACTTTGGTTAGCTTCCAAAATTCTGAAAAAAGGTGTCTGGCCATTTTGCCAGTGTTGCTTTTATGAAGGGGATTTCCAGAGGGCCTTATCCCACCATTCCCGATGATGTCACTCACATATATTTGGCCACATATCTCACAGTTTATTAATGCACCTTTCAGGGAGTTCTTCCCCAGTCATTTTTATTTTCTCTGTTTCATTTTGTAAAGTTTCTATAGCTACATCTTCAATTTCACTTATCTTCACTTGTTCACTGTCTAATGCACAGTTTATTCCATCCAGTTCATTTTTCATCTCATTTTTCATTAAAGTGCTTATCTCTAGAAGTTTGATTTGGACCTTTTTCATAGTCTCCATATCTCTTCCTAATACTTTTCTCTAGCACCTCAAAACATATGGAACACAGTTAAAATAACTATTTTAATATACTTGTATACTAATTCTTTCATTTCTGTCATTTCAGGGTCAATTTTGATTGATTTTTCTCCCTGTTATGCTCTTTTTAAAGTCCCTGCCTCTTTGCATGCCTGGAAATTTCTGAATTAATGCCAAATGTTATAAATTTTACCCTGTTACTGCCGGCTATTTTTGTGTTTCTACAAATATCCTTAAGATTTTTTTTTTTTCTGGGATGTGGTTAAATTACTTGGAAAGTTTGATCCATTTAGGTCTTAATTTTAAGCTTTGTTAGGAACAGATGAAGCTGCATACCCTTCTGAACTAATGAATTCTAGTCCTATTCTTTGTCTTTGAGCTTTTTCTCAACTCTTTGTAAACTATAGTTAACTGACAGATATGTAAATTGACCTGCCTGATAATGTTGTAATTGGCATCTTACCCAAATAGAAAAACTAATTTTGTTCCAATTGCAAGTCATCTGGACATTTCTTTATCTCACTTAAATCTCTGCTGTTTAGACTTTCTCTGAACCTGTTATGACATCTACTTGGTTCTGCTGGAAACTAGAATATGCCACCTCAAAATATGACTGAAGGAGACCAGAATGCCACCCCCAAAACATATCTTTTTTTCATATTATTTTGAGAAACAGCAGACATATGAGAAGCTCTAAAAACAGAGTAGAAGATACCCTTTTGTAAGGGAAATTTAGATCTATGAAGAAAAGCTCCATTTGTAAGGGTGTCTCCCTGTTTGTAGCAGAAAATGAAGAATGACTAAATTATAAGAGACATTTATCAATGGAGAAGGCACTGACTCAAATCTGCATAACAAACCTTTCTATTCGCCATGCTTTTTCCCTGGTCATCTCCCTACAACTGGTGTCACTCACAATCTTCTTTGTTTTTAGCTGAAGATGTTATTTGAATCTGAATCGTAAGCTATCTCTTTGAGATTTGCCATTATTTCTTACATACCTCCCTTGTATACAAAAGGTGTACATATTAATGAAATTCTGTTAGTTTGTTTTTTCTTGTAATCTCTCTTTGTTATGGGGGTGGGGGGAGGGGTCCCAGCTAACACTGCAGAAGGATATAGGAAAAAATATTTATTTTTTTCCTCCTCTACATTCCCCTCATAATATATGACTGAAAGAAATCTTTTAACATTTATTAACTCTTAAATCTGTATGAGACATAATTTTCCTTTTTCTTACTTTTAACTCAGTAAAATAACAAAAGTCAAAATCATAAGGGAAAAGTCAAGAGATTAAAAAAAAAATGGAAGTAAACTAATATCCTCATATTCATTAACATGTTGGTAACGGTCTACTGATTTTTAAAAATCACAGATTATATAAATTACCTGTTTAAAGATGACTACTCTAAGTGGAAGTCACAAAGACATAGACCATAAAGCAAAAAAAAGAAAACAAAGTGATTAACAGAAACAAAAAAATATAAAAAGAAGTTGATATAATTAGGAGCAAACATTTATGTCATAATAATCATTGCTTACTGAAGAAAGTCAGACATTTGAGGGAAAGAAAATTTCAGACTGAATTAAAAACCAAAAGCCAATTCTGTATTTACACAAAAGGCTTATTTGGAATAAAGTTATTCTAAAAGGCTAAAAGTAAAATGGCATTATTAGAAAGGAATCATTCTGTGAAATAAGACAAGAAAAAAATAATAAAAGGTATAAACATTGGAATGAAGGCATAAATATTGAAAGAAAAATATGAAAATATAATTTGCAAAAAAATAACTAAAAAACAAACTGGAAAAGATTACCAGCATAACTAAGAAGTCAGGTTATAAAACTAATATACATAACCTGAAGCCATTTTCATATATATATATACACACAATGAGAGAAAATAAAATGAAAGAAAATATTTCATATCTGATTACCTCAGGAAATTAAGTCCTGTTTAAGATATAAAGTCCCAGGCCGGGCGCAGTGGCTCAAGCCTGTGATCCCAGCACTTTGGGAGGCCGAGGCGGGTGGATCATGAGGTCAAGAGATCGAGACCATCCTGGTCAACATGGTGAAACCCCATCTCTACTAAAACTACAAAAAATTAGCTGGGCATGGTGGCGCGTGCCTGTAATCCCAGCTACTCAGGAGGCTGAGGCAGGAGAATTGCCTGAACCCAGGAGGCGGAGGTTGCGGTGAGCCGAGATCGCGCCATTGCACTCCAGCCTGGGTAACGAGCGAAACTCCGTCTCCAAAAAAAAAAAAAGATATAAAGTCCCACTAAATTCAGAAACTCAATGAATTCTCACAAAATAATGTACAAATATATTTTTATTTTGAAATATGACAAAAAATAAATTTACCAGGAAAAAGTACACACTAACAAACCCCAAATTTTTGAATAAAACTCGTATTGGGGAAAAGTAGCTACATATAAGAGAAAATATCAAGTTTCATAAATATACAATAATTGCTTGTTATTACTAGTGTAATAGTAGACAGATTGATGAAACAGAGAGTCCAGAAAGATCCAAATTCAAATATGTAAAACTTGAGTTTATGAGAGATAAAATATTTGAAAATAATTAAGAAAAGGTAGATTATACAATAAATGGTATTAGGAAATCATGCTAACCTTATGAAGAAAAATAAAGCTAGATCCTCACCTACTTACTTTCACCATGTGAGTTTGTGAAGGAAATCAGAGTAGGCCACTGCAAAATGTGCCACTTCAGTATAAGAACTGAGTTGAATTGAAGGCAACTGTTCTCTGATCTGCCTCTTATCTAAAACTAGGACATAGGCTGAGTGCGGTGGCTCACACCTCTAATCCTGGCACTCTGGGAGGCCAAAGTGGGAGTATCACTTGAGCCCAGGAGTTTGAGACTAGACTGGGCAACAGAGTGAGACTCCATCTGTATAAAAAATAAACATAAAATCAGGACATAAATTTCCTTTTGTAAAGATGACATTTTTTTTATTTGTAAAGGTATAAAGCATATGACCTCATAGGGAAAAAGTCTGAAAATTCAATTTCAAATTGTAATAGTACAATAATTAATACTTGCTATTAGAGCTACAAAAAAAGTTTATCTCTGTATTTTCTAAAATAAACATGCTTTCATATTAAAATAATTATCTTAATGTATTCTAAAATTTAACATTAAATAACTATTTTACTAAACATATTCCTTCTTTTATAATAAAACATATTCTTTTAATATTTAAAACTACTAGATCTTCAGCTATTCAAAATGACCCCAGATAGCTAACATTTTTGTAGACTCTATTTTGTGACATTTAAAAGCAATAAAAGTGGAAGGTAAGCTGAGCTAAGCTTTCGCATTCTTATTTTGCTATGCCTCCATAGTACTTCTAGAACCGCCACATAAAAAAAATTCAACGAGATATTGTATCTAGGAAAACTAAAATTTAAAACTGAACAATTCCCAAAGATCTGGTACTATTCACCTTTGCAAGGAGCTCTGGAAATCGATTATTCTGTATTACATGGCCCGAATGTCACCCTAGTGAGCTTGTTTCCTAGTTTCTCTCCCTATATTACAAATACTTCTGTGCTATCGCTAACTCACAACAAAGAGGAGAGACTCAGGTAGTTATTCTCCAAATCCTAAAATCTCATAATTTTACATTTTTTTAAATCACTTAAAATTTCCTATAATGAGATAATGCCTGCTAATTCTGTGATAACATAAAACCATTTCTAAGTATGAAGACTTAGTTTTATGAGCTCTGAATACATGTGAATCAAGTGAAAACTTTTATAGTCATAATTGAAAACCAGCTTCCAGTTTGAAATGAATCATAAATAAATGTCCCTATCTCCTTGTTTTTCCCTTGATATTCTCACAAAAAAAATTTCCTCAATTTTTTTTAGCCAATTATCATTATCTTGTTCATCTGAGGCCTGCCTCTCTGGGTATTTAAAGTCTCAGAGTACACGCCATTGTTCACTAATATCCTCTTTTCATATGGTAGAATACATATAATGACTTCATAATACTCTTTAAGGAACAAAGATACCAAATACTTATAAAGCAGAATTAGATAATGACCCTAAAATGGGGAAATCAAAAGCATGATCTGACAAAATGCTCCAAATAATCACAAAAAGTCTTATTTATTATGATCCTGAACTTACAATTTTATAAGTACATGAATTCTGATAAAATAGTCTTATTTCATAAGCAAAAACAATGTATACATATAAACCAGAGATTTAAATGTTTGAAATTTTAATTTCAGTATTAGTCATTTAAGTGGGATGCTCTGTATAGCCCTCTGAAATAGAAAACAAACAAATTTGTTTAAAAATTGTTTATTTTCCTTCCTTGATCACTGGTTTTCAGTAATTGCCTAAATTTGCCTTCACTGAATGATTTCAAGGGAAATTATTACAAGGTCATGGTAATCTATGTTTACTCAAGCAATTATTTCAGCATCTCTTTCTTAAGATGTATCTCCATTCAACAATATCTTTTTCAAACATAATTGGGCCAGAAAATACTTCCAATTAACATAAAAAACTTTCCACAATATATAGGAAAAGAAAGCAGGCTTGCAAGTGTGTGAGGTTACATATATGATGTTTACCCACTTGGGAATGATTTCTAGACAAAATCAGGTCCCAATGGAATGTTACATCAAGGTTAACGAAGAGAACCAAGTAAGCCAATAACCTGGAAACCTGTGATATGCAGAGATTTTCTGTAAGTTGGATTGGGAAATGTCTCCCTTGCAATAACATAATATTTGCACTCACAAAGGGAAACGTATTTTTTAAAAAGTGCTTGAAGACAATAACAAATGCTAGGAAACTTGATGGTTGTAGGCTCAAAGAATAAGAAGAGATCATTTTACTGTGGGCTAACGACATGAACAACCTATAGTAGTATTTACTCCATTGGCAGCATGAAGCTAAAGGACCCCAACACGCATAGTAAGATGTAATGGTTAACTTTAGTCTCTTCCATCTTGGCTGTCTTCACTTGATCTCTGACAAGAACATTCCCGTGAAAAAGGAAAACAAGTACTTACAAACAGAAAGGGCTTTCAAGAAATGACAGGTACCTAACAGGAAAAAATAGCACATAGGTAGAGAACCATGACTTCTACTAATGTAACTACACATGTCAACACTGAAAAGAACACAAGCTGGCTGGGGAGAAAGTAACTGCAAAAAAATACTATAAGTTGGGGCATATTAATATTTATTACTATTTATATACATAAGCTCCACTAGGGTACCCAGTGGAGTGTCTCAACAGTGTCCTGATTTTTCCTTTCTTCTCTTTCTGCCCAGAGTACTTCAAATCCAGCCAATATTCCTCCTTCTCTCTCCTTCAATTTTAACTGCCCTCCCTTCTAAATGTAATGTCTTTATCTAAAGTATAGCCTCATTTCCTTTACTAGCATTAATATTTTTGCCAAAAGAATATAAGTATAGAAATTTAAAAGCCAAACACTTAGGTTTGTTATATAACAAAGAGTATCCTCTGCTCTCCCTCTCCACATTCCTGATTATCGCCCTCTATCCCTCCTTTGAGGCAGTCACACACACACACACAATCTTTCTCACATATTGGGAAGATCATTAGGTAGTCAGCCCTCCATATCTATAAGTTCTGCAGATGGCTGCATTTGTACTGAGCATGCACAAACATTTTTTCTTGTCATTATTCCTTAAACAATATAGTATGACAACTATTTACACAGCATTTACAATGCATTAGGTATTATAAGTAACCTAGAGATGGTTTAAAGTAGGCAGGAGGATGTGTGTGGGTTATATGCAGAGACCATGCCATTTTAGGAGACTGATTTGGGTAGTAATAAAACTCAGGTCTCCCATACAGCCAGCTCTGCATGAATTACTCTTTCTCTATTGTAACTCCCCTGTCTTGAGAAATCTGCTCTGTCTAGACAGTGGGCAAGGTGAACCCATTGGGTGGTTACAAAAGTATGCACTTGACTGCTGGGCCTAGGTCCCCTCTTGACCATTTTACCTCAAGTGTGCAGACTGACACCTTCTTCTAGCCTTCCTTGGTCCTGAGGCCCACTACCCACAGAGATGGTGAGAGCATAAGCTCTATTTTTGAAGGGTGGTAGACATGACTAGGGAAGGGATGCCAGAGACCTCGGTTTTGGCATGGCTCTGACATTTTCTATCTATGTAAGTTAAGGCTCTCTGACCCTCAGTTTCTTCATCTGTAAAAGAGGCATAAAACTAACCCAGCCGACTTGGAAGTTAAGCTAAATGTCACTTCTTTTTTTTTTTCTTTTTTTTTTTTTTTTTTTAACACAGTCTCGCTCTGTCACCCAGGCTGGAGCGTAATGGTGCAATCTCAGCTCACTGCAACTGCTACTCACTGAGCTGAAGCAATTCTCCTGTCTCAGCCTCCTGAGTACCTGGACTACAGGCTCACCACACCAGGCTAATTTTTGTATTTTCAGTAGAGATGGGGTTTCACCATGTTGGCCAGGATGGTCTTGAACTCCTCACCTCAAATGGTCCTCCCACCTTGGCCTCCCAAAGTGGTGGGATTACAGGTATGAGCCACGCGCCCTGCCAAATGTCACTTCTTGTCTCCCAATTCTTCCTAACATTTGTTACGTCTTAATAGGCTGAGGTTTGTAATATTTTAGGAGTTTGCTGGAGGGTTAGGCCACATATCCAGTTTTAACTAGGATCTAGTCAGATAGCCAGATCTGAGGCCCAGCTGTACCCCAGCACTTGGAAAAGAAAACAACATACTATGCCATTTTATACACAGGAGTTGAGCATCCATGGATTTTGGTATCCATGGGGAATCCTGGAACCAATCCCCCACAGAAACTGAGGGACAACTATGTTATTATTATCATAAAAGTTGTTTATATCTGAGCTAATTTGTGTGTATAACTATCTCTTCTTTCTTACACAAATTTTTGTTAACTATAAAGTTATAATCTCTTTGTTTTTTTGAATAACATTTTGGTATACATTCACTAATTCAGCCCTAGACATTCCAAAAGAACTATAAAACTTCCTTCACTCCATTGTAATGCCTCAGATAATATATTAGCTTCATGCTTAATTGTTTTCCTTAGACACCATCCTGGAGTCTTCTATCTGACTGTTTTAATCTGGACTATAAACTCTCTAGGCACTAAGCCAACTATTATCCTAAGCTTCACTGCCATTGTGGGAATTCCCTTCACATCTCTCTGCTGGATCCCATTTCCCAGATTCCACATTTTCCTTCTTCATTTATTAATTCCCTAAATTTCATAGTAAACAACTCCAGTAGCTTTCCAAGAAAGGGAAGACAAGGCATATTTTTAAGACACTACATGTATAAAAATATCTTTATTCTACTCATGTATGTGATTGATAATTTTGATACAGAATTCTAAGATGAAAATTGTTTTTCCTCAGAATTTTTAAGACATAACTCTGTTTTCAGTTTTCTTTGTTATAATTGAGAAATCAGATACATCCAGATTTCCCAACCATTAACACGGCCTGTTGTTTTCCCCTGAAAGTTTTCAAATTCTCCATATCTCTTGTGCATGGGAATTTCTAAATGACATGTCTTGGTGAAAATCCCTTCCTTCTTCATCACACATTTAATTATGCTTTCTATCTCAATATTCACTTATATCTAGGTCTAGGAAAATCTCAGTTTTATTTGCTTGATAATTTCACTTCCTTTTCCACTGTTCTCTAAGTTTCTGTGTACTAGTTAGTTGTTGGACCTCCTGAATTAATTATCTTCTGTTTGTCTAATTTTTCTCTCCCATTCTCCATATCTACTATTTCTATTTCACTGGGAAATTTTCCTAACTTTATCTTCAAATATGCAAGGAATGTCAAAATGTGCACTCTCCTCTTAATGTGCTTTTTGTCTTCTGAATATCACTTTATTAGAAAACCTTATTTCTGCTACATTAACGTTACTATCTTCTCTTCTATTACTTACAATGTTTTTAAACTTTCCTTCTCCTTCCTACATTATCTTCATTCTCTTCTACTCCCATTTTTCCTTTGGTTTATCTTACATGTTTGGCTCTACGTACTTAATCAAGAGTGCTAAAATATTAGTTTGCTAGGGTTGCCATAACAAAATACCCCAGTCTAGGTGACTTAAATAGAAATTTATCTTCAAACAGTTATACAGGCTGGACGTCCAAAATCAAAGTGTTGGGAGGTTAGGTTTCTTCTGAGGCCTCTCTCCTAGGCTTGCAGCCAGTCACCTTCTGTGTCCACACACAGTCTTTCCTCTGTATATTCCCCCAGTATGTCCAAATTTCTTCTTATAAGGACACGAGTCAGATTGTATGACAGTCAATCCAAAAGGCCTCATTTTAACTTCACCGCCTATGACAAGACCCTATGTCCAAACTCAGTCACACTCTGAGGTGCTGGAGTTTGGGGCTTCAACACATGAATTTGGGGGTAGGGACACAATTTGGACCGTAACAATATATTTCTGTAAAGCTGATTGGAGTACTGTGCCCTTGTCTAGGCTTATTAACTAGTGAATCTCTTTTAGGTTGAAAGAGTAGTGACCACATGAGCCAGTGCTTATTTCTCACCTCCACAGGGAAGAGCCTGTTTTTCTCCCTTGAATTTTAGACTACCTAGATGCTATCAATCTCAGCACT
This sequence comes from Cebus imitator, assembly GCF_001604975.1. Classification (NCBI taxonomy): domain Eukaryota; kingdom Metazoa; phylum Chordata; class Mammalia; order Primates; family Cebidae; genus Cebus; species Cebus imitator. The sequence goes on along the minus strand of NW_016107352.1, from coordinate 1,942,243 downwards.
CTCTTAGGTTAAAAAAAATGAAATTTTGTAGATCATCTGTCTTTATCCTTATTGTTCTGTGGGAGTGACATTCACTATGGGAGTGAAATTCTTCTGGCTTTTCACAAACCAGGATAAACTACAACCCAGCTGTGCACCCAAATTACTGCTTTGGTCTGTGCAGAAGATGGACGTTTTTTGAAGAATAACAGCAGTTTATTTTCAGCTTAATCCAGTGATGACTCCAATCACAACAGGTAATTCCATTTTCTTGGAATAAGTCAGCAGAGCCCGTGAAAACTGGCATTGTACCCAACAATCTTGAAAATTCCTTTTTTAAAAAAGTAAACTTAAAGTCTTCCAAAGTAATTTTAAATCACCACACTAAGATGCATATATTTAGAATAATTCTGAATTAGCTAATCTGGAGAAAGGGGAAAATTTAAGAGTGAATAAAAAATGAAAGCAACTTGGGGCTAGGTGCAGTGGCTCATGCCTATAATCCCAGTACTTTGGGAGGCCTGTGGGAGGATTGCTTAAGGCCAGGAGTTCGAAACCAGCCTGGGCATCACAGCAAGACTATGTCTCTACGCAAAATTTTTTAAATTCCCCAGGTGTGGTGGTGCATGCCTGCAGTCACAGCTACTCAGGAGGCTGATGTGGGAAAATTGCTTGAGCCCAGGAAGTTGAGGCTGTGGCGAGCTATGATCGTGTCACTGCACTCTAGCCTCAGTGACAGAGTGAGGCCATGTCTCAAAGAAAAAATAAACAGGCCAGGCATGGTGGCTCATGCCTGTAATCCAAACACTTTGGGAGGCCAAGGCGGGCAGATCACCTGAGATCAGGAGTTCATGACCAGCCTGACCAACATGGAGAGACCTCATCTCTACTAAGAATACAAAATTAGCCAGGCGTGGTAGTGCATGCCTATAATCCCAGCTACTCTGAAGGCTGAGTCTGAGGCAGAAGAATTGCTTAACCTGAGGCAGAAGTTGTGGAGAGTCAAGATCGTGCCATTGCACTCCAGCCTGCGCAACAAGAGCAAAACTCCGTGTGGGCATGGTGGTGCGTGCCTGTAATCCCAGCTACTCAGGAGGCTGAGGCAGGAGAATTGCCTGAACCTGGGAGGCGGAGGTTGCGGTGAGCCGAGATTGCACCATTGCACTCC